>NC_139954.1:19403798-19458798 GCF_963454915.1 Gymnoscopelus microlampas | reverse complement strand
TATTAACAGCCGTACATGTTTTTGTTCTCTCACCATCAACAACACCGTTTGGTGCAGCGAGGACTTGATATCGAGAACGATGCTGAGGACAAGAGTCACCACAGAGGCAACGTGAGGCACGTACGTGAGAAACCTAAAAAAGCCACATGGGTAATGAGAGCCGGAGTCAACACAGGGGAATGTCTAGTTTGTAGCTGGTTGATTATGAACGAATGAACAGTTAATTATTCGACCATCATGTCCACAGATCTTAAACAGTGACAGTAAAACCAATTACCCCATACTTCGGAGTCACCCACGTGTGCTGTAGTGTAAACGGTACTGTGGGCCTATAGTTGCAAAAAAGAACTGTGAAAATAAACAGTACTACAGAGTAAAAAGAAGAATCAACATCAACATAGTCCAACATAACAGGGTCATTCAGCCTATTCTGTCTCAAAATGTGTTCTGATGACACAACATACCATATACCTTAAAACATACAAGGTATGATGAGGTATCATCATACCTTGAATCAAGGTACATTGTGTCTTGATTTCCTTTTCCAGTGAACTGTCAAAGTTTTAATATTATAAATATATCATAAAATGTTTGTATTAGCTTACAGGTTTGCAACACAACATAATTAGCGTGGCTATCTTATCAGCAGTTTTCTAAATCCTCAATCTATTTGCGTCACTATAGGGAAAGTAGTTAGAATTGACAAAACTCCATGTTTTTGTGGAAAATGTGGAATACAGGATTTCTACTTGTAACAAGCTATTTCCCACATTGTGGTATGGATACTTTTACTTAATAAAAAATCGGAGTACTTCTTCCACCATTGGTCACATGCGATAAACGTGTCTGGCAAAGTCTATACTACTACAGGAGGAGTAGAAGAAGAAGTAGTGGAGGGAGGAGGAGAGGAGAGGGAGGGAGGGAGGGAGGGAAGGAAGGGCGAATCTCTTTCTACTTTCCGCCCCCGGTGTTTGAAGTCTAAAATCTTTTGCAGGGTTTTAAACATCTGTTTCCAAACTGCCAGCAGCCACTAATTAGGGCTAAAAACAAGACGGGACATCGTGAGAACCCCGGGGTGGGCATGAGGCGACATGCACACCCCGCTAAAAAACCACCACATTCCTGTGCTTAAAGACTGCTTCTCTGAAAGGGGGGGGGGGGTTGTGTAGAGGGATAGAGGTGGTGGCGGTGGGTAGGTGGGAGGAAAGAGAGGGAGAGAGATAGAGAGACTGAGAGGGGAGGGGAGGCATTATTTTGAGGCCCCACCTGTCAGTGTTTTCTGCTTGATTCTGGGGGCTGTGTGTGGTGCATGGTGTGTACATATAATGTATGTGTGTATTTCTGACCCCCCCCCCCCCCCCCCCCCCCCCCCCCCCCACACACACACACACACACACACACACACACACACGTGTGTATGCGTATGAGGTCTTAGAAAGGGTTTGTTGAGGTTTTCTATTGCCGTTTGAAGTCATCAAGGTGCGTGGTGTTCTGTAACAGCTCTGTAATGAGTCATAGTGTGTTCTCTCTCGCTCTTTTTGTTGCTCTATCTCTCAGCCCCCCCCCCCCCTCCCCCCACTGCCTTTTTCTTCCTCTCCATTAGTCTCTCTATGTCTTACTGTGTATTACATTTCCAGCCCGTGATTGTTTCATTGTGCGTCAGGCTCATTAGAGTGGTGATATACGGCCTGTGGTGGGCTGTGACAACGTAGACGGGCCCTAGTCAGAGTACGTCACTGCAGTCATATAAAAACCTCATAGCTCCAGATTTGGTGTTGAACGGGATGTCCCGTATTAGTTTTCTGTGTGGCAAGTTAAAATCACGTTCCGACCCCAAAAAACTAAATCATTTTCTTTTCAACTACTGGAGATGTAGTTTTGTTAGGTGTAAGCTGATCTGTCAGATAGGCAAGTTGACAGAGGTCGCTTTTGGTGCTTCACTTTTGACTTCTGACCAAGGTCATCACCGGTCATCGTCAAAACACAAGGGGAGAAGGTTAGGGACATTATTCTCCCACATGCACAACATTTCCTGAAGAATAGGTCATTTCTTTGATGTAGCCAACGACCTTGAGTCAAAGATCAAGACCATGGGTCAGAAAGATCAAAGTTTGTCTTGTTAGAAAGATACCCTATGGCTGTCCATATGAGAAGACAGACAGCTAGCTTTGCTAGGCTAGGAATTAAAACGTATTTTTTTTTTAATAAATACATTTATATTGTCATTCCCAATCTGCAAAAAAAAATCTAAAATAAAGCTGCTGGCTTCGTTTATATTTACTTTTTTTTCAGCACCTGGCCATTTCTGGCAAGTATTGTTGCGATTCTCATCTGGAACGATTGCTTTCAGTGCACTTAGCCTCCGAACATTAGCCTTCATATAAGCATCATATCAACGCATATTCTCTGGAACTTGCACAAGATCTGGATGTTTCCTGTAGCACAGTAGCCACTAAATAAACTTGTTCTGGAAGTTTTTGTTTCAACTCACATCACATCTACTATTGATGTTGCTTTCCATGTCTTGTCTTGTACGTCAAAGCCTGACAGTTTCAAGACACATCCCACACTGGCTAATGTGTTTTCTTCTCACACATAATCAGCCACTGGTGCCAAGCACTAATTCTTGGCAAAACCAGCGGAGAGAAGTGGCCTGCACCATGAAACTCTCTTTGACATCACACAAATTCTGTCAGAAACAGTTGATCAAAAGGAGTCCTGCTCTGCCAACGTTCAGTCAATTCAGCTTTTTATGACGGAGAATCGTTTAACATCATATATCAGCGTGTCATTGAGGTAACGCCTGCCATAAACAGTAAAATGAGCAACGCTTTGTTATTCTTTAGGCTTATTGATACAGTATGTGTCATCACACTTCAACTGACAGAAGAATACCTCCCTCCATCCTCATCTCAAACTTCTAATCACCCATCAAATATTGATGTATCTCCATTCAGCATAACCATCAACCATGTTCCTTGGAATCTATGTACCAACTATTGCTGGTACTACTACTACTATTATTACTATATCTAGGACTGTACTAGTAGAATCTTGGACTGCATGTAGTCCTAGACCTAGACTATGCAGATGACATCTGCCTGCTATCTGACCCACAGGAGCTCTTGGCCAGAGAGGAGACAGAGGGTGCCAAGGCAGGCTTTGGGGTAAATGCCAAGAAAACCTAGCTTATCACCATCCACTTCTAATGACAACAGGAGGCACTGCAATGAAAGAAGTCAGTGACTTCAAATACCTGGGCTCATGGGTCAACTCATTGGAGCAAGACGTTAAAGTGAGGAATGGATGGAGGGTTCAGAACACCATGACCAGCCTGTGGAAGCACAATCTCCCCTGGCAGATTGGACTCAAGTTCAGCTCCTTCTCTGTGACTGTAGAGTCCGATCTCTTAGTGTATGTGGCTGTTAATGCTGGACCCTGAAGACTGCCCTTCATAAGTCCCTGGATGGCTGCGAGCAGTTCTAAACGTCAACCAGAACAAGCATGTTAACAACAAGCTTTATGTATGGAGGGGGGTTACCCAAGGGTGAATGAGAATATAGCATCCAGGAGAATGAGGCTGGCAGGCCATGCACTGCCACAGACACACTGGCTGCGAAGCCCTGTTGCTGGTGGTGCTACTTCTACAGTACTAATACAACTGCTAGTACTATGACTACTGTTGGTACTAGGACTGCTAAGCTGCTGCTATTTCTGCTGGGATATGTTGCTGCTGAGCTTTGGGTGACTCGCTCTACATTTGTGTTTTGTCTGCATAATCAAGGAAACCAGAAGTAAACTGATGGACAGATACAGGCCCAAATTACACAGGAGGAAGCAGTGAACAATGAGCAATTTACAGTCTGTGTTCCACCACAGTGCTGGAAGCCATCAGGGCTTATCACTGTCATTTACATCTTTCTCTTCCATTGCCCAAGGGGGTAAACAGCCTACACAGTAAAATCCTCTGTATTAATTTAACTCTGAGAGGGTACAAATGTAACCAAATGGACCCTCCTACTGCCAATTATTCGTTAGTGTAAGTTCATAATAAGTTCATTTAATAATTTTGTCACAAACCACTGCCAAAGGGACATTACAGGCATTACAGGTTTAAAAAGGGTGACTTTAAATAGAATTCCAGTGGTACAAGGTAAAAATGTTGCTACTAGTTGTTTGCTGCTGTTGGAAAAATATAATGTAGAACAGTGGAGAACAATGGAGAACAGTAGAGAACAGTGGAGAACAATGGAGAACAGTGGAACATAGTTGAGAACAGTGGAGAACAGTGGAACATAATGGAGAACAGTGGAGAACAGTGGAGAACAGCGGAGAACAGTGGAACATAGTGTAACATAATAGAGAACAGTGGAACATAATGGAGAACAGTGGAGAACAGTGGCGAGGGAAAAGGGGTGAGAGCTCTCTCTGAGCTGTTAAGTAGATGAAATTGAGCATGCATAAATAGCCAGCAACAAGACGCTTGATTGGACAAGAGCTATGGTGACCTCTGCAACAAATTCATCTCCATTTAAAGCAGGGGATTCAAAGATTGGGTGAGATTAGATGTACATACTGTATATGCATATCCAGGCACTGTATCAAGAGTGACTCAGCAGACATTAAGATGCAACCCCTCCTGCACTGGCTGCCCTCTCAACGTTTTAAAGTAACATGGATCAGTGCAGCCAAATTAACTCATGTTTGGATTCTAATAATGCTCATATAACATAAAGGACTCATTCTGTTGTTATTCTGCAATGCTTCAACTGTCAAGTAAGAGCTGGTAACAGCCGGGGGAGCTTAGACAGACCCCCCTCACACACACACACACACACACGCACGCACGCACGCACGCACGCACGCACACACACACACACACACACACACAAGCACGGATTCCCTATTCACTCTTGTACACACACAGGCCAAACACATTAAATCAGGATGTAATAATGACAGGCCGGTGTGGATTGAGCCAATAAAGTGACTGTGTTGCTCATTATGACGTGAGCATTGGCCCACAGGCCCTGAACTCACCCACACTCTCCACCTGCTTTACAAGTAAATATATTTTTCCCTCTAGTCTACAGTGATGGTCATTGTACAACACTGTGAAATGAACCTACATCTATCTTCCACTCGTACAGCAAAATGTTCCAAACATTTCTCCTTGGGAGAGAGAAGCAGAACAGTGAACGGTGCAGTGGGAGTGCAGTGTATCAAGAATGAAAGATGGGGAAACATCTTACAGTATCTGCAGTACGTCTATTCTCTGCTGTATACTGTAGAGTATATTAGTAGAATGTCTGTCATATTGCATATCGACAGACAGACCAGGTGGAAATATGTTTTTTTCCCTTTACAGACTTTATCCAATAATGGACTCTGTAACTTGTTTGCTAATGATGACTTTAGATGTTCCCCCTGCCTGAGGCTTAAACAAAAGAACACTTCACTCAAAATGAGTCACAGTTTTCTCTTGGAAATGCTACAGATAGCATTTGCATGATGAATTCTTAACCACTTAAGCCCTATATACTGGAGCTACCAATTTATCACAAATAGTGAAAATATGCAATCTTATAGAGTGGATATTTTTCAACTAGATTGGCTACTTTGGTCAGGTAGGGACAGCAGAGTTAATGAGGTTAATTAAATATGTTAGTATGTCCTGATGAAGAGCGTTGATGACGCATAAAAAATGCAACAGAGCTTTTTCAGCATCACCAGAGTGCAGACTTCATTTTGTAATTAAATATGTGCCCTCGCTCCCCACACAGAGTCTACCCCTCGTCTCCCGTCCGCACTCACCTGCCTCCCGACTTTGTTATTATGCAGCCTCATGCGGGCGTGGATGTCCTTGTTGGTCTCGCGGGCATCCAAGAAGTCCCGCGAAAACTTCTCCCCGAACTCCACGTCGGGGCTGCAGCCGCCCCACTCCCAGGAGTCCTGGGGTCCCGGCAGGTCGGCGGGGAAGTGCTCCATGACCCCGTGCACCATGCCCTTCCCCCGGTGGATGGCCTCCACCTGCAGGCGATGCAGCTTGATGCGGAACGCCTCCTCGTCGCCGCGGCGATTCTCGTCGCAGCCGCACGCCTTCAGCTTGCCCATGGAGCAGGCGTTGGCCACCGCATGGACCACGCCCGCCGCCGCGATGGCGTACGCGAAGGCGCTCTCTCGGAAACCTTGGTGGGCGGTCACAGGAGACAAGAGGAAGAGGAAGAGGGGTTGTCATTATTATAAAATGTGCCCCGGCAGGGGATGTTACTTAAAAATGTTTGCTCTAAAAGAAAACATATGATAAAACATACATGACATTGGGGCGGCTAGGGCACGCGCTGGCCTAGCGGTCCAGGCGCATACCACAAACAGTATAGGCTTTAATGCAGCCTGACAGCGCGTTGCGGGTTCGAATCCCGATCCCGATGACCGATGTCAAGTGACAGCCAGCAAAGCTTGTCACTTGACATCTCTCTCTCCCTGTTTCCTGTCTACCTCCTGTGCTATCAATAAAGGCAGAAAACCCACAAAAGTATCTTTAAAATAAACAAAAAACATTGGGGCGGCTATTGCTTAGTGGGTAGAGGCCGTCTGGTAAACAGAAGGTCACCTGGTTCACCCAATTCAAGTGTCAAAGTGAACCTGAGCACGACGCTTGAGCACGAACAGGTCCTCCCAGTGCTCATCATGACCATCTGAGCAGCCATCAGCGGGTTATAAATTTAAAAAAAAAATCCCCACAGGAGAGGTCTATACTGAGAGGTACATACTGTACTGCTGGGTCAATGCAGAGGAGTAATTTGCCCCCTAGGGATCACTACGAATCCTCCCTCTTTTATACTGCTCCACTGTTGCTTTACAAATAACATAAGACATAAGAATTGAACCAGCATTCATGAACAAAGCTAGACCGATTCCAGATTTCCGATGTCCGATGCAATCTCAATGTTGGAAAGTCCTTGACCAGTGATTCCCAAACGTTTTAGCTCAAGACCCAAAAGAGAAATTGCACAAAGATAGCTGAGAAATTGCACAAAGACAGCCGATGCACAAAGATAGCCGATCTAGCTTGTAGATCGGATATTTTTGTTGAGCGACACCAGGGTGCAATTAGGCTTAGGAGTACATGCACAGTGTACACATACACCCACCCACACACCCACACATACACGCACGCACGTCACATGTCTTATAAAAACAAGAGTAACATCTGGGACAATAGCATTTAAGTGTTCCAAACACTTGCATACCGTATCCCGGTGGGCCAGCTGAAAGTGAGCAGACCCCCACCAACCACTCCCCTAAGAGAGGACACACTGACACACTGCTAATAAAGAATCAGGGCTGGGTCACCTTCTGTCTGTCCGGCCTATATATCAGACCGGCCGACTTGTCTTGCGGCTGTGATTGTACAGTATTTATGTAATCGTGTATGTACAGGCCAAGAACAACCCCCCCCCCCACACACGCACGCGCGCGCACACACACACACACACACACACACACACACACACACACACACACACACACACACACACACACACACACACACACACACACACACACACACACACACACACACACACACACACACACACACACACACACACACACACACACACACACACACACACACACACACACACACACACTCACTTCATCAATCTCGCATTCGCACCACAGTGGTTTCCAGACAATTCCTCTTGAGAGAACAGAGCAGCGACGTAGAAGTGTTGCAGCAGTCATGCACACACATAGAGCAGTGATTCTCAGCCTCTTTAATTTCAAGGACCCCCAGTTTGATATGCATTATTATTACGCCAAGGACCCCCATTTGATACAAATCTTTTTTTTCTCTGCTCCCCCAATCTAAAATCTTCATTAACTCTGAGAGTGTACAATTTGGTTCCATATGTACACTCTCAAAGTTACAGAATCGTAGGGGGTCCATTGGTTCCCGACCATCAAAAATGTTGCTGGGGACCCCCTGGAACCCCCCTAAGGACCCCCGGGGTTCCCCGGACCCCACGTTGAACCAGTGCCATATACGACTACTAGTACATTTGTGTGGATAAGTGGATGAAGGTATAATCAAATTTTATAATTCAACACCTACAAGAATGTACATGAGAAATGCAGATTGTACAGTGGATGCAAGATGCCATTGTATTAAAGCTTATTGTGTTACCCCTACACTACAAAATCCCGAGCTAACTCAATTTAGAGTTATAGAAAAATACTTATAGAGCATAAAAACAGACCTTGATACAGTGAGACAAATAACTTAAAAAAGTTAAATCAATACTCGGTATTTGGGGATGCGTGGCGGTTTGACCATGCCCCTATGCCACCTTCCCTTACTCTCCCTCTCTAACGTTTTCCAGTCATCCGTCCCTATCATCATCTCTCTCTCTCTCTCTTTCTCTCTCTGTCTCCCTCTGAATCATCAGCGCTGTACAGTTAATGCCCTGCCTTAACGCATCTGTGTAACCACTTACAGTAAACCATTATTGTATACTGTGGCTATTCAAAAATAGAAGATATACAAATCTATAAATCTGTGCAAATCTTTGAATATATGTTTTTAAAGCAAACATTTTAACTCAAATCTTTGCTCCTGGGGATTCTACAAATGTCTTCAACAGTTAAAAAAAAAAAACAAGGACCCCCAAAATGATATGTATTTGCCCACAGACCTCCCCATCTCAAAATACTTTGTTCCAGGGACCCCCAGAAGCAAATATTTGAGTTAAAAAGGTATACATATTCAAAGATTTGCACACATTTTCACGATTTATTTTTCAAAAATAGCAGATCTACAAGCTCATAGCGGGGCACTCGTGAGCAGAGAGTATATGAGCTGAGTATATCTGCTTTTTTTGAATAGCCAAAGAAATCTAAAGTGACACAGATGGGTTAACGCCTCAAACCATTTTCCTCAGCTCTTTTATCCAACCTGTAAACCATTAACATGGCTAGCTACTGCAGGCTGACTAGCTTCAGTACCACTGGCTGTCTGACTGACCCGCTGGCCGAGTCATAGGCTGCTTTGCTAACTTGCATCAGATGGCTATAGCATTTGATCTGTCATGTAATCCGCTCTGGGGCTGACCCTTTTCTCTTTCCTCATCGTGCCATTATATATAATGGAGGTTTTAGGAGCGAATAACATGCAATATACATGTGTAAAGATGAAGAGCATAATTACGTGCAGCCTCCAACCCCCACCTTTTATCCTTTGAAAAACCGCCGCTTCTAAAGGCAATAGTTAAGTACGTTAAGTTAAGGTGCATGTAATGAGCCTGTATCATTTGTCATTTGATCCCTGCTCCCTCTCCAGTCTGTCTAACATAACATAGCTGCCACTGTTTGGGCAGAAAGCTTGTAATCTCCATAATTCAACGTTTTATGTTTTTCCATAAATCAATGCACAACTTTTTTGCAAAAGTAACGAAAATAGACGGTTTACTAGCTCACAATGCATCGCATTATGACCCATTCTGAACTTGTAGATCTGCAATTTCTTTGCTATTTTGGAAAGCATTTGATAGTGAAAGTGAAAGTGGTTAAGTCTGTAGGTTTAAAAATATATTTTACCCATGAAAAGTGTTAACAAGGGCTCATGAGTGAATAATGACTACATTGGATCCTTTGGAACACTTTTCCTGAAAAGTAACGGTTTTGGACATATCACGGTTTCCACCTGACACATATCTGTTGATACTGTTGCAGAGGCACAAGTAATGAGAACAACTCTAGGAACTATCTTTAACCCATTAAGCCCCGGGAAAGCATCTGTCACTTTCGGCTAATGAAAAATAGCTGATCTACAAGCTCATAATGAGCTTGTAGATCTGCTATTTTTTGGGGAAAATCATGAAAATTTGTGCAAATCTTTGAATATGTGTTTTTTCAAGCGAACATTTGTAACTCAAATCCTTGCTTCTGGGGATTCTACAAATGTCTTCTAAATCCACATCAACAGGTTTTTGAAGCGGTATGTTGCTATAATCAGTGGTTCTCAAACCTTTTCATGTCAAGGACCCCCAAAATTATATGTATTTGTATATTGTGTTCCAGGGCCCCCCCAGAAGCAAACATTTGAGTTAAAAATGTTTGCTGTAAAAATATATATACTGTATATTCAAAGAGTTGCACACATTTCACGATTTTTCAAAGAATAGCAGATCTACAAGCTCGTAGCGCAGCACACTGTGCCACGCTATGAGCTTGTATACTGTATGTGCTATTTTTTGAATAGCCAAAGAAATCTTAAAATGTTACAGATGCGTTCCCGGATTCTCCGTCTCTCTCCCCACCAACTTCCTCCTGGGGCTGCCTCCTCTCTCTTCACGGACATACGCATGCTTTCCCTTTGCCCAGTGCACTTCAATCTTATTCCTCTGAACGTAAACCTCCTTCATATCTTCTGTGTAATCCCTAAATATTGCAGGACGAAGTGCAGCAGCACTTACACTTGTACCCTTTAGAATTTCCCTTGGTGTTTGCTGTTGGTGGCTCAGCTTACTGCGTGTAAGCATGGAACCCTCAGGTTCTATAAAGGCAGCCCTACTGGCAATCACTTACTGGTGTTGAAAATAGTGAGGATTATAATGGAAACTTGTAAAGAACACATGAAAAGAAACCACTTAAGATTTTATAGCCCACTGCTTGCAGGGGAAATTATTCGGGCTGCTCGTAGGGAGTCAAATAAAATGCCATTAACTTCTATTTCTCTTTTTAGCGAAGCCTGATGTTATTTCCTTGTTTATATCTTAATAAAAAACTTTATATATTTTGTATTTATTTTATTTCTAAGAATAGCCCACGGCATGACATGATAGACATGTTATTGGCTTGGTTCACTTTTGTAAACCTTTGATTACAAAGAAAAGTTGGATGAAGCAGAAAATTGTTGCTGCAACTCACTCTCATGGCATTTTGCTCTGGCAGCTGCCAGTATCACCACTGTCACTAAAAGCTGGCAGCGTACTTCAAATGAAGTTGAGCTTTTTTCAGCTTTCTGAAACCGAACAAGTTCTCTGTGGATGTAACTGTTTCATACTCAATGTGGCTCCGCTTTGACCCCTCCCACTATATAGATTTTGACATTTCTGGCGACACACAATGCACAAAGTGTGGATTATCTCTCTCCATTAATTCATTCTGGTTGTGTTTGTGGTCCATCAGAGAGGAACTATAAGTAGGTAAGTAAGTACGTAAGTAAGTACTGTAAGTAGGTATGAGTGGCTTATTGTCTATCAGCTGAGGACACAGGTGTCTATCTATCCCCTTTTCAATGCACTGACTAGACCCCTCGGAGACGAATTGCTGAGGTGGAGCGCAACACATACAGTACCATCAGCTCCCAGAACTTAACCACATGTCTTAGTTGCCCAAGTTGTGCTACTCATACGCTGAGTTGGCGGTGTCCGGGATCAAACCCCAAAACTTGAAGAACCTCATTTCCACTGCTTTAAGTCCAAAAATCTGAACTAACCCTTTAAGGAGGAACGAGGCAAGAGTTCCTGAACTCAAGGCTTGCTTTCTTCCTTATGTTTTTTGTTCCTTGGTGAATTCAACAAAATGCAGAACAAAACAGAACTGAACCGAACTGATCCATGACGAACAACTAAACAATTCTGTCAAAAATCGATTTCTAAACCACAATGGATTGGCTTTTACTGATATACCCTACAGTATGTCAATGTACATACAGTGTACTGTGGAGATTGTAAAGTGTTTACATCTCAGGATTTGGAATCAAGATTTCTTTACTTTCTTTCTTTTTAAGATCAGGTTACTTGCTGGCATTGCGGAATATGCTTATATCCATCCCATTGTCCAAGGCATATCATTGTGGACAATTATAGGCTAGTTGTAGGAAGGCAACAAAACAAAACAAATGATTAATTTGATATGAATTCGAGATGGATATGCACAGAGAGATGGGCACATAACATGCAAGCAAACTAACACAATAATATTTGTTACACTCACACATGCATGCACACACACACACGCGCGTGCGCGAGCGGACGCACAAGCGCGCGCACGCCCGCCCGCCCGCCCGCCCGCCCACCCACCCACCCACCCACCCACCCACACACACACACACACACACACACACACACACACACACACACACACACACACACACACACACACACACACACACACACACACACACACACACACACACACACACACACACACACACACACTCTCTCTCTCTCTCTCTCTCTCATATCTCCCACTTCCAACACACTTCCCTCTCTCCGTCCTTCTTCCCATAGTTCCATAGGGGAGGTATATGTGCACGAGCTGTGTGTGTGTGTGTGTGTGTGTGTGTGTGTGTGTGTGTGTGTGTGTGTGTGTGTGTGTGTATTTGTGCGTGTGTACGTGTGCATGTGCACGTGTATGCGCATGTGTGTGTGTGTGCGTGTATGTGACTGTGTGTGTGTGTGTGTGTGTGTGTGTGTGTGTGTGTGTGTGTGTGTGTGTGTGTGTGTGTGTGTGTGTGTGTGTGTGTGTGTGTGTGTGTGTGTGTGCGTGCACGCTTGGTGTGTGTGTGTGCGTGTTTGTGTGCGTGCGTGCGTGTGTGTGCGCTTGGTGTGTGTGCGTGTTTCTGTGCGTGTGTGCGTGTGTGCACTGTATGTGTGTGTGTGTATTGGCAACATGGGGGAAGAGGGAGGGATGGCACTTAGGTGCAGCCCAGAGCCACAGACATGGAAAGGCTGTTTCAGCTCTTGCCCCGCTGTGTGCCCGGCTCTGCAGCGCAGGCCAGCCTGGGAGACCTGGAACAAATCAATCTAACAAATAATTTACTGGCCGCGGCACGCCCCGCTGAACTGATGGCAGAGGAAGTGGCAAAATGAATGAAAGATTAAAAGGAAACTGTCACTTTGTGTTACAGAAACCAACTAAACTGGTTTATGCTTTTGCCGCCAAGAGTTGGGAAAGTGCTGAGAGCAAATTCACAAGCACTCGCACTGGCAAGGGGAGTATAAAAGCTCTCGGAGTAGCCTAGCAAGGGAGAGCGAGAGGCACCAGCAGAGAGAAGGAAAGAGTTAGAGAGAGAGAGAGTTTTCTCCCACCTGTCTCTCCACATCCTGTCTGACTGCCTTTTTAGCCTAGTTCTCAATCCGGGCTAAACAGGGATGATGCAGTCAGTGGTGGAAAGAAAGTATTAAGTACATTTACTCATGTCCTGTGTTATCTTGAGTATTTCCTTTTTCTTGGTTAATTTATAATAACTTAAATCTACTACACCTCAGAGGCAAATATTGTACTTTTTACTCCACTACAACTACTTTAAAACTTTAGTTACTTTAGTTACTCTGCCGATTTAGATTATTGTTACAGTACAGTGTACTTCTTCCACCACTTCAGGGATGAACACAGGACCATAAAATTCATCATCATCATCATCATCATCATCATCATAACTCATCAAAGGGGAGATAAGTGGTACAGCCAGGGATGATCCAGCAGTAGTCTGCTGTAGTAAAATTAGAAGCCCAGACAAACATGGAAGTGGAGAGTATCTGATATCCTACTCAAAAGCTGTTCGTAGAAGGCAGGGGGTGTCAATTTGAGTTCCAGGGGATGGCAACTCCCCTGTGGTTACAGGAGCACTTATCTTCATATAATTGGTCCTTACTAATGCTCATTACAAGATGGCACAATGTATGTTTATTGTCTACACACTCTGCATCTCATTGGTGGATTATGGACAGTTTGGAAACCTGCCTACCAATGACATCATCAATGGGGATTACAAGCTAATAGAAACTAGAGTTTTCTCTTCCTGGAAAGTTAGCATTCTGAAATAGAAGCCATTGTTCTTGCATTAATAGAAATAGAAAAAAAATGTTTAAAAAGTTTGAAATCTTGTTTCAAATTACCTAACCTGCCTACCGATGATGTCATTGCTAGGCAGGTTGCTGACCCGTCCACAGCCTTCCTCTGACACGCAGACCAAGTAGACAACAATGGCACCATAATGAGCAATAATGAGGGCCAATTATATTAAGATACTGTAGGTTGAAAATGGGCAAAGTTGTCCTTTAAGCTCTTAAGCCCTATACTTGTTGTTGCACAACAAATAGTGAATACAGTATAGTGGATCAACAAGCTCACAACATGCCTTGTATATTAGCTTTTTAAAAACGAATAAGAGAAAATTAAATGTAATGTTCGGCACATCTAGAGTTCGGGCCGATATGTGGCCCTCACACCTACGCTGCACCGCCGATCCAACCGATGTCCATTATATTGTGTCTGAAAATTTCTGAAAATCGGGGGCTATTATGTGCATTTGACGTTTGACGGTGGGATGTCACATCATCTATTGACCACGTTGGATCACCATGGTTACTCAAGAGGTTCTTCATGCACTCCATATTCGGACATAATCGTCAACCCAGACCTCCATATATGGTCACGGTTGACGTGGAGCTCCTCATATGGATCCTTATATGATTTGTTTGAGTCTGATGTCATGATGACACGGTATGTTTGGGGTCTGATGTCATGCTGTCACAGTCAGCATGACACATGCCATATTTGGGTGTAGCTGCAGTGGGAACTCTGTACATGGTTATGTCAGAGTCATAATGAACTCTATATACTGTATGGTCATAGTGTCTGACGGGGGCCCGAAAGGCCGTGTTTATCCACCGGCCGACCGACCCATTAAGCTATTTTAATTTAGGATTGACAAATTATGATATTATTATCAAATTTATATATCATACATCATACTTTCCCAAAAGGAAATGCATGTATTTAATTATGTATAAGTCTGACCATAAGCAAGGATAAAACATAATTATTCCCACTGGCCATAAAAATGTATGACCAGAGGGGTATATCAAAAGCAGAGGCATGGACCAAATACAGCATTTTATTGAATGGTTACAAACCAAACATACTGGCTGGTACATAGTTAGCCCTGGGTATTTTTCTACATAGATCTACAAAGAAAAGTTGCATTAATCTGTGAGACTTCACTTAATCCACATCTGTCTTAAGTGTCCCGCTGAATAACACCGCCTACCTGAGCCAGTTGCACGCAACAGTGGTTGCGGCTCATAAATCTGCATCTATTTCAGTACTACTGTGGTGCATAATGCATCAACATGTAATAGGTGAATCATCCAATTTAAAGACGTTGTTTATATCAATGGTTTGGAGTTTCTGCACCCGGGGCAAAACAAGGATGCCAGACAAGCAGCTACTGCCGCGGCTAATAATGACAAACAGCTTCTCAATGAGTCAGTGACGAGTGAAAGTCAGACCAGAGGTGTGTAGGACAGAGTGACAGTATTAGTATTAAGCTTAACCACAATGAAGGTCACAACGAGGCTAAAGGTTCTTGCCGTGGTCACAGGGTGAAATGAAGCAATTTTGCTATTTTGAATCTGGAGGGCCCATAAAAAAGAACTCTCCCTGGCACAGGGTGGGTTTGGGGAATGTTTATGGTGAAGACACCCCTGAAATCAAGGTCTGATGGATTTAAACAGTCAATTATCCTTGCTAAGGGGAATTCCAAGGCTGTGCGACCGCCTTCAAAGACGCGCAGCCCATTGTGAACACAAAATAAGAGGTTGAGGGCATTCATCTTTCGTGCAGAAAACATAGAAGTCAATGTTGTGCAACCATGCGTTCGGAGCAGATTGACAGTCCTGGCATACTGTAGCGTGCATGTTTTAGTAGCGTTGCATTACGTCACCAGATGGCCATCTTGTTGGCAAGCCATGCGTAATCAAATTAAAGTTAAAATGTAATCTAATGTTTGCCTCAGACAATGAGCCACATTTAAACTTTCAATTGGATATGACAATCCTTTAAATGCCAGAGCATTTGACTTTTGATAGATACACACTTTCTTAATTGATTGATTAACCACTTAAACCCATACTTCATTGATCGGGCTCCCAGAGAGGTAAATCCTTAGCCCCCTCCATGTTTCCCTCCACAGCAAATCACTTCACCGATCTACAAGCTTTCAACGTGTCACGACGCAACACGTTGTGAGCTTGTAGATCTGCTATTTTCAGGGACCGGTCGCCTATTCTCGCCAAAATGTTTGCTTATCATGACATTCCCAGAATAGGGTTCATGTGGTTAAACTGTCTGAAAGCCAACTGAAAGCCCAGGACTCAGAGTATCAAGCATATTGTACCTGTGCATCTATCCAGGTGCCCGGGCTGCTAGGAACAGATGTCTTTCACAGTAAATAACCCCAGATGAGTCGGACTGAAAGCTTCAGAGCAGTAAAGATCCTCTTTCATCCATTGTGGCTGATGCGAGAAGCTCTGAACACTACAAAGCCTCATGGGAAACTGATCTGTACTAGGTTTAGTAATCCAAAGGTGACTAACTGCTTTTGAAGTTAGCTGATCTATTGTACGGGCTATTGAGTAGCTAGTAGTTTGGAAAATGCCATACAAGAGTGGCCTGCTGTCTGTCACTGGAGATAACCATTTGGGGAGCGACGTTATTGTCAGGGAGTCTTTTGATTATCACTCTCCTAGATTTGAAGGATGAGTGTATTTTATTACTGGGCTTCTATGGGATATCTATCTTTCTGACCACTGCCCTCTTGTTAACCTGTCTACCTTCAGGGTATCTT
This sequence comes from Gymnoscopelus microlampas, assembly GCF_963454915.1. Lineage (NCBI taxonomy): Eukaryota > Metazoa > Chordata > Actinopteri > Myctophiformes > Myctophidae > Gymnoscopelus > Gymnoscopelus microlampas. The sequence continues at coordinate 19,442,156 of NC_139954.1, read as the reverse complement.
GTTAAAAGTAAGAAGATCTTTGTGTGTGGAACAATACACTTTTAAGGCATTGTATTACCTGACTGTACTGTATGTATTGTATGTATAGTGCAAAGGATAACTCAAAATGACATATCTCCCATCTTTTTGTATCTTTTTAGCTGCTGTAATTGACATAGTATATAATGTCAATATTGTATAGAAAGACTATAGCTAACTCTTAATGTTCACATTTGTCTTAGAGGGTTTTAGATACATTAGGGCTACTTTTCTGTTTACACAGTATGTACTGTATGTGCCCATATTAATTTGTGTAGGTTCCTAAAGACACCAGCCTCCTTTGAAGATGGCAGATGCCTTGCTGTGAATTTAAATGACTCACCATTATGCATCACCAAATGAAATTAAAAAAATGCACTGTAGGACAGAAGTCACAAAATCGGAACCACAGAGTTGCTGCAAACCTTTGATGTTCAAGGGAAAGGGGGAACGTTTCCTAGCGTTGCCTCTGCATGGTGCGCAGAAACACATCAAACTAACCTCTCTTAAAAACCACGCTGTCGTACGGTATTTTGTTCCTGGTCTCCAAGCTGGAGCAGTTCCAGCGATGCCCCCTGAACTGGTGCTGGCACTCGTGGATGGCGATCTGGATTCCCTGGATGGCCGATGCCGTCACATCTGGGTTCCGCATGCATACCTCCAGCTGGCGCCGCGTGAGGCCGGGCAGCGTCAGGCACACTGTGTTGGCATTCAGGATGGGTTCAATGTTGGGGATTTTCAAGCCCAATATCTCATTGGAGTTTGCCCTGCATGGAGCAAAAGACAGAGAATCCATGTGTACAGAGTCATGACATCACTTTTCACTGGTGTTGCTCACACCGCAAAGTCCTGATTGTTCATTTTACTGATGATATTGTAAAAATGGACCCGTACTCGTAAGAGTTAAATTAACACTCCACATTTTGCAGCGCAGCGATTGTCTCTGACCAGTCAGGGCGGTTCAGCGTTGGATAGGGGATCTCCACTCAAAGTCTGAACTCAAAGGTTTTATGGTCTTGTTTTTGTGTGTCTGTCCCATCCAGAGGTTAAGGGAGCTTAGTTTCAAACAGAATCATTTATTGTATGTTCCCTTATAATAGTTGTACTGCTGCTGTAATACCACTACGAACACCGGATGGTGGCTGATATAGCCTGGGTAGAGTCAAAGCAAATAATTTACACTGGAACTATTTTAGTATACGATAGTTGCAAAATTTGCCAAAAGTGATAAAATAGAGAGCCAGACTCTCATCTGTAATATCTTCAGGGAGCAAAATCGGTGTCGACACTGAATGGAAGACTGACTTTGAGGAGTTTATGACAGTACAAAGAGTCATTTGGGGTCACAGGTTTTAAGGCGCTAAAATCTGGCCAGAGGAGAACATAACCTATGAACCTCTGTTCGGTTGTATAAACCGAGAAACGAAAGAAGTAAAGGCATTGTTCTCAGACAAGGGAGTCAGTATCGTGCACATTTTTGAATGGAGCTTCTGCAGGTTCTGTCTCCTGATGAAACAAAATAAATGTCCATTTCAGTTCTTCAATCTCCAGCTTTCAGAGAAATCTGTCCGCTAAACTGACCGAGATTATACTGTATGGGCCACTCCAGTTTTCATGTTTAGGGTATCCCACTTGCAGATGCCAGTTATTCAATTCACCCTTGTCACAACAGCAGATGTAAGGGGGAAAAGTTTTTACGTGCCTACAAAGTACCTTTCCCATTGATATATTGTCTACTGATAAATTTGCTTTTCTCCTAATTGAGGCTATATGTATGCACTGCAATCGACTGGTGCATCTGTTGCAGATCGATCAATTGTGTCAACAGTATGTATTCAGCCGACAGTAGCCTATATAGTCACTGTTCTGTTATATTACACAGAGAAACAATAACAACACAGGCTACACCAATGAAGTCAACAGCTGAAAGATACGCTGGCTTTCTTTTCATTATTATGAGTGAAACACAAGCTGTGCAGGACTGAACACACACACGTGCATCCAGGAACATGTCCAAACACACACACACACACACACACACACACACACACACACACACACACACACACACACACACACACTTTTACAACCTGTTGCAGGTCTGCAAGTTTTACTAGTTTAATTCTAATATTGCTTATGCATTACCCTATTAATTTTATCAAAGAACCATGTTTCAAAAATCACTAATACAATTTGTGCTATTTTTTTTAAACTCTGGTCACTAAGGTTTATAACAGTAGCTATACAGATCATTTATCTCCAAGTGGTAGATCAAAATATAAGCCACTGTGACATAACATCTTATTAAGTTTCACTTTCTGGTTGGCATTAACTACTTATAAACCCTCTATTCTTAGTAAAAAAAACTGACCTGGGTTGGATCTGCACTCTTTTTTCCCCTCTACACCAAATCTCTTCACTGAATGTTGCCCCCAGAACAGCGATGCTTGGGCTCATGCGGTTAAACTTTAAACAGACTCCTCTCCTTTGTAGTTCCTCTCAGGGCTCTGTTCCTACCTGTTGTGCTCTCTGTTTTGAGGAAAGACCTGTTTCATCTCTGTCCATCTATACTATGACACACAACTTTCTGAGTTCATATTGTCAGTGAGCCTCATGGTCATATGAGAAGTATAATTTAGGCCAGTGGTTCTCAAACTTTTTTTTAATTTCAAGGATGCCCTTGCCGGTCCATTTGGTTCCATGTGTATACTCTCAGAATTACAGACCTGTAAAGGTCCATTTGGAACCCCCCATGGAACCCTGAGGATGGAACCCACTGTGAGAGCCACTGATTTGGGCATTAGGCGGCATGTGAGACACAATCATTGTGGATAATGTGAAATGTAGTGACAGAGGAACAAATGATAAATCAGTTTCCCCTGTGTTTAAACATACACAGCAGCCTGTGTTGGTAGATCAAAGAGACCAGAGGCTCTGCAGCTTGGCTGTCTGAAAAATGTTGGTTCTAGTCAAAGTGGAGGACAATGTCCATAATTAAACTGGTATTTCCATAAATTAGGCTATAGCCAATAATATTTCACTTGCTTGGGATAGCTTATTATATCATAAGACATTAATAAATTATATTAATGTAATTATCACAATACCTTAATAACCAGAATGAATAAAATATAAAAAAAGTAAATAGATGTTTAAGGCTAATAACCTTAGAAGTTTTATAAAGTAGCCAAAGTCATGATTCACGTTATTGTCATCCTACATTTCAAGCTATTATTATTATCAACTCACCTTTTATCCAAAAGACAGACTACTATCAAGACGCAAGTCAGTCTGTGGAATGAGCGCTCCATGGTGTGATGATTTATGGGTTTTGCGAAATAATAAATAACAAAAAGACAGAGTCCAAAAAAGACTCAAACGAAGTACAATATTCCTTCTTCAAAACGCCTTATTTTCAAGAGTTGGAGGGAAAAGAAAAAAGACAAACAGAAAAGGGTGATCATGTCCATTTAAAGTTGCGCTGGGTTTTGACAGCTCTGCTCCGCTTGGCTCTGGAGGAGCGGCTGCTACACCTCTAATCCAGATGTGATCCAGCGGCGGCACAAGTCATTCAAGAAAGTTTCCTCTCAACTTTGGTGAATGGGGGATCAGACCGTCGGGGCAATAAAGTTGGAAGATCAGGTCAATTACAGCGGTCCTATAGTGGTGTTTCTCTCTCTGATCGCACATCCGTACACATCCCCGGTATCATAATCTCCGCCAAGAACATTTGCATTGGAATAACATCCGAGGGAGACGAGTGTACCTAACATCTGAAGTCTGGTTGACTAGTGATGTTTCAGCCAGCACTGATAGCACTTCTAAACTACTGCACTTAGCACGATCTGCCAGCCCACTTTTTTTTCTACGTCACTCGGGGAATACAGGAGAGTGGCGGAGAAGGTCAAGTGCCTTGTTAAAGTGGGATAGAGATCCTTGGATAAGGAAGGAACACAGTGGTGGAAAGTAACTAAGTCGATTTACTTAAGTACTCTTGAGATACTTTTACTTTACAGGAGTGTTTCCGATGTGTTATACTTTTGCTTTTACTCCACTACATCTCAGAGGCAAATAGTATATACTTTTACTCCACTACAATTATTTGAAAACTTTACTATACTTTGTAGATTTGGATTATTATTACAAAACACACATTAACCACACAATCTGTGTCGGCTCCAGAGAATTGTGACTGGGGGGGGGGGCTATGGGGGGTCTGGCTTTTTTAGAGCAGGGGCTAATGAATTTTGACGCATGCACGCCCGCGCGTGGATTTCGCGAGAGGATTTTGGTACTTTTTTAGTTTTTTTTTTAACTTTATTTCGGTTTTAGGGTTAGGTTAGGGTTATGTTATTTAATTCATATTTTTGCCTGATTTTACCGATTTATTATCAAAAAATGTTTTTTAATTAAAATATATAGGCTATATTATCTTTTGCAAATTCTATTGGGTGGGCCAGCTTTCTACCCAGGCCCACCCATGGCTGCATGCACCCATGATACACATGATGAAAACAGAGCTTTATTGTCTCTGCTTGTTCATCTGCTATTTTTGTGCAGTATTTGAACATTGTTTTTATACTTTTGAATTTTTAAGACAAATGTTCTATTCTGGGGGTCCCTGGAACAAAACATTTTCAGATGGGGGTCCATGGCTAAAATTCTCAAATATTTTGAGAATAGCAGATCTATGTCTATAATATAGACATAGATCTGCTATTCTCAAACAAGTGATGATATTATCATCACTTGTGAGCTTGTAGAGTTAAGGTTTAAATAGTGCTGAAGTGGTTTATGTATGTTTTGTCATAATAATTAAAATCTAGGCTACAAAGCAACTAGTAGTAACTAAAGTTTTCAAATAATTGTAGCGGAGTAAAAGTATAATATTTGCCTCTGAGATGTAGTGGAAGTAAAAGTATTGCAAATTGGACTCCAGTCAAGTAAAAATACATTAAAATTACAGTACTAAGTACTTGAGTACATGTAGTTACTTTCCACCACTGTCAGCATTAGATTAATTACTTACTCACCTTCTGCAAAGATGACGAAACAGAACACACTTTTGGTTTCAGAGAGCATGGTGGTAAATATGAGCTTTTGCCACAAAGTCTTCATATTCCATAATGTCCGACATCCACGTCTGTGTTGTTTACTTTTAGAACGTAGGCTTCTGTTTCCTTTCAAAACGATGTGCATTTCAAAATAAGAGTTTTAAAAAAAATCTATACTTGTAATGTATAATTCAACACACGTTGTATATGTATACATACAACTGGAAATAGAAGTAGCCAGGTAGCCTAGTTGAAACTACAACGGTGTCTAACCATAGAGTTGTGTCTAACCGAGAATTATACTTCTCCACACACCGGTGTCTAACAGAGAATTATACTTCTACACACACCGGTGTCTAACCGAGAATTATACTTCTACACACACCGGTGTCTAACCGAGAGAGTCCATGCAGATCACAGCTGACAATTGACAAAACAAATATTATATATTATCGGAGCTATTATAAATGTTATTGGTTTCATCGGGATGACGTATATACTTATCGTGCACCACTACATATTTATATATACTTTATATATTTAATCCATAAATATTTTTCATAACAATTGGGTTTGTGGGCCGGGTGGGGCTCAAGGGGAGCTAGCCTTCAACAGGGGGGGCTGTGACGCCCCCCCCCCCTAGACCCCCCCCTGGCACCGTACCAACTACTTCAGGCAGCCGCATACAATTCGCCCATTTGAAAATGGCCGATCTACAAGCTCACAATGCCACGCAATGCAACACATTGCGAGCTTGTAGATCTGCTCTTCAAAAGAGTTGTATACAATTTATACATTTGAAAACTTGTAAAATGGGAAATTCTGCATAATGAGTACTTTCTACTTATGGTACTTTAAGTACATTTTGATACAAATACTTTTTTACTTTTACTCAGTACATTTTTAATTCCGGACTTTTACTTGTAACAGACTATTTCTACATCGCAGTATTGATACTTTTACTTAATGGGAATACTTGTTCCACCACTGGGAAGGAAGCTTAAATAAAAAGGGTAGGGAAAGAACTTGTGCTCTCTGTGTGGGACAGAGTTTTAGCCTCAGGGGGAGTGGTGGTGAAAGTGATATTGATGAGGATATGAGACTATAATAATTAGAATGATAATGACTTTATTTATTTGAGACTAGAAATACTTCAGTGTGCCTGCTCTCCCTATGTGGGACATAGCAGCTCTTTATTGTCCCAAAGGGGAATGTGATTCAGAACTGTTGTGGTGGGATTGATGATATAGCCTATTTTGTGTGGGAACAATTGTGTACTTATTTTCCCGCATGTCTGTCTTTATTACGCTATCTTCCAGGCATAATAATAGATTACATCATTATACTAATGTTACCTGTACACAGGGATGGGTCAAATTGATTTACAAGAGCCCAACAATTTAGCAAAGCAATACATGCCATGGAAAATAACTTGTCATTGTTGGAGAAAATTAGGAGTAAATTGCTTAAAAACATTGCCTATAAATCATGGCCTTTGAGCTTTTGATCCAAATCACTTTAACATAATGGCCCCCATGCTGAGCACATGCTATCACTCATCTTAGTTCTTTATGAGTGGGGCCCAGAAGAAAGAATCACAAACCACAAATAAAGAATCCTTCCAACCAATGTAATGGGGCTGAGCATTCTGACCCTGTGAGGTCACCATGAGTGGTAAAACGCAACAAAAGTTTAAGATTCTGCCACAATTAAGTTGGCCTACTCTTAATTTTGAAGATTCGGGTGCTAATCCCACATCATAGTTCTTCTCAGGGTTTGTCGTAGCGGGGACAACAACTTTGTGCTTAATTATTTCAAGGCATCCGTATGAACATATTGCAGGCTTGGTTGCTCATTGAGCTGGAGCTGTGAATTTGAACCGAGTTCTCAGCATTGGTGGAAATACTCAAATGTTTTTACTTAAGTAAAAGTAGCAATACCGCAATGTAGAAATACTCTGTTTCATGAAAATATACTTATAGTACTCATTATGCAGGATGTCCCATTTATGTTATTTTATTTTTTTATTTAAAGATTTGTTTTTGGGCTTTTATGCCTTTAATGTTAGGACAGTAGACTGACAGGAAATGGGGAGAGAGATGGGGAGTGACACGCAGCAAAGGTCGTTGGGATCGGGACTCGAACCCGTAACACACAGTCAGGCTGGCGTTGGGTGCTTGGACCGCCACGCCGCGGCACAGGCCCCATTTTTTTTTTTTTAACAGCACAATGAGAATAGCCGTGGTATTATAGGGCTTAATTGGTTAATGAATATTTTTGGAATAATAATCTAAATCGGCAAAGTAACTAAAACTTAAATGTAGTACTTAAAAAAACTTAAATGTAGTACTTCAAAACTGTACTTGGTTCCTTTCCACCACTGGTACTCAGTCAGTGTTGCATGTTCCCTCTCCCACTCTTGTTTTGCTCTCTCTTGCTGATCTTTCATGGCGCTCAAGCAGAATACTTTAAGCAATCTTACACAAACAGGTGTTTATCCACCCTCTACAGCAGTTTGCAAACGTTTTCGTGCCAAGGACCCCCAAATGATATGTATTTGGCCGCGGACACCCATCTGAAAAGGTTTTGTGCCGGGGACCCCCAGAAGAGAAGAAAAAATGAAAAATCTAAATAATTCCAAATTTACCAAATTTCTTTTCAGATCACATAGCGACATGCTGTGAGCTTGTAGATTTGCTATTTTTGAATAGCCAACATATGGATAAAGTGGTTAAAATGATTGTGATGCTATATTAACTACTTCAGGGATCCCCTGACCCCCCCCCCCCCCGATCCCCCAGATCTACAAGCTCACAGTGTGTCGTGATGTGATCCGTTGTGACCTTTTAGAACTATTTTCACTATTTCTGTGTGACACCAACAAATTATAAAATGAGAATAGATACTTTTTGTCAATTAAAATTTAAACTAATTATCTAAAATACACACTTCTCGATTATTAATCTAAAAAGTAATCAATAGAATAATCACTGTAAGAAAATAAACCTATTCAAAACTCTCCCCCACCTTGTGCCCCATTCCCTGAATGACTCTCACTTTGAGTCAGAGCTCCTATTAAATGTTACAATCATCACCCCCCCCCCACACACACACACACACAAACGTATGCACACACATGCGCTCGCGCGTGCGCGCACACACACACACACACACACACACACACACACACACACACACACACACACACACACACACACACACACACACACACACACACACACACACACACACACACACACACACACACACACACACATAGTTGGAAGCTTGACAGCAGACAGTGTTTAATGGTTGATCTTGCCCCACTGAGACGCTCCCATAAAACAAAATGAGAAAAAGGTGCCGAAAAACTCATCTCTCTATGAAGCTCTTTAACAGAGAAGCCTGGCACTAACCAGCCTCCTGAATGAAAAACAATCTGTCTGGTAAGTTCCTTTGATGACTAAGATACTTGTTTTGCCCTATAAAATCAGGTTTTATGCAGTGTAAGAACAAACAATATATAGAAAAGGATAAAGTACAATAGAAAGATTAACAATAACAATAAAACTGCATAATCAATGGGTACATTACATGTACTGTCGGCAGAGAAGGGCGAAAATATATCAAAAAGTATTTTGATACAAATTACAAATACAGGGTCAATAAATGTATGACAATAGATTTCATAAATACTGATGCAATGATTAGTCGATTCATAGATTGATTGCCAAATATTAAATGAATTGCCTATGTGAGAATTTCTAAGAAAATAATTGATCATACGAGCTGAGTGTTTTTCATGGTGAATGGAGCAAGCAGCCAAATGCCAAATGTTTACCACTGTGTGTGAAAGCAAAGGCCAGAGTTACCTTGTTATCGTCGAAAGCTAGACAAGAACTTTGGCATGAGACTGAATGCACAATCTTACACAGCTGCATCTACAGTACGCCTGTATACCCCCCAGACCCCAGGATACTGACACCAAGATACTGACCATGACAGTGACCATGATACTGACACTAGGATGCGTCCACACACACGCGTCGAGTCACCGGAAGTTCCATCCACTCCAATGATATGGATTTGATTTCTGGTTTTACCCATAATTATCATTGGAGTGCATGGAACTTCCGGTGACTTAATGCGTGTGTGTGGACGACCACGCACCCATAGGGTGCATCCTCACATGATATACAAGTTGACGCTAGTTGTCGCAAGCCCTTGTTCCGGTTCCGGCCATTTCTGACCGTTACTCAATGAAAAGCGGAACCCGGAAGCGCTTCAGACGCGCAACGGGGTGGTCTCTCCGTTTTTTCCTATAACATGGGAGTGGATGGGACTTCCGATGACTTGTATCTTATGTGTGGATGCACCCATACTGACACCAGGATATTGGCCAGGATACTGACACCAGGATAGAGGATACTGACCAGGATACTGACACCAGCAGGGCCATGCAGAGACCACTGGAGGGGCAGGTGCTCAAAGATCATAAAGGGCACATTGAGCTGCAAGTGCAGAGCGTGCATGGCAATTCTTTTTTTGTTGGGGGGCTATATGGGGCGCTATTACCCCCTAGCTCCTCCTGCATCTCCACAAACAGCCTGACATGTTAACTTTGAGATAAGGGCAAACAGTAAAGCCAGGAGCCATTTTACTGATAATCACACTGATTGGAAATAGGGGAAAACAATTAGCCTGACTCTGTAGTACAAACCAAGCTAATCTCAGTTTTGTAGGTAATCTGCACAAAACATGAATTGTAAAAGCAACAATTTATTGATGGGAGTGAACTTACCATGCTTCCTGTCTCAAGTTGCAATGCAGCTGCAAGATTAACGATGTGGGAGGGCACTTGCATCAGGTGAAAAGTGAAACTAAAACTGACTGATGGCAGCCAGCTCATTTTAATTATAATATAATTACAAATAATAATTACGATAGTGAAAGTATTATTATTTGTCTAATGGGTTCTGGACAGGCCGTTTAAAAAATAAAAAGGGGCAGGTGCTCAAAGCAGGATACTGATGACACCAGGATACTGACAGCAAGATACTGACCAGGATACTGACAGGATACTGACACCAGGATACTGACACCAGGATACTGACAGGATACTGACAGCAAGATACTGATCAGGATACTGACAGGATACTGACACCAGGATACTGACAGCAAGATACTGACAGGATACTGACAGCAAGATACTGACCAGGATACTGACAGCAAGACACTGACCAGGATACTGACAGCAAAACACTGACAGCAAAATACTGACCAGGATACGTCACACCAGGACCATGATACTGACACCACAATACTGATACCGGGATACTGACACCAGGATACTGATACCGGGATACTGACACCGGAATACTGACACCAGGATACTAATACTGACCAGGATACTGACAAACATCACAAATAATAATCAAATATTAGGCTTATGGGTAATGCAATAATGTAGTTATCACAAAAGTAAGCTATCTTTAATGCATACGGATATTTCCACGAGGCTTCATTCAGTAGTTGAGTCAAGGTGATATGAAGTCTGTCTCAAGACCTGCCCTACTCTGCCTTTCATTTGTTGGTTGAATTTGTTCTGAGGGTGGGTAAGCCAATCGGCGGAGTAGAAGTGACATCTCACTTCTCGTGTTTCTTTTATTTATTTATTCCACGGTATAAACCCATTTCATATTTCTCATTTTTACATGGCTGCACCATTTGACATTTTCAGGCGCATATACATTTGTATATATATATATATATATATATATAGTAAAAAAGGGATAGACCTTCCATAAGGAAGGGACTGCACACTCCAGGGAACAGAGATGGACAACTTACTACTGCATTAAGTATTTTATTTGCACGACGCGTTTTGCTGTGAGCTTCGTCAGGTGCAATACAAAAGTATCAAAAGTAGCAGATCTACAAGCTCAAACCTCAAAACGCATTGCGTTTCGAGCTTGTGGATCTGCTGCTTTTGATGCTTTTGTGTGACGCTGTATTATGATCAATTTACCAAAAAACACAAAAAGTTAGAATATGGAGTTAAGAGGTTTCTGCCCGAAAGCAACAATATACATGTATATATATGTTCCAGATCCATCAGGCATTGTACTAATTATTGGAAATGACCAGAAACAATGTTGCAAGCTGAGTGAAACAGGCAACACAGTACAAACTTGTGAACATACACACGCACACACGCACACCCACACGCACGCACACACACACACGCACGCACGCACGCGCGCGCGCACACACGCAAACACAATCACACTCATAAACACACGTGCAGATCTTTAATTGTTTCCCATCGTTCATTGGGGAGTATTTCTGTTCAATTATGTTGATCATAAATGATGTGGGAAACATTTCTGTGCTGGTCTCAGCTCAGCTCAAGCCTGGTGTCTGGAGACGCAGACTTAAGTATTTTGTCAGGCTTCAGAACATCCTGCTACATGTACACACATCTCTGATGAAACAAGTTATTTCTATTTTATTCTTATGTACTTTTTGTCAATCTTGGCGTCCCCCTTGTTGAAAATATGTTTTACTGTTAAACATTGCTGTTAAGTCGATTTACATCTGTCTTAGAGTCTACTACAGATTCTATAATTCCTACTTTAGTGCTTTCATAATGGAAATTTGCCTGGAATATGTGTTTACATGCTGTCACACTGTTCAGTCATTTCAATGTAAACTTTATTGTCCAAGCGGGACGGCTTACGCAGCTGAGATTTCACAGTCTAGAGCCGAGTGTCATGTAAAGAGATGAGGTCATGTAGTATATGATTAAATAGTTATTGGCTTTGAACAATAAGACTGTTAGGTTTTGCATTGTGCAACCTTTGTCCCGTGATTCATTTTCCAACTTGTGTATTGAAAAAAAAAACAAGCAATTTGCTGTATGGTTAAAGCATATTATGTATGATCTATTTTTAAATGCCTTTAGAGGTATATAAGCTTGACTGCCAGTAATATCTGACTGGCTGTCTAATCATAAAACGTACGAAAAGTCTTAGATACATCATGCAAGGCTTACCATAAGACCGAGAAGTCTTAAACTGGGTTTATGCAGCTGGTCTAAGCTTAAGGCTTAACAGATGAAAGTCGATGAAAGAGAGCAAGTCTGGCATACTAACACGGTGCACTGGTTTTGCCTCTTATTCTGTCATACTAGAATGAGAGAGGGAGTTACAATAAACCCGGGGAAAGGTAGGTTTTCATTAGACACATTTTCATCCAAAACAAAGATACCATAATGCATGATTTGAAACTAAATGGTCCCTACTCTCGTTATTTGATTATATTATATTATATACAATTAAAACAGTGATAGTACTTGTAGATGAGCAGAAAGTACTTGAAAGCCTACTCTGATTTAAGGATAACACATTTACTAGACTATCTCTTAAGTCTTTTGTATTTACAGATACTGTACTATGACCTTTTTGAATTGCCAAAACAGTTATACATTTAGTTTTACGAAGCCTTTTACCAGACACAGATAATTAATTCTGTTACAGTGACTATGTCGCATAGCTGATATCACATCGTATTGTCCCTTTATTGTAAACCCACTTCAGAGATCAGTTGCAGAGTTGACTATTCTCTAGCTATATTCTAGCTCAACGTCTCAATGTCTCACTGGCACAACCTGGTGAGCCAGGCCCTGGAGCAGAGGCCCACATGTCAAAAGGTTGTTGTTGCCCTCCGGATCTTAGCTGGCTGCCTGAAGCCCACCCCTGTGTTTCACCTATACCAGTCCTAGCAGGAATCGCCCCAGCTGGTCTCCGATGGGAGGCTGCTACCCAAACCCTAGCAAGAAAGCTCAGAAACAAGCCGGCACATCCTGCATGACACAACAACGACAGCGGTGCCTCCAGGCAGACTCAAGTCCGTATCATGTCAGTTTCATGTCAGTATCATAGTCAGTATCATGGTCTGTATCATGGTCTGTATCATGGTCAGTATCATGTCAGTATCATGTCAGTACCATGTTCAGTATCATGAGTATCATGTCAGTAACATGTCAGTATCATGGTCAGTATCATGTCAGTATCATGGTCAGTATCATGTCAGTAACATGTCAGTATCATGGCCAGTCAATATCGTGTCAGTATCATGGTCAGTATGATGTCAGTATCATGGTCACTTGAAAATCTGTTATTTTCGTTGCACGACACCGTTGTACGACGATGTATAAATTCGGCTTAAACCAGAAGCAATAGTGAGACAGCAAAAAAAATGTATGCCCCCAAATTTCACACATACTTTAAAGGATCTCACACAAAATAATACACAGTGGGTTGTATAAGGATCTAGAATGTGATATAATTAACTCATTTATAATTGTGATATGATCACAATTATGGCTGCATCATTTTCACTCCTCTCTTTGACCATTAGACCTGATTTATACTTAGTCGTATAGCGGTGTCCCGTGCCGAAAATAGCAGATCTACAAGCTGACTATGCGGCGTGATGTGACTCAACGAGGAGTATAAATTCTGGGCCTCTCTCTTGCTCTCCCTGTCCAGGTCAAAGTATTGGAGCAATATACACAAAACACAACGACAGTTCAAAGTGCAGTAATATTACTGACAGAAGTTATGCTTGTCACACCCCCTCTTTCTCTATGTGTGTGTGTGTGTGTGTGTGTGTGTGTGTGTGTGTGTGTGTGTGTGTGTGTGTGTGTGTGTGTGTGTGTGTGTGTGTGTGTGTGTGTGTGTGTGTGTGTGTGTGTGTGTGTGTGTGTGTGTGTGTGTGTGTTTGTGTCTCAGAAAAAGTGAGTTCAAATAAAGTTCATATTTCTTGGAGAGTTTTAGACTCTGCTGACGGAATGAGCAAAACAGAACGCGGCAGAGCAGAGGTTAGTCAATTACAAGGCTCTAGTCGAGCAACAAACTTCTAACAAGCAAATTCTTTACCCTGTGTCCATGCGTGTGCATGCGTGGATTTGTGTGTGCGTGCATGTGTCAGTGTGAGTGAGTGTGTTTTAAGTGCATGTGTGTGTGTTTGTGTGCGTGGGTGCGTGCAGATGTGTGTGTGTGCTGTGCTGTGCACAACAATCATTGAACATCAACAGGAAAATGTTTGATGTTCATATGCAATAGTTTGTATTCGTCGGTGTGTGTGTGTGTGTGTGTGTGTGTGTGCGCGCGCGCGCGTGCGTGCGTGCGCGTGCGTGCGTGCGTGCGTGCGTGTGTGTGTGTGTGTAATTGTGAACGCTGGAGAGCAGTGAGCACACAGTCAAACCTGCAGTTGTAATTGACCCAAGTGGACCAATACACTCGGAGTGGCAGGTCTATTCGGCTCAATTTGACCCACTCCGAGGTAAATGAACAATGAGGGTTTTTACTGAGCAGGCAAGGTAGGACAAATAGCAGAAGAAGGTAACTGTGCAATTATAGAACTGTGACAAATGGCAGGGCTGTCAGTCAAACAATCTGCATTTGAGAAAAATGGGATTGTGGTTGAAATGTTGGTTTGTACAAGAGAAAGCAAAGAAAAGAAAAGAAAATGTTTGAGCTCCCTCGCCCCTTCTATGTTTCTCTAACCCAGTGTTTCCCAAATAATGGGTCGGGAGACTCGGGGCCCATTTATGAGTTTTATGAGTTGTGAGTAAATATCCGTTTCTTTTTTACGCTTCCTGATTATTCTAGAGGATAAAATAATTATAATAATACAAAAATCCAAAATGTTCAAAAGAAATCTATTTCTTTTCAAAATAATTTTAGAAATGTTCCAAAAATAAATATATTCCATAAATTAGATAAAATAGCCAATCTACAAGCGCACACCGTGTCGGACTTTCACTATCAAATATATGGCTTGAGTGGTTGAATTCATTGGTTAATTCATAATAATATTTTTGTAAGTTTGGCTACAGGAAGAAACAAAAATTTAAGTTTTGGGTCATCATGAGCTGCAAGGTCTGGGGACCCTTGCTCTAACTCAGTGTGTCTCTCTAGCTCTCTATCTCTCCCTCACTCTCTTTCTCCAATCCTTTTTTTCCTCCTTTTTTTTGCAGGACTCCTGGGCTTCAGCAGAGACACACAGAATGACTTTATGCGACAGTACAGAGACTGTTTCAGCAGAACGGTAACTCAATAGGACAGCAGACATCAAGAGAGGCTGTGTTTCCAGAGACGCGTGTTTGGATCTGAAGCTCTCAATGAAAGCTTTTATTCCTCACTTGAACATACAGTACGACTTTGACAAATATTTAGTGATGTATTGACATTTCTCTCAACGTTCCTTGGGATTCGTCTCAGATTTTCTAAGGACACGCACGGCAGATGCCCCCTCACCCCCACCCCATCTCACACACACACACACACACACACACACACACACACACACACACACACACACACACACACACACACACACACACACACACACACACACACACACATGTATTATGTTAGAACAGAGAGAGAGAGGTTGAAGCAGCAGTCTGTGTTGTTGTCTTGCTTCAGTACTCTATCTGTGTTGCAATCCTTGGGGTGGGGACCCCTCTGTATGTTTCTAATCAATTAATCCGTCATTGTGGGAATGAAAACATCCCGGGGATGAGGGGGCTTACTTTATGTTGGATGGCCTTAACAACTCACAGAAGGTACACAAGATACATGCCAATTGGGGGGGGGGGGTGTCCCAAACGTCAGAGAGAATCTCTTGACACAACAGGCGCCCAAAGCGAGGGTCTTAAAAGTTCTGTGAGAAAATGTTCTGTGGGCGTTTGAAGAGACAAAATATGTTTGGATTTGTATTTATTTTTTATTGGGGGGAGGGAGGTGGGGTGTCAGCTAGGAAAGCAATTTGAAACGACAAGGGAGTAGAAAGGTGACTGTAATGTTAACAGAGAATGGGTGGTAGATAATTCTACACACAGCAGAGTTCATTTAACTCACCTAAACTTAAAATGTCTTCCTCAGTGCTAATTGTACCATTTGTGACTCTGGAGCGTACACATGTACATGTGTACGCTCTCAGAGTTAAAGGTGGTGTAGGTGATATTTTATTAAAATGAGCATTAAATAGCACTATATTACCATATATCACAGTAATCATTTTAATATAGAGTGTTTTTTTTAGCCCTCTCCACACTTTAGTAAACAGGGGGGACATTTTCAGGGAGTGATAACAATTTCATCCAATCAGGAGAGGGAGCTCATACAGGATACACTAGAATAAACAAGTGACATTTCTGTTGATGGTGTCTATAATATGTGACATGCTATATAAATCTTGTTTTTCTCTCTTTCTCTTTCCTTTTTTTCCTTTTACTATTATTATTACTACCAATGCTGTTACATTGTCTGAAGGAAGCCGAACAAAAATAAATTGTAGGCTACTCTTAGCCTACCTGTGCACAAGAGGTAACAATAAAAAACAACTTTGAACCCTTGAACTCGAACACTATAAAATTAAAGAGCATAAATGGTCTCTCTCTCTCTCTCTCTCTCTCTCTCTCTCTCTCTCTCTCTCTCTCTCTCTCTCCTGACTGGTTGAAATTGACAACCCAAGCAACTTAAAACATATTTTCTCTGTAGCAAAGAGCTAGAGAGACGGGGAGAGCCTGTTATTGAACAAACACTCTATAGCAATGACTAGGTTCTGAATATAGAGCTTGAATGTTTTAACCAAAAAAAATATTTTTGTTTTGACCAGTGGTGGAAAAAGTACTCAGATATTTTAGTAAGTAAAGTAAGTAAGATACAGCACTTAAGTAAATGTACTTAGCTACTTTCCACCACTGGTTTTGACCCAAAAATATCACTCACAGCACCTTTCAATTAACACTTGAGGATGTTAAGTGTACTGTGACTTGTAAGTGACCCATACTAGACCTGCAGGTCTAAGGCCAGCTCACTTATTACCATGGGTGGGTTTCCCGGAAGGGTAAAGGCCTCCTGGGCTTCAATGTTTTAGGGGTTTCACACCAGGGACCCTGGCCCAGTGGTGTAAAGTAACATGTAGTACATGTGCTCAAGTGCTGTACTTAAATATATATATTTTTAGGTACTTTTACTTTACTGGAGTATTTTTTTCAATACTTTTACCTCTACTCCA
This sequence comes from Gymnoscopelus microlampas, assembly GCF_963454915.1. NCBI lineage: Eukaryota > Metazoa > Chordata > Actinopteri > Myctophiformes > Myctophidae > Gymnoscopelus > Gymnoscopelus microlampas. Next base: position 19,424,991 of record NC_139954.1, on the reverse strand, counting down.
CTACATCTCAGAGGCAAATATTTACTCCACTACAATTATTTGAAAACGTTTAGTTACTAGTTACTTTATTATTATTATTAAAAAACATGCATCAGCCACTTGTAGATCTGCTATTTTCAAAAGATTTGTATGCGTTTTGAAAACGTGTGAGAATGGGACATTCTGCATAATGAACGTTTTTTACTTTTGGTACTTTAAGTATATTTTGATGGCAAAACTTTTGTACTTTTACTCAAGTGAATTCTAAATAACAGACTTTGAGTACCTTTTCCACCACTGCCCTGGCCAGAGTAAGACTGTTGTGCTTTAACAAGCTCAGAGAAACACCTACATGAATGATGGTTAGTAGAGTAGAGGGGGGGGGGGGGGGGGGGGGGGGGTCAAAATGAAGTACAAAGTATAAGGTCAGCCATGAAGGAAAGGTGTTTGGACTTGCTACTGTGCGTGTGCGTGTGTGTGTGTGTGTGTGTGTGTGTGTGTGTGTGTGTGTGTGTGTGTGTGTGTGTGTGTGTGTGTGTGTGTGTGTGTGTGTGTGTGTGTGTGTGTGTGTGTGTGTGCGTGCGCGCGCGCACGCGCGTGCGTGCGTGCGTGTGTGAAACATTATTTACTTATTTGTGTATATTTGTTTGAAAGTAACATACTGTAATCACAAAATCAATAGAAAGTATGGAAATGTGATACTGTAATTATGGAAAATGAGATGAACATAGTCGAAAATATTCCTGGTTATTAAGCAAAGCTGACAATTTGTTCCAGTTTTAGGTGTTAGTCAGACACAGATCAGAAATCAGAGATTTCCCATCATTTGAAGCAGTCCAAAACAGCAGTGTAAAACAAGCTATCAATCTGCTAAACAATAATCAAATAAAAAATTTCATTGACTGACAATCATATTATTATTATTGTGGAATCATATTATCAGTGGTTCTCAAAGTCGGATCCTTGAGGGGGTTCTAGGGGGTCCCCAGCTAACTCATTGATACTAGGAACAGAATGGATCCTTATAGATGTGTCGTGTGACTCCGACAGTATACAAATGGAACCAAAGGGTCCTTGGCCTAATGCATTCCAAATAGGGAGTCCTTGAAATCAAAAAGTTTGAGAACCACTGTAACACTGATTACTCCACAAACCTGCCCACAACTGCAGTCTGAGGGACTATCAGGGAGGATAGCATGGAATTAACACTCTGTTCCAAGGGCGCCATCTAGTGTCCAGAAGCACAAATTAGTGTTTGGTTGACCTTGAATGAGAACCTACAACCTCAATTCAAGGTCACATTATACACATTGAGACACTGGACACCGTTTTCCAAACAGAGAGAGCTAACTGAATGCCTAAAAGTCTGTCATTAATACATGGTGCCTACTGTTGAAGTGCGACGCCAGGCCTATCAGAGCTATGGGGGTGAATACCTTGCTCAAGGGCATTGAAAGAGTTTGTTTGAGAACAACCACACATTATTCATGCATGTTTCTCCTCCAGGCTTCTTCCGTGGATGAGCCTCCTGGTTACATACTGTAGCTGATAAGCCAACACAAGTCCCTAGATGAACTACACGCATGGTAAATCCTCAGTGTTAATGTGTTACTTCGGGAGTGACTTGTGTGTCCTAAGACGAGATGCTGTAGGGAAAGGGCCAGAGTGCAGGTCTTTGTGCGTGGACATTACAGACATGAAGCAGCGGGCAGGTCTACTCTTTGTGCGTGGACATTACACACATGAAGCAGAGGGCAGGTCTACTCTTTGTGCGTGGACATTACAGAGGTGGGTGTCTACTTCCCATCAGGGAATTCCATGGTTGAGTGTTGTACAAACAGCTTTGTTTATTGTCTCTGTCCTAGAGAGAAAGAGAGAGAAAGAGCGGCGTGTGTGTGTGTGTGTGTGTGTGTGTGTGTGTGTGTAAAGGAGCGAGGACCTGCCCTGTTCTCTCACTGGGAACAGACAGAGAGCCAAAGCTGCCTCTGAAGACAGCAGGCCTCCTCTGCATCCCAGCAGCCCCTGGCAGCCATGTTTTCACAGCCCAAGATAACACAGAGAGAGAGAGAGAGAGAGAGAGAGAGAGAGAGAGAGAGAGAGAGAGAGAGAGAGAGAGAGAGACAGACAGACAGACAGACAGACAGACAGAGATGGGTGGGGATGGGGCGATGGTAAAAGAAAAGAATTGGGAGAGCGAATGGGATGTGTGTGTGTGTGTGTGTGTGTGTGTGTGTGTGTGTGTGTGTGTGTGTGTGTGTGTGTGTGTGTGTGTGTGTGTGTGTGTGTGTGTGCGTGTGTGTATGTGTGTACGTGCGTCCGTGCGCGTGCGTGCGTGCGTGTGTGAGTAAGAGGTGAGAGAAAGAGATTGAGGGAGAGAGAGACAGAGAGAGTGAGGGTTTGGGTGCGTAGGGATGAGAGAGGGGGAGAGAGAGAGAGAGAGAGAGAGAGAGAGAGAGAGAGAGAGAGAGAGAGAGAGAGAGGCTGAAACAGAGGGAGTGAATATAAGAAGAGACATTGAGGGGTCACTTCGATGTTTATCCACCCACGCCTATAATATGGGTCAAAAAGGGTTTCTCAACTCCCCGCCAGTGGGTAAGTTTCACCATGTTGCAACGTAGGAGTCAGGACAGGTTCTCTGAGACTCGCCGTTCACACGCTATAACCACATTAGTGGTTTCTTCCAAAAAGAAGAAGAAAAAAACCCAACGTTTCAAATTGTTTAACTGGTAGAAGTATGTTGGCGATTGTTCTCGTACATTTGAAGTGCTTGAGATACACATGGCTTCATGAAATGAAATGTGGCTTGCATGATGAGCTCAGCTGACCGCCTCTTATGTGTTTCTTAAGTGATAATTCGAGAGTACACATGCAGTGAAATCCTCAGAGAGTGTACAAAATGGAGTCATTTGTACCAAATGGACCCACAGGGTTATGCATGAACATTATGGACTTTAGTGCGCAGGGCAGGCTTTAACTTAGATCATTGCATTATGTGTAGCTCACACACATGCAGGCATGCACGTGCGCAAGCGCACGCACACACAGACACGCACGCACGCGCGCGCGCACACACACACACACACACACACACACATTTATGGGGACTTTCCGCTGATTTCCATTGACTATATTTGTCCTCTAACCTCTAACCCTAACCACGACCTCACCACTACATGCCTAACCTTAACCTTAACCCTGACCTCACCCTAAACTTTAATTCTAACCCTAAAACTCTAAACTCTACGCACGCACGCACGCACGCACGCACGCACGCACGCACGCACGCACGCACGCACGCACGCACGCACACACACACACCCTCAGGATCAGTGACATATTTTAGCTGATGCACTGGGTGTATATATAAGTCCATATTCCATCATCATGTCTTTTTCGACATTTTCAATATCCTGAGGGACAGTTCTAACCACAACAATGCCCATGCAAAGCGCTAGATTTGATGTTGTAGGTGAAACGGATTGACTGCTGGTGTTAAATCTCTCCCCACTGGCTGCCTAGTTGGGTGGCCCTGTGAAACCGAGGCAACGGCTGAGCCATCACCTCCAGGGCCCGCATTAACTCATAAAAATCACTGTCTCTTCCAAACACACAGCTGAAGTGCTGGCCATGTGTGTGTGTGTGTGTGTGTGTGTGTGTGTGTGTGTGTGTGTTTGTCTGCTCTGTCTGTGTGTGCATGTGTGCGTGTGTGTGCATGCGTGCGTGCGTGCGTGTGTGTGTATCTATCTGTCTGTCCTGAAAGCAGGGTGAATTATATTTTCGGAGCGTATTTCACTTATAAAATGTAACATTGTTTCACTTTAGGGTCTGGATTAAACATGTCTCTGTCTCTTTCCGTCTGTCTACCCCCGCTATAATTACAGTGGTTGCTATCAGATGAAACCCCACACAGAGCTGAGCTGTGGATGTGCTCTTAAAGTAAGCAACATCTCACTAGTAGATTGATGGAGGATCTCAGAAGAGTTCACACACACATGGAAGGACATTATAGTGTCGGGTTACACGTAAGATCTCTCTCTTTCCCCTCTCTCTCTCTTTCTGTGTTTCTCCCTCTTATCTGTCTTGTCTTCTCCTCTCTCTCTCTCTCTCTCTCTCTCCTTTTCCCTTTCTTCATCTATTTATTTTCCCTCTCCTCTCCCTCATTGCCCCTCGATCTCACACCCATTTCTCTCTTTCACGTGCCCATCTCCTGTCCGAGTCTCTCTCTCTGTCTCTCTGTCTGTCTGCCTGCCTGTCTGTCCATATATACTGTATATATATATATATATATACTTAAGACTTAAGCTCTTCCTCATTTCCTAACACACACACACACACACACACACACACACACACACACACACACACACACACACACACACACACACACACACACACACACACACTGAGTCATACAACTGCATTTTCATGGTAAACAACCGAATAAAACACACACATAGAGCACTGTACCAAAATGCACCAAATATAATAAACAAAACAAACAAAAGCAACTGCCCACCAAAGCTAATACTGTAAATAATGCAGTGCATGTCAATGATCACATGACATTAACGATAGCAAACCCTTGTGTGTGTGTGTGTGTGTGTGTGTGTGTGTGTGTGTGTGTGTGTGTGTGTGTGTTTCTGTGTCTAATGTGTACAGTACAGTACAGTACATTACAGTACAGTACAGTGTAACTGTGCACGTGGGTGCAAGAATATCTGTATGCATATGTTTGTGGAAAGTGCATGTGCCTGCCCTTCAGTCTGTGTTTCTTAATGTGCATGCATGTGTGTGTGCATGCATGCGTGCGGGTGTGTGTGCATGTGTGTGTTACAATCAGTGCAAGCGGAGGCAGACTCGTTGCTGATGCTGCATTCCTCACACAGTAAAATCCCCAGTGTTCATTTAACTACAGAGAATACCAAAAGGACGCACAGGGGGTCCATTTGGTACCATTAAGTTCACACTGGTGATTTGACTGTGAAGGCAGAGTTCCCTAGTGATACGGACATGTGGAAAAGTACACCCACTTTAACCTGGCCACACATACAGTACAGAACACATGCACAAACATAGTCGCACACACACGCACACACACACACAGGCCCTCACAGATATTCACTCCCATATTAATGCTCGCACAAACACACACAAAAAGCCATGGAGCCGTGCAGGCACACACTTGCACACTCACATTGCATGCATATGCGTTCACTTGCAAATACACAGATTTACCCGCGCATGTACACACGCAGATGTTGACAGGCCGGCTATATTTATACCAATGCCTTAATAAATCTATCGGCTCACTTGTCTATTTTCTCTGGCTGTGCCCGTGGAGCGCAGGCTGTCTGCTCTGGTGGCAGGTTAGAGAGGAGAGGAGGACAGTGAGGAGAGGACTGGAGAGGGGCTAATGTAGGAGAGAAGCGGAGGAGAGGAGCTAGACATAGAGAAGAGAGGAGAGGAGAGAGCTTAAGATAGGACAGTGAGGACATGACAATAAGTAAAACAGATAAGAGAGGAGAGAGGAAAGGAACTCCGTCCAATGGAGAGGAAAGCAGACAGGAGAGAAGAGAGGAGTGTCCCATTCGTCTTTTTTTTTTCTACCTCTCTTCTACACAACTGCTGGCTGCACTCTGCTACGTAGCACCATGTAACAAATTCCTGGAAAATATGAACTTGTGTCGACTTGCAATAGCTCTAATACAAGGCAGCTTTTTTTTTCTCTCTTTTCTTCCTCCCCCTCCTTTTCTTTTTCAATAGCGTAAATAACTCGAAACAACACCTCTTTTTTTTGCTGAGTGGCAAATGGATCTAATTGAGGCGGAGGTGTGGAAAAGATCTGGTTAGCTGCAAATCGTCACTGAGGTGAAAGACTAGCTCAGCCCCCGTGCCCTGTGTGAAATCAGGCGCATAGAACAACACTCTGAACCATGTCTGGAAGGGAAGAGGGGAGGAAAAAGTGATATAATAAGTTATAAAACAAGAGTATAAATGTTTAAAGTTTAGGAAGGTCAGTATATCTTTAAAAGCTCTCTTTTGCGCCGCTCTTCCAGGGTGATAAAGACCAAATTTAGTGGCAGAGTATGGAGTTGATTAATATCCCCATAAGGCCCCCAGCTATATTTAAACACAAAGTATCAAACAATTTAAACTTGGCATTCAAATATCTAATATCCAAATGATAGGCTATCTAGATTTCGGTGCCAAGCCACTTTTAAAAACACATGTAAAATATCCCCAGGAAAGAATTTCCCTATGTGTTAGTTTAATTGATTCTTACTAGTGCAGTTTGGTAGCATTCTGGCTCAGTTTGCTTGTCCCTGAGGTTTAGATCGATGCAGATGCATCTAGTCTTCAATATTAATGAAAATATTGTCAGCGCCTTTTATTGTTGGGCTCAAATTTAGTTATAAGGGAGGTCGCATTTCATACTTTCTGGTAACACAAGAAATTCTACTCGTCAATGGGATGAACAGCTTCAATGCATAAAAATCACTGTCCATTTTAATTTCCTGGGTTTTGATTGTAACTAAAAAAAGTTTGTCTTATAATTAATTGACTGTTTTAGAGCTACACATTTTGTACAGTATAAGTAAGGCTTCCTCCTGCTTTGCATTATTTGTACAGTTCCCATTGCAAAGTGTATTGTAAACGTCACATCCAGACCACAGACAGATGGACATACATGCAGATGGACCACAACAAAATAACCTTTTTATTTCAACAAGTTTGGTTTCAAACTGTGGTCAGTCTATACAACTAATGCATAATGAAGATTGCAGTATAACATCCAGATATTGAAATGAATTCCATAAAATACAAACAGAAACAAAGAGTATGAGAGTGGAAACAAACGAACGTTGAACAGCGTGTCTTTAAATAAATCTGAACTCGGTAACATTGGAACAGGTGGTTGCTTGAAACACAGGACCTAACATAGCTGAGACAGACACAGGCCAAGGGCTGGTTTGCAGTATATAACAACTGTCAGGGTAATAATATTAACTATCACTCTGGCATGGAAACGTATGCTCATAAAAGCTACCATATTGGTAGTAAAATACAGCTCATTCTTCCTCATGTCTTAACTGTCTGTTTCGGTGTGTTCTGTTCTTTCTGTCCACCAAACCTGGACAGAGATATGTGAACCACCATGCTTGAATAAACTCGCGAGACCAGAGTTTCCCAAATGTACGGTGACCCATTTTTGGTTGCAGACCTGCTTTTATGGGTAATTTTATTATTTAATTTATTACTTTCCTAAAAAAGAAAAAAGTTTTTAAAAAAAGTAAATAATAATAATCTAAATGTATAGCCTGCTGCTTATCAGAAATGGAAATTCAAAAATAAAATGTAAATATATTTCAAAATATATTTTCGTGAACGGAAATGACAAACAGATTTCCCTTTCTCGGATTTCGGGATGCGTAGTTCCAGACGATATAGCATTCGGAGATTGTGGAATAGTTGTCTGGCTACGCGAGACTATGTTTGGTGTGAACGGCCCAATCTCAAGGCCTAATCTTTTTCTTTTTACCAGGTTGCCAAACCTGGTCTATATCTACACTCGCTCGTGGTCACTTTTTCCCCATTGGCTGGTCCTTTTGCGTGACTTTTTCGTCATTGGCTGGTCATTTAGCCAATGAGGGCTCAATGTCCTCTCAGAATATGGCATCTAAAGACAACCCGCAATACTGTGTTCGGCCAATGTATGTATCTGCAACCTGGTATAATATGAATGTGTCATATTTGTCTTGTTTTTAATTCAAACATAGGAATAACATTTAAGCATCCAGTATGGCAGTATCCTTTTCTCACTTTTGTTTGATAATAGATAAAATGGACATCGATTACCTTTAGCACCAACATGGTTTAGGGAAATGTGAACCATATCTGTGTCGGCCAATAAACTCCTCCATAGAGCAGTAAAAGGTACAGTAGGTGAATGGGAATCTGAAGGGAAAAGAACACACCCTATAAACAGACTCAGACAAGAGGCTAAATGGAGCAACTTGAAGCAGTCTAGTAACATTGTCTGGTATAATTAGATTGTCTGCTATTTTACGACTGTAACATAACTGAGATGACATTGGTTTATGGGGAACAAACTTTTAAATTACAAATCTAACATGTTGGAGGGAGGCTTGTATACGCCGTAGTATGATTGTGTCGCTTGTCGACAAGAACCGATCATTACAGCGTGGCTCCTAAGGGCCAAGTCGTCTAGAAGTGGGTCTGTCCGTCCGGGGCTAATCTTGCAAACCGATCAGTGAATGTTTTCTGCACGCTGCCAGTACAGTACAGAGGTTATACCTCCATTTCTTTTTACATACATTTTTTAAATATATATATATTTTTTTTTTTCTTTAAATTTATAATAATGGAAGATTGAAACTTTGCCCAAATTTCGAGTTATATCATAGAATCGTCATAGACGACTGAAGTCATACGTAGATGACTGACAAAATAGTCTCGCCACATAAAGTCCAAAATCCACATGGAAGCCACGCTGTTATTAAACCTGTCTTGTTGAAAATCTTCTTGTTGGCATGAAGCGACACCGTGGTGCGATGGAGTATAAATTAAACTTTATCCCCCTACTCCCCTGAGTCAACAAGCAACCAAACCACATGATCTTATCTGCCCAACAAAAAAAACATTTAGACAGAGAGTCAGAGATGAATAGTGAGCTTTCAATAACCAACATAATGTAGTTAAACATCTAACAACAACTGAAAAATACACCAAAGTATGAAGTTACTGTCAGTTAAAGGATACGGTGATGACTGGCCATCCGTACACCCCACTCGCAACACTTGCGCACACACACGCACACACACACACACACACACACACACACACACACACACACACACACACACACACACACACACACACACACACACACACACACACACACACACACACACACACACACACACACACACACACACACACACACACACACACACACACACGCGCACGAACGCACGCACGAACACACACATGTGCGTGCACACACACACATTACACAAAAGCTAATGTTGAAAGTGCATTATTACAATAGCCCTGTATATCATAAACGATAAAATACATAATCTTTTCTTGGTATCGAATGTTGTGTAAAAAAAGTGTTTTGCTTTTTTTTGCTTAGAAATAAGGCTGAAACATAAAAGAACAGTCGAACGCTACTGTAAAGTTCACTGCGGCCGTATCCAAAGTGCTTTTGAGAGAGATGGAATGGGGCGGCGCGCTGTGAGTAGTCTTGTTATCGTATCTTTGTATAAATAACAGTCATCGCTGGCAGGTTGACTCCACAACCACATATGGTGTTGATTGTGTCCTCCATTATGCGATAAATGTGACCAAAAACTTCCCTTTTTCATGCATTTTTGACACAGCAGTAGGAAAACAAAACAAAACCAGCTTTCGCTGTGGAGCCTTTCCTTCCTGTAAGTGGAATACATTTTCAGTGGATAAAAATCAAAAGGCGGAATAGCGGATCCAAGTATGGTGAGGTTGAGAAGCGTTTTGCTTTGATACATGGGGGAGATGGACATTGAAACTGTAGTTTCAACATTCACTCCATATGGTTTATTATACGTGCTTGTGAGACACACACCATTGTGGTATACAAGGATGCTCCCATTACAACCTCAAAACATTTGGTTTAAAGTGAAAATCACAGATTTTTTCCAGTCTTCTTCTTTGCTCCGTGGCAACAGGAGGGAAGTAGCTGCAGAAATTAAAACAGGGTTAAATATGACTCAATCAGAAGCCGTTAACCTCCTAAAATGTTCGGCGGGCCGAGCTGTAACGTCTGACTCTGCATTGAGCTCCACTCTGCAGATAATCTTTTTGTTTCTCTTAATGTCACGACAATTCAATCGCAACTTCCTATGCCTTACAGCAAGCATTTGGTTAAATATATAAAATGGCGTGAGCAAAAGCCACATTGTTCAATTTCAACATGGTGCCAGCTACATTTCTAGAACACAATGGCTTTCTCAAAAAGTCCCAGATGGCCATTCCCAAGTATAGCCATTTTATAGTATTCAACGGTACAGATGCAGCAAGAGCTGCTGCCGCTCTTTGTGTTTCCCAGGTAGGAAGCAAGTTGGACACCCTCCCATGTCAGTTGATGATGCATCGTCGGGTGACACAGTTGACAGCATTTCAAATAGCAACAAGGGTGTCTTTGGAAAGACAAAGTGGGCTGAATGTAATGGGATAGCCACACATGGATGGTGGCTTTGGTTCCTACAGCAAACTTTAGAACTATCTCTGTGGAAAGGGGTGCTAGAGCTGTCAGTGTCAAGGCTTAATTTGTTTTAACAGATTCCGATTTAGATCCGGGAAGTCAAAACAGAGGCTTACAGTATATAGACACAACGCCTTGTGTTGTGTTGTGTGGTTTTTCTTTTGTGTTTAGGCGTGCGGCCAGTACATGAATTTATAAGCATTTCACAATGCAGGTAAATCAGCAGTCCCAGTGTAGGGTGAAATCTGAAACGCAGCTCTGATCTCAGTTCGAGGTCGATTTCACTGTCTGCTGTTTAAATTGGTAGATATAGACGCTGGCACCAAACTGTTCAAGCACAGTTCTTTTTTTTGTCCTCTTTAGAAAGTTTAAGCCCTGTTTCTGCTCCTTCACTGACTTGGAAGGTGCGTGTATGTTTTAAACAGGTCACTTTGGTCCTATTTGAAAAAAGGAAATACGAGTACCTTCATTTCAATGTTGTAGGTGGAGAACTGTAACAACACCACTCCATTTTGACTTATCGTCCCTTTTTGCGTTTGGAAATGTTTCCATTGTTTCCACGTGTTTACATTATTTTCTGTGCCTTTGTTTCCTCTGGCTGGCTCCTCTATTCGTCTTTCAGGAAAATGTTGCGTCTAAATGTCTGGGAATGAACTGACCACACAGGGAGGTCAATAACTACTTGAAAATCAACAACATTTCCAGGAGGTTGACTAATCTTATCTGGTGCAAAAGGTTGAATCCCCCAACCCCCTGCTGAGGTGAAACTATTTCAACTGATTCATGTATTTCTTTTACCTTCAAGCCCTAGAGGGGAGGGTGGCGGGGTGGAGGGCGGATAACGGGGGGGTGCGTGGGGTTCTGCTAATCAGTGGCAAAGGCTGAGCTCTTTCCTGACGGAGCACTTCTTGCACTGGACCACGCAGCACCAGTGGAAGCGGCAGAGGCAGTTCTCCTCGAACACCACCGTCTCGTCCCGGTGGCCCCGCTCGCAGCACAGCAGGTCGCACCCGCTGACGTCCATGGCCGTGCTGTTGCACATGCGCCCCCGCGTCCCCAGCGAGCCGGTCTTCCGGTTGGCCAGGCAGAAGTCGGGCGACTCGGCCGAGTAGATGAGGTCCTGCCGGTCGGGCGGCTTGATGTTCTGGCCCACGGGGATGAGCGTCTTGCCGTCGTTGCCGCCCATCACCTTGGAGGCGCCGTTGAAGCGCTCCAGCAGGCGGTCGCCCACCTCGCGGAAGTGCGGCATCTTCTTCCAGCACGTGCGCAGCGTGCACGAGCCCGACAGACCGTGGCACTTGCACTCCGTCCGCATGTAGAGCTTCACCGCCTGTTGGTGGGTCGGACGGGCGTGGGGGGAGGGAGTGGGTGGGTGGCAGGGTCGGGGGGGTGGGGGGGGACACAAGGGGAGGGTAAGATAATGGGGGTTGAGGAAGTGGAAGGAAGGGGGGAAAAAAAAAATAAGGGGAAGGGGTTGAGTAAGAAGGTGGAAGGGGGAAAGAAGAGACAGAGAGGGAGAGAGAGAGAAGAGGAAAAGGACATTTGTTTAATTCAGTCACTATAGAGTGAAGCAATGCGGCTTTTGACAAATGAAAAATAGCGCACTAGAGGTGTAATTTATAGTCGTGTTTTTGCGATATATCACACACACTGGCACACATGCAGACACTGACACACACGCACAAATGCAGACACTGACACATGCGCACGTACACACCCACACACGCGCGCGCACAAGCGCACACGCGCACACACACACACACACACACACACACACACACACACACACACACACACACACACACACACACACACACACACACACACACACACACACACACACACACACACACACACACACACACACGCGCACACACACACAGATAGATAGATAGATAGGTGAGATAAAAGTAGACGCTATTCAGAAGGAATTTAACCCCCCCAACCCCCCTCTCCCTCCATATTGCCTCAGGCCTTCCTACATCTAACAAGCCTTGACAACAGATCATTCACTTATATACTGCACATAATTAACCCATCACACATACACACACACACACACACGTGCACATACACACAAATATGTGCACGCACACGCACACACACACACACACACACACACACACACACACACACACACACACACACACACACACACACACACACACACACACACGTGCACATGCACACAAATATGTGCGCGCACAGACATTATGCACACACTGCACAGCACACTTGTTTCCAGACCTCTTTAATAAGTGTCGTCAGTGGTGGAAAGTAACTAAGTACATTTACTCAAGTACTGAAGGTACAATCAAAAGTTTAGTTACTAGTTACTTTGCAAATTTAGATTAGTATTAGTATATCAGATTTATTATTGACTAAGTATTTTTGACTTTTACTTGTAACAGAGTATTTCTACTTTGTGGTATTGCTACTTTTACTTGTGTAAAAAGCACTTGAGTACTTCTTCCCCCACTGCTCCGTGGTGCAGCACGTTCCCTCTGTTGTTTTGTTCAAATAGCTGCACGCTAATGCTATAATTGGACATTACCCCACCTCTCCACCTTTCCTCTCCTCCCCCTCCCTTCCTCCTGTCTACCTGTCTTTGACCCCAGCAGACGAGTGCATCGCAACCGTTTTGCCTGTTTTGTACTTAGTTTAGCGCCGTGTCGCGCACCAAAAAATTGCCGATCTACAAGCTCGTTGTGAGCTTTGTAGATTACCTATTTTTGATGCGCGACACCGGCACGCAACTAAGTATAAATCACGCTTTTGTGTGACTACCCTCTCTCTCTCTCTCTCTCTCTCTCTGTCTGTCTGTCTCTCTGTCTCTCGCTGTGTGAACGCGTATCGGCGTTTCTGCAGGAGTGTGCAGCGAACTGGGGCCAGCCATGGCTGACAGCTCTAAAGCAAATGAGAGATGGAAGACTTTCCCGGCAATAACATGTCATTAACCTCTTAACCCATTCAATCCGGGAACGCATCTCTGTCATGTCTTTGGCTATTCAACAATAGCAGATCTACAAGGTCATGGTGTGGCACTATGAGCTTGTAGATCTGCAATTTTTTTTGCAAATCTTTGAATATATATTTTTTAAAGCGAAGGGACCTCCAGAAGCAAAGATTTGAGTTCAAAATGTTTAAAAAAAAAACATATATATATATTCAAAGATTTTTCAAAAATAGCAGATATACAAGCTCGTAGCGTGGCACTCTGTGCAGCGCTACGAGCTTGTATATCTGCTATTTTTGAATAGCCAAAGAAATCTAAAAATGGCACAGTCAGATGCTTTCCCGGTCTAAATGGGTTAAAAAAGGACATAAGGTCTCCAGAAAAAGACAGCGAAAAAAGGTTCCTATATCGCCGCCTCTTTTTTTCAATAGGTAGTTGACTTGTCCCGGCCATAATTCACTCCGTGTAAATACACGGGGATAGAAGCGAGTAACAAAAGAGCAACTTTAAACTCTAACAAGGGCCGGGGAGATGTTAGAAGCTATGTGCCTCGGAGGCTTGAGAACAAAATGTGTGGCACGCTCTTGTTTTTGTGTTTCAGAAACTTGATTCTTGTTCGAAATATCGGTTTACGGGCGCTACATAAATATGGCTGGAGGCGATATCTTTCTTCCTTTGGATCTTTGGTGCAATGGTGGAGCATTCCATAAGACAAGCAATGCTTTTGTTCCTAAAAAACCCTACACAGTATAGAACAGTGAATCATTACTGGCCTAGATGCTGTTTCTTCTTGAACTGCGCTATGGCTGGGGTCAACTAAGTTTCCTTATGTCACGTATTCAATATCAAATATTTCTCAGGTTGTAGACCTAGTGATGTCCTTCTTGACCCACGTGGATTGGAAAGAAGAAATGTCTCTTGTTTTCCTCAATTTAAAGGGATAGTTCACCAAAAAAATATTATTTTTTACCCCATAGAGACTTGAATTCATGGATATTTCTTTGTTTTTGTCGCATTCCTAAGCCAATAATTTAATCACAAGCAGGGGTTCCGGTAGGAGACACAAAGGAGACTCTTTGTGTCTCCTACCGGAACCCCTGGTCGTCATCTCCATGGGGTGACTAATCGATTAAAAAAAAGTATTTTGGGGGGTGAACTATCCCTTTAACACTGAAAGAGGAACTTTAACATTTAGTATTTAGTATACCTTAGTATAACTTTAACATTCAATGTAATATCCTGTGGAAAATCAGAAAGAAATTGGTGCGTAAAACCCCAAAATATGCCATTTTACATGTGTTGAGAGAGTGAGCTCCCAGCATACAGAACGCACTGGGAAGTGTGTCTGATGTTTTACCACATCCTCCTCAAAATAGAACAATATGATTTCCCCTTCGAAAGCGATTACAGTATTTGTATTCATACACAGTATTCCTGTCCTGTTTTGGTGTAATGTCTTGAATTGAACTAGACAAGTGGTTTTCAAACTGTCTGTGTCCAAAGCACACCAGAGTCAAAATCTCAAGGCATACCTGCATTTATATCCACGCAAAAATAGTCTTGTGTTATCACTCGTACAGTATCACTCTGTAAATGTTTTTTTATTTACTTGCTCAAACTAGGGACACCAGGTTGAAACATTCATTTGTTTAGATTATAGAATTTGCCTTTATGGAAACTGAGTGTGCGAAGTACTGATATTATAAATACTTTTTTTGTATTGTTGTGTATATTGCAATAATAACGTGTGGTTGTCACATAATCCCAGGGCACACCTGGACTTGTCTCACGCCACACCACACTGTCTGGAAACCACTGAACTAGCAGTGGTGGAAAAAGTACTCAAATGTTTTACTTAAGTAAAAGTAACTTGTAATTGTAATTGTAGAAATACTGTTACTAAATTCTAAATTTACTTGAGAAAAAGTACAAAAGGATTGGTATCAAAATGTACTTAAAGTACCAAAAGTTGAAAGTACTCCTTATGCAGAATGTCCCATTTCACGAGTTTTCAAATGTATAAAATGTTTACAAATCTTTTGAAAATAAATGACCGAAATGTATATAGGGCTGAAGTAGTTAATGTGTGTTTTGTAATAATAATCAAAATCTACAAAGTAATTAGTAACTTAAGTTAAAAGAAATTGTAGTGGAGTAAAAGTACAATATTTGCCTCTGAGATGTAGCGGAGTAGAAGTAAAAGTAAAGACAATTGGGAATACTGCAGCAAAAAAAGAAATCCTGAAAAGTGTACTCAAGTACAATACTTGAGTAAACATACTTAGTTACTTTCCACCACTGTGAACTACTAGACAACCCAATGAATGGGTGACATCATCATACGCACCAGCCTGCCTGCCTCGTTGTTGTGCAAGTCAATCAGAGCCCTGATGTCACTCTTGCCTCGTCTCCTCTTGGCATCCATAAACTGTTTTGATTTCTCATAACCAAACTCCACGTCGTCTCCACAGCCCCCCCACTCCCACTTCACCCCCTCCCCAGTGGAGGAGGTGGAGGAGGAGGTGGAGGAGGAGGAGGATATGGGCCGCGGAGGCGCTCTGCTCCGGGTGGCCTCACAGCCGCACTGCAGGAGGTCTCCCATGCTGCAGGCCTGCGTCACGGCGTGGGTCACGCCCGCCGCCGTGATGGCGTAGACGAACGCCGTCTCCCGGATATCTGTAAAGACGAGAGGAGAGTAAGTACACTTGAGTAAATGTACTTAGTTACTTTTACACCACTGCTAATGAAGCATCGCGTTATGCCAGATTCATACTGTACTTGGTTGCGCATCGTATCACTCACCAGCAGATCTACAAGCTTATACGATACGACAAGTCACAGTGTGATGCATTGTGGGTTTGTAGGTCAGCTATTTTAGGTGTGTGACACCTCTGCACAACTCAGTATAAATCAGGCCCTTTGTTCATGCAGGTCACACACACACCCATCTACGATCAGCTGTCAGGCTGCTGATTGAATAAGTGTTTGTAATCAGCCATGCATTTCCATCACAGCCCATTCTCAGAAGAAGATGATCCATGTGAATATGGCTCCACTCCTACTACAGTGACTTGATCTCTGTTATACCAATGCTGCCTCATTCACCACTGCTGCCGTCAACGTTTTGCCTCCACCACTCCATCTCTTCTTCTCCTCCTCTCTTTTTTTAAGACAATTGTGGGAGGGTGTAGACCAGTGGTTCTTTACATTTTTCATGTCAAGGAGCCCCAAAAAAATATTTTGTGCGAGGGATTTTTCAAAAATAGCAGATCTACAAGCTCATAGCACGGCACTCGGTGCCCCCAGGGGTCCCCCCAAGGACCCCACTTTGAGAACCAATGGTGTAGACAACCATGTGTCTCCTCTGATACACAATGGAGTCACCATGAGAGATAGATAGATAGATAGATACTTTATTGATCCCCGAGGGGAAATTCAGATATCCCATAGCTCATACAGGCAAGGTTAGTTAAAAACACATCACAAAAAGGGCGTTTAATCAGGAGGGCGTAAAGCATGCAGAGAAACATGTTATCCCTCCCAGTGCCACTCACTGATCTACTGTATATTGTATATGGAGAGGGCACAGAAAATCCCCGGCCACTCATTTCAATGAAACTTGCTCACCCTGTGCCCCCCGGACACATGAAAATTACCTCTTGAAAATGTGATGTACACATTCATGCTCCCAGGATGAAGAAACCTTTCGATTATGGTGACCCCATGACCTTTCCTAGCGCCACCATCAGGCCAAACTTTCCAATGAGCAAAATGGAGAGGTTGTGGCAGAAGTCTGCCCTCTACTGAGTACACTCGTGTAGGGCTGCAACTATCAATATTTTTCTTACCAATTAATCAATTGAATAGCCACGTAAGACCTATTTTATATTTCTTTGGTATCTCGCAGAAATAGCCGAGCTACACGCTCACAACGTATCACATCATGCCGCTTTGTGAGCTTCTAGAATCTACAGTGTAGATAGTCAATATTTTTGCTATTGTACTTGTACTTTTAATTACATTTTGTTATTATTTTCATAATTGATTCTTTTGTTCTTCTTTTTGTTAAAGAAAAATCAACTAAATTGATTAGTTGGAGTAACTGCTGCATCCCTACACTCTTGTATTGTTTAGTTTAGAAAGGCATCAAGGAAAATGTGCTGCTGTGGACAGTGGATGTCATCGGTGATATCATTAGGGCTTACACAACAATTTCACCGCAACTGTGGAACTTTTAACATTAATAAGCAGTAGCAGTTACAGTTATATCAGAATGTATTAAATAAAGGTTGCGACATAAACATATTGTTTCTGTCTCTAAATCCTGAGATCACTTGCAAAGGCACATGAAAAATGACGGCGAACATTGGACCTGACAGCGCTGCTGTGTGTTTTTGTTTAAGTGGGGTTATAGGAACATTTGTTTTGGTTAATATGGCACGCACAATCCAGACAGCACACACACAGGCAGTCTCAGAGGATGTAAAGATCTGGAGATTTAGTCCTATATATTTATTTCGGGGTCACCCATACACCTGTGTCCGGTCGGCGGTCAGACAGTTGCGAGATCAAAGCAGCCAGGTCTCTCACACTCAATCCTGTGGTCTGTTATCATGACCTCAGGTCTCTCTGTGTGTTGCCTAATCTATGCTCCATCACGTGTCGTCCACCGAAAATAGCAGACCTACAAGACCTCCGAGCTTGTAGGTCGATCGGCTGTTTCTGTTTTCTCCACAGAACACTGTCGTACGCCGAAGTACGGACTGGGCTTAACCCATTAAAACCCGGGGAAAGCGCCGGTGTCATTTTAGATTTTAGCGTTGGCTACGCAAAAATAGCAGATATACAAGCTCACAGCGTGTCACTTCGTGCCGCGCTGCGAGCTTGTAGATCTGCTATTTTTGAAAAATCTTGAAAGTGTGAGAACTACCGATGGTAGAATCGGCCTCAGGTCTTAATGGCTTAATGCTGATGGAAGTGCCCTTTCTCTCTCTCTCTTACAAGCACACGCACACGCACGCACACGCGCACACACACACACACACACACACACACACACACACACACACACACACACACACACACACACACACACACACACACACACACACACACACACACACACACACACACACACACACACACACACACACACACACAACCCACCACCACCACTACCACAGCTGTGGGTTTATTTCTGGTGCAGGGCTTAGCACTCCTGGCTAAAGGCGAGTCCAACCACAACTGCAAATTGATCCTCTGTCCTCGCCCGCGGCCTCGACATCATTCTTGCCCTCTGGGTCCACACAACTTCATTCTCAGTTATTGTTTTCTTAATTTGTAAAAGAGGCATTGATTCCCTTTCGTTGGAGTAGCAGTTAAATACAGTCTTTAAGTACATGGCAGGCAGGGAGCTTTAAAGGTGTACAAT
The DNA here is from genome assembly GCF_963454915.1 of Gymnoscopelus microlampas. NCBI lineage: Eukaryota > Metazoa > Chordata > Actinopteri > Myctophiformes > Myctophidae > Gymnoscopelus > Gymnoscopelus microlampas. The sequence continues at coordinate 19,406,361 of NC_139954.1, read as the reverse complement.
TCCACTTTTCTACCAGTAGATCCACTATTTCTATATCCACTTCTGATGCGGAAACTAGACTTGTGTGTAAATCGGACAACAGCTAAAACTGCATGGCAAAAAAACTCACATCTAAAATAGCAGGAACACGGAGGTGTCCAAAACCTCGTTTAGATCGAGATCCATTACATGTGTGGAACTGAACGTCGGTCCGCAGCTTTACAATATTAGCCCTGAGAACACAGGCAAGGCGTACTGGCTGCAAGTGTATTTGTTGCCTGGAAACATTCGCTGGTTTTTACATTCTATCAGGAAGCAGTGGGAACAATCGGTGCCTTCGATGACTTCAATGGCAGAGCTCTGCCTAGATAGATGGCTCTAGGGGGGATTGGGTACAGTGCGCGCGCGCGCGCGTGCGTGCGTGCGTGTGTGTGTGTGTGTGTGTGTGTGTGTGTGTGTGTGTGTGTGTGTGAGCAGGCACTTAGTGGGCCATTGTGTGGGAGCTGAAGTGAATGACTTTTATTTCTGCAAGCTGGAAGGCGGTGAGCGTGCAGTCACCACCATCAACACTGCCAACTCCATATCGCATGATTCAGTGAATGGGATTCATTAGGGCCAGTCGCTCGCTTTGCACTGCTCGCCTGCGCGCACACACACACACACACACACAGACACACACACACACACACACGGAATGGGTGGCGTGCGACGAGACCTGCACACACAAGCATGCCATGATATCAATACCAGCTGTACACCCCAACACCCAAAGATGTCTCCAGTATAGTCAAAATTGTGTGTGTGTGTGCGCTCGCTCGCTCGCGCACACACACACACACACACACACACACACACACACACACACACACACACGCGCACGCGCACACTTTACTCAGACCACACCTTTCTGGTCCCTATTCCCATTCTGCTTCAAAAAAAGATGATAATTCACGTTAAAAAGGACGTGTCATCACCTTCTGCATGTTTACTCTTCAACGCAGCACTTATTAACACCAACAAATGTAGCTATATGATGTATGTTGTGGGCCAAACTGTTACTGTAAGGTCCCCACATCTGTGAATGCACACAGCTGAGACTCATATCCTATCTGAGAGTGTGTATGAGTGAACATGACAAGCGTTTTTAATCACAAAAGCTTCTTGTGGTCAGACACAAAACAAGACAAAAGCCCATGTTGATCATACTAGCTCTGCAATACCCTCCTATCCCCCACACATATTACACACATCAAAAGACAATGGACATCTTGTTTTAGAAAATAATGTCCATATATATATAAATAAAAAAACGTGTTGATGGCGATATCTGTTGCCCCGGTAACACCTGAGGGTTTGACTAATGTGGATCCAATGCCCTCCTATCCAGTTCCTATGCGATGCAATGGAAATATTACTTCAGTCATCCATTGGCCAAAGACAACGACAGAGAGAGAGAGAGAGAGAGAGAGAGAGAGAGAGAGAGAGAGAGAGAGAGAGAGAGAGAGAGAGAGAGAGAGAGAGAGAGAGGGGGGGGTATAAAGAGAGAGGAGAGGAAGTTTGAAAAACAGAAACACAGACAGAAGGGTATGGGGGTATGAGTTAAAGGAAGGTATTAGAAATCTAAAGATTTGAGGCTCCCTCTGTCTTTTTTCATTTTTTTTCCTCGGAGACATGAATTCCAAACAAATTCTCTGCCACAGCGGGTGTCTGGGCCTGTCTAGGTCTGCTCTTACAGCCAGAAGGGCCCTACTGCTGGAATTAGCAAATATTTTTTTAATACTCAATCTTTCAGCCTGTGATGTATGGGGTCCGGGGTGTAAAACAAAACTCAACTGAAGTCATGGAAAACAACCAAACATCGGCACAGACACAGAAATATGTGATGACGATCAGTGTGTGTTCGGATATTTAAACTACCTGAAGTGCACTTGATCTTGATTTAGCTTTCTGTATAACACTGAGCCAGTTGGACATCACACTTCCAAGATAGTCATGCTGCACATTCCTCTCAATGCTCTCTCTATTACAAATGTACTGAGAATGATGTTGTTATGTTATGTCTGTGTTAAAGTTTAGAGGTGCCACTGTTAATTGAACATTGATAATTGATTTAATCGATTATTACAAATTATCTATTTTAATAAAATCATCGCCTCTCAGAAAAAGCTAAAATAGCCGATCTACAAGCTGACAACGCATTGCATCATGAGCTTGTAGATCGTCAATTGTCTGTACGACACCGTTGTACAAGTGTGAAATAGGGTTCAAGTGGTTAATCAAACGTATAGATTGAGTCGATTATAAAGAATCACTTAGAATTTGTCGATAAAAAAAAAAAATCTAAAAACATACTTCTCCATTATTCGAATAATCTAACCGAGTGCCGCGCTATGAGCTTGTACATCTGCTATTTTTGAAAAATCTCGAAAATGTGTGCAAATCTTTAAATCTTTTTTAAAAGGCGAACATTTTGAACTCAAGTCTTTGCTTCTGGGGTCCCTGGCACAACATATTTTCAGGAGGGGGTCCGCGGCCAAATACATATCAATTTGGGGGTCCTTGGCACGAAAAAGTTTGAGAACCA
>NC_139954.1:19381298-19398798 GCF_963454915.1 Gymnoscopelus microlampas | reverse complement strand
CCATCGTGAGCGATCGTTCTTGTGCTCAGGTGAAGTCTTTACGCGTGCTATTAAAAACACTTTATGTTGGCACTTCTTTATTTTGGCCTTCAGCTGTATTAATGACAAACGGCCATTAAGTGAGAGATCCAGGTAATTGAGGGCGAAGGTTTCAAAACAAAACTGCACTTTGGCTTCTTATAGACAGGCAGGAATTTATGATTAATCACTTCTCTGTCTTCTACTGGCAGATTGTTGCTCTCTCTGTGTGTGTGTGTGTGTGTGTGTGTGTGTGTGTGCGTGCGTGCGTGCGTGCGTGCGTGCGTGCGTGCGTGCGTGCGTGCGTGCGTGCGTGCGTGCGTCTGTCTGTCTGTGTGTCTGTGTGTTTGTGTGTGGGCGCGCGCGCGCGCGCATGCATGTGTGAGTGTATTTGTGAGTGTCTGTGTGTGTTGCTGGGGTATGTCTCCCTCCCTCTCTGTATGCATAAATGTCTGTCTGTCTTTCAAACAATTTTTCGTTTGTGTATTAATTGAACTAAGAGGCTTAAGTGAAATTGGATGGCCAGGTATTATGTTGTCACTGCTGCAGATATTCAGTATAAACTGTGCTAGTCTGTAGTGGTCCTGTTTTCATTGCAGTGTAAGTTTATATTTTTCGTTAGTGGAAAAAAAATAATGTATTGTGAAACTCCACTCACAAAAAATCACTGTGAATGAAGCGTTGTTTTCCTTACTCGTAAGTTTTCCTAACCTTTTTCCTCACTCTGCACTCAGAGCGCCAACAACCACATTGTAACTGGGGGTTCGTTGATTTGAGCGAAATGACTGCTAGCTACTGAGCCAATGATGTTGCAGCAAGAACTAGTAAATATACCCACGCTAGCATGTGATTGGTCGTTGATGGACAACAGTCCACGCAAGTTAGGCTGTGGTCAGCCTTCCCTAGTCAATAAACAAGGAAATAAAAGTGACCCATGGAAACTGGTCAAATTGGCAAACTGGAATTATAGAGAAATAGATTGACTTCCAGGTGCTACTATAGTGGTTGTAGAATGGACACATTACAATCCTAAACGCCATTTCACAATGTGATATGGTTGCAATAGGACAGATGAAATATGGTTACTGCAATCAACATTCTTGGGACAACCTTATAATATAAAATTGAGAATGCCATCTACTCATTTTATAAGGTATCGACTTAACATCAATATTTCTGGCCCCTCGGCCAGACCAAGGACGTCATGCTACCACAGAACCCTGAGCTTCACCACAGAGGATTACAGCTCTCCTCTGGTATGAGTTACAGACTCTGGCTATGGCAAGGACAAACTGGAGTTCACTGTTTCTCAGTATGATCTTTTAATTTTTGAAATCATTTGATCCAGAAAGGCCGGCTGTTGTAGATACTGTCACTAATGTAAGTCATACCATATAATATGAGCTTCAGCCCAAACGTCTGTATATTGCAAACAGTTGTCTTTTCTGTCCCAGGATTGGATATGAACAATAGCACTGCCACCTTCAGCTTCATCTTTCCCCTTCTGGGAAAACAAATGGAAGACACGAGGGATGTAACATGCCAAGGACTGTTCAATGACATGCCAAGGACTGTTCAATAACATGCCATGGACTGTTCTGTTCAATAACATGCCATGGACTGTTCAATAACATGCCAAGGACTGTTCAATAACATGCCATGGACTGTTCAATAACATGCCAAGGACTGTTCAATGACATGCCATGGACTGTTCAATAACAAACAAATTAGGGGAACATCAGTTTAGTTAAAAGCTAACTAGAGAGAGTTTGCATTTGGAACTCTTTTGATTTAAAGATGGCTTAACTTGGAGGAGCAGAGATTACGGAAGAACTGACATCTTTCTCCTAAATACACACATGTGCACGCATGCATGTACACGCAAGCACGTGCACGCTCACACACACACACACACACACACGCACGCACGCACAAACGCACACACGCACGCACGCACCCACACACTCACACACACACAATCCTGTCAAAGGCATTGTAACACTTATTGCAACACAAGCACTAACCACATTACTGTACACATTCAAAAACAGACTTGCTAGAAATGTGAATTCATTACTTTACAAAATGTAAACAAGTCACACTAATCAGTCTATCGCTCTATTTTAAACCACTGCTTGTAGAAAAAAATATCCATTTTGATTTTACCATGTAACTGGAACAAAAATAATGTATTATATTGTCTGTCTTCCTAGAATAAAATGTGAACATAATTTGGCACCTCAAATGACAGGTGTTGCCGGTGAGGTAAGAAATATGTGGATGACGCATTAACCTTCTGCTGTGTATAAATTCTCTGCTTGTTGACAAAACACATTGCTATATGGACACAGTGAACGGTCCTCTGTGGTCCTGCTCATAGAACCGACAGACAGCTTCTTCTATGAACGTTCTCATACCAGAGAAAAGCCAACACAGTAATTGCAGAAGACCGAGCCATGACCCGACATTAGCTATATTACAGACTTCAAAGAGCTGGAGGATGATGTTAAGAGATCTTAGGGGAGATGGTAAGGGAGAGGGCAATTTCAGAAGATCATTTGGAGCGCGCGGGCCATCTGATGAAGAGGAGGGAGTCAGTCAAGTGTGAATATGTCTGGTCTGAAATACAACAGCTGCCCTTGTCTGTCGTACCATGACCAGACAGGGAACCGACCTCAAGTTGACGTAAGGCCACAGCCTGTGGTCCCGAGGTCATGGGTTCAGATCCAACAGCACACATCGGCGAAGAATGGGAGATGACACTCTTTAAAAAAGTGTGGACATTTTGTAATACTTTTTTTTTTAAAAGACCATAACCACAGCAGTAGATTTTGGAAAGAGTGCTGACAAGAGCCATATTCGTGATGCTAGAAATATGTTCTCTATTATGCCAATCAATCCTAAGTCAAAGTGGGATATGAGTGGTTTCTAGATGGGGCAATAAGCCAAAGGTTTTATTTAAAGATGGTTTTAAGCTGGTTTTCAAGCTCGCAAGGTTTTATTTAAAAATATTGGAAAGTGGCATTTTTATACAACTCGTGGCTTGGCAGATTATAATTGTGTTTTTCTTTAAATATTTACATCTGCGTTTAAAACAGGCCGAGATTATGATCCAAAGTAGAAGATGCCTTTGTAATGACGGCAAATATTATGTCCTTGTTTAATTTGGATGAAATACTGCAGTGGGTTTGCACCCTTATAAAATCTACTTTTATACACTTTTGAAAGGTATCATCTCATATTTGCTGATATCCATAGTTCATTTATTCTGTTGCTACACGAATTGTGGCTTTGTTAGGAAAGCCACAGGTATTTGTCATCAAATTAAAATGAAATGGTACAGTAGGTTTATTTTAGCATAAATAGCCACGGCCATGGCAGAAGCTACTTAGAACATGAGATTTATTTAAAGCTGCAATACGTAACTTTTATGTCCTACGCAGGATTCAAATCCGTCTCCGAATGAGACACAAATGTTCTACCTCTCAGCCAAGAGGCAGTCCCCGTTTGGCCAGGGGAGATGCTGCACTTATGAGCTTCAGGCAGTAGTACCACTACCCAACGCCATATAGATTTATCAAAGGAAGAGTATAGGGAGACCATCTCCAACCACTGCAGATGTATTGATTATATTATATTGTATTGTATTTACCACACTTCAATTAAAGTAAGGTTTTATTCATTAAAATTCATTCTGGATTGCAGCTTTAAAACTGCGATTCCTGGATCGAATTGGTGACATTTGTACACTCTTTAACCACATGAACCCTAACGTCCCTATTCTGGCCATATCACAATAGGTGAACATTTGCCCCCAGCTCACAACGTGTCGTGTGAAGAGATTTGGTGTAGGGGTGGGGGGAAAAAGGTGGGGAACCAAAGACCCCAGTTAGGGACCCCGGTCAATGAAGTATATATAGGGTTTAAGTGGTTAAAATGAAAAGTTAGGATTGTACTGTGTATTCATCACAACATGGCATTAGCATCGCCAGTAACAACAATTGTGTTTCCTCGCTCACATGCTCACCTTGCTGCAGTATTTTGCCAAAGTACTTGTTATGGCTGGTGCAGTTCCATCGGCGGTACCTGAACTGGTACTGACACTCCCTGACGCCCAACCTGGCGCCCTTGGCCACCTCACTGACAATCTCCGGCTGAGTCTGGCATAGCTCCGCCTGCTTCCCCGCCAGGCGCTTTGTCTTCCTGCAAATACTGTTAGGGTCCATGACCAGCGGGCTGCCCACTGCCCTGCAAAAGAAGAGAGGAAGTTAGCACCTTAGAAGAGAAGAGAAAAGCTTAGAAGGACCAAGGGGCTGTCCGCTAGAGCTGGGCGATATGGACAAAAACAATTATCACGACGATTTTGACCAAATAACCTTGATATCGATATTTCGTATTTAGATGATAATGTCAATTTTTTCTTTTAATTGCGAAAATAGCCAATCAACAAGTTCACAACGTGGACACGTTGTAAGCTTGTAGATCCACTATTTTTGACATTTTTGAACATTTTTGAAGTAATTAAAACCAGGTAAAGTCAACACTTTGGTTTAAGGATAATGTCCCAATTCCCAGATGATATCTAGTAGTCTCATATCACTATATCGATATATAGATATATTGGTAATTGCCCAGCCCTACTGTCCACCCTCTTGGAGCGGGGATGATGAAGATGAAGAACACACTGACAGGTGCCAGCTGATTTCAAAGCCTAATTTATGCTTTGGTAGAAGAGTGCTGTGTAACATGTTGGTCGACAAAGACATGTTTTAAACGGGAAGAAGTGTTGCAAGTCACGTTTTCTCTCACAATTTTCGCCTGACACGCATGAATAAAGCAATAAGCTTGAAGTTGCTCCTGCACATATAGAAGTCGCAGTTTACCGAGTATTTCATAATGGCTGAGGGGCGTAGTGAGCCAAGTGCCTCCGAGCTCCGACGCTCCGACCCTCTTAGCCATTATAAACTAGAGGTAAACTGAGACCTTGCGTGGCTTATTGCTTTCCTAAAGCGGTTACAACTATGGAAAATGTAAATCAAAGACACGTCCCAATTAAACAGTTCTTAATAATTCACTACAACAACTTCTACAAGAAAGTAGTTCCCGGCTACTAGGAAGAGCAACTTCCTGACAGAGACTAGTGCCTGTTTTCCTAAACAACCACATAGAGACACAAAACGTAACTGTTAGCTCAATCTCATTGTAATTAAGTCTGTGAACTTTCTGTGTAAACTGCTAGCCTAGCTACTAACCCTTGCAGCCCAGACTACAGCACATATGGTTTGCGAGGGATGGGGGGTGCTTGTTTTCGTTACAAGCCCCGCCCAAAGCCCCTCAGTCACTCGCCGGCCCGGCATAGTGTCTTTTATCACGTCAACTAAACGAAAACCAGCCAATCAGACTCAATGACTATCCGTTTTAGAATTAGGCTTAAGACATATGGGGGATGCAGCAACTGCACTTAATAGATTTCTCTCTTAACCACTTTCAACCTGGCATCCCTATTTTGGGCATGTCATAATAGGTGGACATTTTCAAAAATCTTCAAAAATAGCAGATCTACAAGCTCAACATGCATCATGATGTGATCATTATGAGGTCGTAGATCAGCAATTTTCGCCATGCGACACCATTGTAAAACAAAGCATAACATTGGTCTTATAAGTGGTTAATGCCCCCGACTGTAACTCTTACACCACCTGTTTTACTCGACACTCTTGTACAATTAAGTAGGGCTTTAATGTATTAAAAAGATTTAAACAAAATGTAATATATATATATATATATGAAATATGGAGTTGCGACGTTTCTACCCGACAGCTAAAATATGTAACGTATAATGATGGGTCATTTTTGAAAAATCTTTGAATATAGATTGTTTAAAGCGAAGATTTGTAACTCAAATCTTTGCTTCTGGAGGTCCCTGGAACAAAATATTTTACAAATGTTCGCTTTAAAAAATATATATTCCAAGATTAGGAAAAAGTTTAACGATCTTTCAAAAAATAACAGATCTACAAGCTTATAGCGCGGCACTCCGTGCCGCTCTATGAGCTTCCATATCTGCTATTTTTTAATAGCCAAAGAAATCTGAAAATGACACATGCGTTCCCGGTCTTAATGGGTTAAAGGTGATTTTGTTTGGAGGGATAAATCACATAAACCTTAAGTAGTTCAAATATTTGAAACCATAACGGAATAAAATACTTTTCTCTCTGGGTTTGATGAACATGGACCCAGAACCTCTTCAACAGCTCTGATGGATGAGTGTATAACATTGGGATAAATTGTTTACTTCAGCTCTTAATGGGAAAGAGGGCCTTGGCTCCCACACTGCAAAGCACTGCCCAGAGTGTGTGGTAGGGCCAGGCGATATGACTTCAAATCAATATCACCAATTATTTCAAGCTTTTGCCTCGATTACGATTAATAATGAACGATTATTATTTATAAAATAAATAATAAATTATTGTAAAAAAAAAAATAGCAGATCTACAAGCTCACAACGAGTTTCACTGCAACGCGTTGTGAGCTTGTAGATCGGCTATTTTAGCTACAGTATTGTTGTACACCACAGTTGTACAACAAAACATAATACAGGGTTAAGTGGTTAATCAAAATAATGGATTTAGTCGTTTATAAAAAACTAATCTGTGTTGACTTGTTAATATACTGTAATGGTGTAGCAGATCGCTACAATACCATACAAATTATTTTTAAATAAAATATAATTTAAACACACACACACACACACACACACACACACACACACACACACACACACACACACACACACACACACACACACACACACACACACACACACATACACTATACCATATAGTCAATTGCTTTAATAAAGCTAATTCATATGGAGGATAACATGTCAACATTATCTCTGATTGAATCAAAACACCATTAATTACAACCCTAATATTCAGGCCAAGTACGTCATGGAAAGGCTGATCCTTCTGCCCAAGTTCTGCTATCACTGTGCAACTCAAACATATGATAATGGCGGGCGGCGTGGATTACCGTTATGGATTTCCTGCAATCCATTCTAATAATTCAACTTGTCTTGAAGATTAGGAGGAGTGGAGTGCAAATCATCCCACGACATGAGCTATGGTATCTGTTGCATGATGGGAGAAGCTATTCAATTGCTATGTACACAGTTCTTAAATCCTTACACAGGCTCAGTGGATGTCAAAGAATCGATTTAAAAATAGTAAAAACTACTGTTGGTCTATAAGCTTTGAATGGTTTAGGGCCGTAATTCATGTCTGATACATGTCTGCGATATCATGAACCATCCAGAACTCTCAGGTAATCTGGGAAAGGTCTGCTTTCTTTCCATAGAATCAAAATTAAACGTGGAGAAGCAGCATTTAGTTGTTTTTACCCCGCGATTTTGCAACCCCATTTTTTTCACCCAGTGCCAATTGCCTAAGTAATCCGGGGCGCTACACACCCTCTGCCAGCCTAGGGAGAGCCCAGAGCCGAGCTCATGCCTCCTTCAATGCATGAGAGCTAACAAGCCTTCTTATCACCTGACAGGGGGGAGTTTCGCCGGTTGGACGTAGCGCGTGGAAGGAACACGTTATTCCAACCAGTTCCTTTCCCCTCCATCAGGCGCCCCAGCTGACCAGGGGGAGGCAGTATACAGACCAGGATTACTGCATGTTTTTGTGAGGGTACTTACCCTAGGGGACACAGAGAGAACATGCAAACTCCACGCAGAAAGGCCCTATCGCCAACCCCACATAGGGTATGGGCACTGATGACGCGGAGGAGAGGACACACCCACAGCGTCCCCGGCAGGAATTGAACCAGGGACTTTCTAGCTGTGAGGCGACAGCGCACCGTGCCCCCCTAGCATTTAGTTTTTATGCACCACATATCCGGAACAAACTCCCAGAAAACTGCAGGTCTGCTGCCAATCCTAGTTCTTTTAAATCACAGCTATTAAAAAAAGAAACCTTTCATTGAGTTTTTTGTTTTAATTCTGTGTTATTCCTCTGAACTGTGTTTTTATCAGTAAGTTTTATGTTTAATTATTAGTTTTTGTTGTATTCTAATGTCCTGTTATTTTGTGTTTCCTTTGCTTAATGTTTTATGTAAAGCACATTAAATTGCATTGTTGTTGAAATGTGCTAGACAAATAAACTTTCCTTGCCTTGCCTACTGCAGCTAGAATACACTTCTAAACAAAAAGACGAATACACTACAAAATCCTCAGAGCTCATGTAATGTAATAGTAGACCCATAAGGAGTTAAATGAATGCTCAGGACATTGCTAAGTGACACATACACACACGTTGCACACACAAAACACACAGTAAAATCCAAGTGACTGTGATCATGTATCAATTTGCACCTGTGCGAGTGGACACTCTCAGAGTTAAACGAACACTCTGGGCTTTACAGCGTATCAGCCTCCTTGTACTGGTTATTGACAGTGTATTGACAGCGTCTCTATGGAAACAGCATGGAAAAAGCTGCCAGAAGTGGATGTTATGTGTGTGTGTGTGTGTGTGTGTGTGTGTATGTGTGTGTGTGTGTGTGTGTGTGTGTGTGTGTGTGTGTGTGTGTGTGTGGTACAGCAACAGCAGACAGTCGCCATGTGTTAGATGTGATTCCAGTTCCTATAGCAATCCCTGCTTAATTAGCAGGTACAGGTACAGTACTTAACAACACACACACTCCCACATGACAACCACTGATTATCCACCACTGTTATCAAGGATGGGTGTGTGTGTGTGTGTGTGTGTGTGTGTGTGTGTGTGTGTGTGAGAGGGAGACAGTGATAAAAATGGAATACTGGGTTCTGTGAATGAGAGACAAAGTATGTGTGTGCGTGAATGTGTGCACGTGCATGTGTGTGCGTCTGTGTGCGCGCACATGTGTGTGTGCGTGCGTGAATGTGTGCACGTGCATGCGTGTGCGTCTATGTGTGTGTGAGTGTGAGTGTGAGTGTGAGTGTGAGTGTGAGTGTGTGTGTGTGTGTGTGTGTGTGTGTGTGTGTGTGTGTGTGTGTGTGTGTGTGTGTGTGTGTGTGTGAGCATGGATTGACAGCCAGCTCTGTCAGTTGCTCACACAGTCCAGAGTGTTTTTTAACAATGGGAGGTGTAGAGTCGTAAAATAACTGAGCATACAGTATCGAGTTTTGTTCCTCAAGTCGAGAGAGAGAGAGAGAGAGAGAGAGAGAGAGAGAGAGAGAGAGAGAGAGAGAGAGAGAGAGGAAGAGAGGGAGAGAGGGAGGGAGAGAGAAGTGAAAGGAAAATAGGGGCTTCATTGAGGTCTTATTTTCACACAGACGAGGAGGGAAGGAAGGGGGGAAGGAAGGAAGGAGAAAGAGAGAAAGAGAGAGGGAGCGAGAAAGAGAGACAGAGAGACAGAGAGTTGGATCCTGTGATAAAGTGAGACAAGAGCTCTGAGATCAAAATATATTTGACATATGCTTTGCATTTTTAAAAGACAAACTGTCACACGGGACTTTTATTCTTGTAGCTAAGACAGTTAAACCTTCTAACTCAGTGGTTCTCCAACTTTTTAATTTGAAGGACCCCCATAATAATCACCATTTGGAACCCCCTCAAGGAAACCTGAGGGTCCCTGGACCCCACTTTGAGAGCCACTGCTCTGACTCTAGCCAATGTAACGCTCAAGCAGGTGAAAGTGTGCTCATCCAACCCACTTAAGCCAGATGATGAAAGGGAACCTCAATCCATTTTCAACCTGAACCCCATTGTTCTTATGTGAGGAGATAATATATAGTGTGACAAAGTACCCTATGCTTTAGTGCAGTGGTTTTCAACCCTTTTCATATCAAGGTCCATTATTTATTCGGCATTTGAGAATATTCTGTTATCGCTGGATAGGATTTTGTCTGCAATTCCATGCTGTATTGATGTTGGTGCCATAGGAGAGAGGCAAACGTTGATCAAAGTAACAATTCTTTAATTAAGTAATGCAAATGTTTAACAATACGGGTCCATTTGGTTTCATTTTACGCTCTCAAGAGTTAAATTAAAATTAAATCTCGAGAGTTAAAGATCTATAAGGGTCCATTTGGTTACCAACTCTACATCATTTAGCTGGGGACCACCTGGAACCCCCTCAAGGACCACTGGTGGTCCCCGGACCACTGGTTGAGAACCACTGCCTTAGCGTATTTCTCCCCAAAATGACGCTCAAACGAGTCATTGGGCGTACAGAATGTATGCAATTTATACTCAGTCGTATGACGTGTCACTCGATGTCACTCGATGTCAGTTGCAGTTGCTGCTACAAGCTTGTATTGTGTGTGCTTGTAGATCGGCTCTTGATCCCCATTGTACGGACGAAGTATAAATCAGGTTTTACTCATCGATAAAAGGGAACGCAGCAAAATGCATTGGGTTAATTCAACTCCGAGACCCAAGAGTTAAATTAGACCTTTCTCTAATTTGCTTATCTCTATTTTTCTAGATAAATCTGGGGCAATGATATGAATGTTGATGGATGACACACAGGCCAGAAGAACTCTGGATAAGATCACTCCGTGATATAACTTCATTACATCACTGTATGTCAAAGATCCTGCCATCAGCAACCCCTAATGAATTAAGACACTTCTCTCTCTCTCTCTCTCTCTCTCTCTCTCTCTCTCTCTCTCTCTCATATTCTCTCATATTCTCTCTCTCTCTCTCTCTCTCTCTCTCTCTCTCTCTCTCTCTCTCTCTCTCTCTCTCTCTCTCTCTCTCTCTCTCTCTCTCTCTCTCTCTCTCTCTCTCTCTCTCTCTCTCTCTCTCTCTCTCTCTCTCTCTCTCTCTCTCTCTCTCTCTCTCTCTCTCTCTCTCTCATATTCACTCTCTCTCCCCCTCTCTCTCTCTCTCTCTCTCTCTCTCTCATTCACTCTCTTTCATTCATTCACTCTCATTGTAAGATAGCAAAAAAAAATCTGACTCATGGCTCTCTTGGTTCAAATCTGACTTGTAATCTCTCCTTCTACTCTCCCTGATGATGGTGATAGATGGGCTCTGATGTAACTGTGGAGATGGATGTACTCTGTACTCCTGTTGGCCTGTGTTCAAAACCCAGCAGTACCTTCTCCCCTGCCTCTCCCCTGATCTCCTGCCCTCTCGTCCTTGTTGCCATCTCACTGAAGACAATAAAATAAAATAAGACCGCAGAGGGGAGTTGTGGACCCCTCCCCCCAGCAAATTGTTGCTGTCAGGCAGAAACCTTGCATCTCCATATTTCAACTTTTTATGTCTCACAGCAACGGGCTGGGAGCTTATAGATCTGCTATTTTTGCTACATATTACTAATATTGAATAATGAAAAGTGTTAGCAAGAGCTTGTGACTATATAACAACTACGTTGGATCCGTTAGAATACAGCTTCTTTTGTCCATTTTCTGAAAAAGTAACAGTTTTGGACATACAAGGTTTCCACCCGACATATAAAGTGAATCACAGTGGTGCACCTCAAGCTCAGGGCAAATAGATAATCATAAGGGCTTGGCTTCAAACCACCACAGTTGCACTACATCTGTACATGAACCCACAAACTCTCGTATACAAGATTCAAATTCAAGATGATTTATTGCTACATCCCATAAAAGAGTAAAGTTATTGCCTGGGTATCAGCAACTCAACATTGCAGCTACGAGACAAATAGCCAAAGAAAAAGCAAGACAATAACAATAGAAAGTAAAAAGATAGTACTAACAATACAATAACAACTGCACAATGTAAGGTGCCTTTGCTTAGGTCCTGTACAGTTCACAATGCACACTTGCGTGAACACCTACCACACTGCATACATACTGCACATACATGCACACGCTCCAGAGCCTGCACCCACACACACACACACACACACACACACACACACACACACACACACACACACACACACACACACACACACACAACACAACACAACACAACACAGTACACACACATACCATTTAGATAGGAATCAGGCAGTGGTTAGTTATTCTTCCTGTTTCCCAATAATTGACACTAAAGTTCTCATTCATCTCAGCCACACTCGCGCACACACACGCACGCACGCACGCACGCACACACACACGCACGCACGCACGCACGCACGCACGAGAGAGAGAGAGAGAGAGAGAGAGAGCTATAAAGATATTGTTTAGCTATTTCATGCAAAGTGTCTCAGTCAAAACTCTCCATCCTGATCAGTGTGGTTAAACAGTCTCCAACCAAAACACCAAGCGGGATCTACTGTAAAGCCACCGATATGATCGAGAGCCTTACCAAAACACTGTCTCGCATGAACTAATCCTGAAGATAAAAGTCCCCAAATAGACAGGGAGAGCGATAGGGGCAGATAAAATGAGATAACGGGACAATATTATACAAATAGTAATCGTTCGCAGAGGGACTCTGTGTCAACCGGACAGATGTCAGCTCAGATACATACTGTATAGTTCAAATACTGTATCTGTACAAATAACTGTAAAGAATATTATTGCTGCTTTCAGTGCTTTACTATTTTGTATTTTATAGATTTGAATGCATTCAATATTGCTAATGTGTACTTGGTTATCTTTAAACAATCTTTTTTTTTATTTTTTGTTGATCACTTAAACCTTGGCATCCCTATTCTGTGCAAGGCGAACATTTGGCAAAATCACATGACAAAGCGTCACGTTGTGAGCTTGTAGATTGGCTATTTTCGCCAAAGAGATTTGGTGTAGAGGGAAAAAATAGGAGCTGTCCAAGGATAGACCCCCTGGGGGACTCCGGACAAAGAAGTATAACAGGGTTTAAGTGGTTCATTTCAGGTACTCAATATCGCAATGTTGCTATAGGCTGCTGTTGGCAAAATTCTGTTCACTATTCCTGCATCTAAGGCAGCGTTAGAAAACCTATTTCAGTGGCATAATCTAACCCTGGTACTGTAGATGACTCTGAGAGAGACAGACAAATACACTCTGATTGTAAGTTTGTCTTCATTCTTACATAATACTGTTGTTCTACCAAACAACAGTATTATGTAAGAATGAAGACAAACTTGTTAGTATTACAATTCTCAAAAAGCAGAACAAAAAGGTACAAATCATTTCAAATATGAAACTAGAAGAATCATTATTTTTAAAAATGCACTCTTGGCTCATAACACCATTGATTGCACTTGCATTGCCAGAGTAGCAGATGGTTTTTCACAATTTCCCCCTTATTTTGGACACATCTATAGACACCTTTCCAGGTGCTTCTTTTTCTCCTTTGAAAACTGCACCACACAATATAATCCTCAGGATTTTACTGTGTAGGACCCAAGGGTGCAGGTCCAAGAGAGATTAAAAGCGTTTGCCCAGCACGACCTCCAGTTTCATTAGAAGTCACATGATGCCACAGATACAGCACTGCGCTGCCCTGGGTCTGACTTCTTCTTTTTTTTTACTCCAACCACGAAACGAGTGAATTTTATCCGTCCTTAATCCCTCAAGTATGCTAGAGATGAAAACAGTCACGACAAGCGCTAGTCTGGGACGCCAGAGTGAGAGGGAGGCGAGAGAGAGAGAGAGAGAGAGAGAGAGAGAGAGAGAGAGAGAGAGAGAGAGAGAGAGAGAGAGAGAGAGAGAGAGATGGATAGGTACAAAGGAATAGATTTAGGGAGGACATGCCGATGTAAAACTGCAAAAGTCAAACAAGATCAGATGAACTATCTGTATGGCATTATTGGATCTATGAATTGGTTTGTTAAATTCCACCACGTTAACCCTCATTTATACTATCCGATCTAGCCAATCTACAAGCTCACAACACGCTGTGCCAAATTGTGAGCTTGTAGATCAGCTATTTTCCAAACATTTTGAAAAACTGTGAACACAAATCTTCTGTTTTGGGTGGTCTCTGGCACAAAATCTTTTCATAGCGGTCCGTCACCAAATGTATACTGTATGTATATCAATTTGGGGGTCCTTGACATCTCATCAGGTTCATGCTGGTGGTTCCCGTTTCCAAGACTGAAAACATGGCTGTGATCCACAAAGGGACAAAAAAAGAGAAGGACAGAACAACGCTGCTGTCTGCCATGTGCACCATGCAGGACAAACTCCATCAGTTACACAGAAAGGTAATCTGGCAGGAATTTGTGGCATTTAATGACCATCAGAACAAAGTGTTTGATTTTCATCTGATCTATCTGATACTGTGGACTGGAGAGAATAAGACATTATGTGGTTGTAATGTGCTACAGTTAGGGACGCACGATATATTGGTCATCATGTCACCGATAATGAGTTAAAGCTGCAATCTGGAATCTATTTTATTGAATAAAACGTTATTTTTAAACAATTTGTATGGCAGAGTATGTTATTACAATATAACTAGTACATCTACAGTGGGTAGAGATGGTCTTCCTACTCGTCCATTGAGAGATTTAGAAGCGGGGATTGCCTCTGAGCGGTGGCTGTTTGGTCCCTCACACATTCGACAGGGTTCGAATCCCGGGTATGTGAAAAAAGGTACGGATTGCAGCTTTACAAACAGCTTTACAAACAGCTTTACAACGGCGTCAGTATCGGACCCATATCAAAATGATTCCTAATGTGTCTCACAACGTCAATATGATGTTGCATTAATTAGGTGCACACAGTGACAAATTGCTTGTGCTACCTACAGGCACCAAGACACCAAGAGTAGGCCACAGTATGTCAGAGGTGTCTTTCTACAATGAGTTTAATAACCATCTAACTATCACAGGGGTGGCCGTAAAATCTCAGCAGGGACCTTATGTAACTACAGTCATTTACATTATCAGCAGCACAATGTAACCCAAAACTCATTCTGAATCTGATGTGTGCCTTGTCAGCTGTGGTTACATGAGCCAATTTCTTAATGAAATCAATCCGATTAATGATCAATTTTGATGAGCACTGAATAAAATAATGTGATTTATGTCCTATTTACGCCATAGTAATGGACTGCTTCTTACATAAGAATATAACACTCCTGCAGTTATGTTATTAAATACATGGGGGAAGGCGATCCCAGGAATGGATGAACTTGACCTCAAGTGCCAGATCAAAACTACTGAAACTGTGCCGGGGGGAGGAGAAACTTGCTGTTATGTTGCATGGGTGCAAGCTATACTGGAATCATTATGGCCTCCTTGATATTCAGGGTTGGGCCAGATTACTTTGAAATGTAGCCAGCTACTGAATAGTCTAAACATTACACGGCAATCTTTGTAATTAGTATAGTCATTACTTTGTGCTTTGTATAATTACATCGTATTATAGCTTACTTTATACATGGTATTATTCTTTTTTTAAAACCAAGTCTGAATACTCTTGGATTACTGCAAACACAAATAAAATAACACTTACTCTCGCATGTAAACAAACAATAATTAACTCACAGCGATGGACGTCTTTCATATACAACACACACCAGTACGCACAAAGCATCGTTATGTTTGATCCTTTTGGTAGTCTGTCACACACACACACACACACACACACACACACACACACACACACACACACACACACACACACACGCGCGATAATATGTGGAATTACATACCAAATTAAATACCAAACTTAATAAGCCACCTGAAGATCCAACATTCCCACATATAGCACTCCTCCACACTTCCATAATGTGCAGGTGAAGATGACCACTCATATCTCATATCATATGAGCTCATATGAGTGTAGTATTCAGTAGGCCTAATACACCAGGTCATTCTGCACCGAGGATCACAGTTTAACCCATTCAATCCAGGAACGCATCTACAAATGTCTTCTAAATCCTAACTGGTTTCTGAAAAAACGTATGTTGCTATAATATCAGTGGTGCTCAAACCTTTTCATGTCAAGGACCACCCAGAATTATATGAATTTAGCCGCCAACCCCCCGTGTCAAAATATTCCGTTCCAGGGACCCCCACCAGAAGCAAAGATCTGAGTTACAAATGTTCGCTTAAAAAATATAAAGATTTGCAAAAATGTTCACCATGTTTCCAAAAATAGCAGATCTACAAGCTCATATCGCAGCACTCGATAGGTGCCGTTCTATGAGCTTGCATATCTGCTATTTTTTTAATAGCCAAATCTAAATGCGTTCCCGGATTGAAGTAAATGTAAATGGCAAATTTCACAACCCATTCACAAGCACATTCACACACCAATGGTGGAGGACACCATGCATCGCGCCAACCTGCTCCTCTGGATCAGTTAGGGGTTCAGTGTCTTGCTCAAGGACACTTCGACACACAGCCAGAAGGAGCTAGGAATTGAATCAGTAACCTTCCAATTCCATGCCCTATACCCCCTGAACCACTGCTGCCTCAATACTACAGTAGAATGGCGCACTCATTGGACTGCAAATCTCTGGCAGAAAGGCACATCCCCAATAATAACACTTTTGCTTGACTAATTATTAATCCATTAAGACCGGGAAAGCATCGTTGTCATTTTAAGATTTCTTTGGCTATTCAAAAAATAGCAGATATACAAGATCATACCGCGGCACCGAGTGCCGCACCGCGAGCTTGTAGATCTGCTGGGGTTTTTTTCAATCGTGTTTTTTTTTGCAAATCTTTCAATATATATATATATATGTTTTAAAGATGTTGTCACGTTTATAAATGTATCTTTAGCCTTATTCAGATGTGAGCTTTAACTGAATGGTCTCTCTCTCTCTCTCTCTCTCTGTGTGTGAGTCAATAGGGCTATGTGGAAGAGACAGTTGCGATCTTTATAAATGCCCCGAAAAAAGAATGCTGGTGGTGTAACTAAGTGATGCGCTGAAAAACTATATTTTACCATGCATGGATGCATGAATTCACAAAAATGACAGTTGTCGATTTGAAAAACTGTTCGGGAATTGGGTTACTTGGCTTGTTGGCTGCATGCACAATAAATATGACACACACACACACACACACACACACACACACACACACACACACACACACACACACACACACACACACACACACACACACACACACACACACACACACACACACACACACACACACACACAGCTGCAGAGATAATAACAGGTTTACAGTAAACCATACTGGAAACTGTTATTGCAATATCGTATCAATATTGGTCCATGGAAAATAATCGGATATCAGTCAAAATTTCCACATTGTGCATCCTGTTTAGCTCAGATAGGTACAGTATTGTTTGCCTGATATCAAACAGAACTGTCAACTTGTGATCTCGTTATTATTTCCATCTTCACTCTGACATTGCCTACACTCTAATCAATTTCCGTGGGGGGAGGGGGATACGATTGCCCCTAACCAATCACTAGAGACCGCCTTAATCTGACGTCATTTTAAGTAGACACTGATGCATGGCCATGCCAAGTTGCCAACACAAAATTATCTCCCCTTTGAATAAATACTTTCAAAGCAGAGCGCTGTTCGGATTTCAACGTAATTGGTGCTTTTTACTCGATTTAGAACAGACTTGATAGCTGCGTCTTGTTATCCTTGG
>NC_139954.1:19261298-19376298 GCF_963454915.1 Gymnoscopelus microlampas | reverse complement strand
GGTGATATTGAAACATAATTGTTACAATAGTCATACAAAAGTCAGTCAGTCAGTACAAGTCAGTAAGACATACATAAATACATAAGTCATCATGTATTGTAACAATTTTCCTAGGATAACAAAATCAGCGTAAATCACCATTGGAGCAAGAAGGAATATGGTAGAACCGTGGCATGAACACAGGCCTTGTCAACAACCACAACACTACTGCATGAAGCAACAAACAAATGATTCCATTTAAAGTCAGTTAACTCAACCCATTTGAGAGTGAGACACGCAATACTTAACAGTACTACTAATACGTTGTGTGTTTGCAATGCGTGCTAGAACATACAAGTAGACCCACACAACCTCACTGACACTGCTACCCCCGCTGACCTTGACTGGGTTATGAATGAACAGTAGGAGGAGGATTCGCTGGTGTAAAAAAAATAAGAAGAAGAAGAAAGAAGAGGGAAAAAATATCACAAAGCTTAACATTCAAACGTCACTACTTTGCAGAAATGTGCAAGAGAGAGAGAGGGCTCGTTGTTCTTGAAATCTTTCTTAACCCATTAAGAGCGGGAAAGTATCTGTGTCATTTTTTTTATTTCTTTGGGCTATTCAAAAATACCGGATATACAAGCTCATAGCGTGGCACCGAGTGCCACGCTATGAGCTTGTAGATCTGCTATTTTTGAAAAATCGTAAAAATGTGTGCAAATCTTTGAAAATATATGTACTGTATATTTTTTAAGCAAACATCTGTAACTCAAATCTTTGCTTCTGGGTAATTCTACAAATGTTTTCTGAAAAAACGGATGTCGCTATATGAGTTGTTCTCAGACATTTCCATGTCAAGGACCACCCAAAATGATATGCATTTGGCCGCGGATCCCCATCTCAAAATATGTTGTTCCAGGGACCCCCAGAAGCACAGATCGGAGTTAAAAATGTTCGTCTTAAAACGTACATTCAAAGTTTTGCACAAAGTTTCCACGATTTTTCAAAAAATAGCAGATCTACAAGCTATATCTGCTCATTTTGAATAGCCAAAGAAATCTAAACATGACACACAGATTCCCGGTCTTAATGGGTTAAAAGACAAAAGAAAGAGAAGATGATGGGAGAGAGGAAGAGAGAGAGAGGGGGGGGAGGGAGGGGTGTTATCAACTGATCTGGTCTCTGTCTGTCGGACTGTCACACACCTTGCGGTGCTGAGCCCAACGGATTGTTTTATGATGACATATCCACAGTGCCTCCAGGGCCACCTGACATTCCTCACTCTGACCCTCCTCATATCTCTCCTCTCCTCTCCAGTCCTCTCCTCTCTTCTCCTCTCCCTCTTAGACACTTCTCTCACCTCTGTCTATTTCCCTCAGTCTCTCTTCCTCAGACTCACCCCTCTCCTAACCTCTCCCTTCCCTGGCTTTACTTAAAATTCTTCTCCTAGAATGCTCTCTCTCTCTCTCTCTCTCTCTCTCTCTCTCTCCCTCCATCTCTGTCCATGAGCTGCAGATCAGCACCTCCTCACAGACCAGACACAGTGTAACCAGATCAGGACTTTTACAAACTTTTTCAACCAGAGGCGGGACCCCGATTTCTCATCATTTACTCTCTCGCCCTGGGAACCAGACTCAATAAAAAAGTAATGGTTCTCTCGCAAGGGCCTATGAGAAATAGAATTGTGACACTTTATGGATCCTGTCCAATATTGAAAAGTAATGTATATAAAACAAAATGTATATTATAATCATCATCATCATCATTATAATTATTATTATTAATAATAATAATAATAATGTTGTGTTTCCACCAGTAATTGCCGTTGTTAAATTAATCTGCTGTATAATCATGACTAGTGAAAGCTATTTCTAATCTTAAACTTAACAAATATCACAATATATACTTTTTGAAACATTTACCTCAGTGGTAAAACTGAATATTCTCCAATGCACGACTCAATATAATCATTTGAACAGACAGACAAATATTTGACATACAAAAAAATGACAGTGTCCATAATAACACATGGGTGAAAAGCCGGTAATGAAATAGAGAAATGTTAGTAAAGGTCTGGTCAAGCTAACATCAGTGTTGCCAGAATCTCAGAGAGAAACAAGCAACCGGGTCTATATGAAAACAAGCCCATAAGAAATGTATAAATCTATATTCATCAGCTTTTTGAAAATAGCCAATCTACAAGCTTACAGGCATTGTGAGCTTGTAGATCTGCTATTTTTTTTTTAAATCTTGGGAGAAAAAGTGAAAAATGTGAAATATATTTTCGAAAGATTTTAACAACACACATTCGCTAAGGGAGTCCCTGGCACAAAATCTTTTCAGATGGAGCGCTTAAGGGACAAATTAAATACATTAATTAATTTGGGAGTCCTTGACATGAAAATATTTGAGAAACACTTGTTTAAATAATATATGCATATATATATATATATATATATATATATATATATATATATATATATATATATATATATATATATATATATATATATATATATATATTATTTTAAACAAGCCCAAATAAGCAACTACACTTTAGAAACAAGCCCAAAAAACCGCAACCACCAATATTTACAAGCAACTTTACAGAAAAAGAAGCCCAAATTCGCTTATAATAAGCCGTCATGGCAACACTGGCCAACACTCATTCAATCTTTCATTTTCTGACAACTGACACATTTTGACATTATTATGGACTATGGTCCTCCAACACGTGGTATAAATACACATAAACCCACTTACCACCAGAGTCCAATGATATTTACGGGGCAGAGCAAGATGAAGAACAGGGCAAGTTGGATTCGTGATAGTGGGATCGTCATGGTGTGAACGTAGCAAATCCTCAAGGGAGAATGATCGACTCACCCCAAAAAGTTTTAAATTAACAGCCCGGACAACGCCGATCAATGCGGTGATTTTTTGGTGTGAAAAACATGGGATCATCCGTGCGGTGGGTTCTTAACTGCTACGATCCAGGCAGCACTACAGCCGACTCATAATGCAGTCTGTCTGCAAAGTGCGCAAGAAGTCAATCACCCAACTCCGTTTCTTTCAGGCGCATCCTACTTAACAGTCGACTTGGTCAAGAGGTTACCAGAGAGAAATCTGTGACCGAATGCGTCGTTAACGACTTCATTGTCCTTATAGCTGTCTGTGATCGGAGCACACCGCTGAATGTGAAACAGATCCTGAGAGAGAAATAGAGAGAGGTGACGCAAAGCAAAGTATAAACCCTCTCCTGACTGCAGAATACCCAAATTCCAAGAGCGCAGAGATTTAGATCTGGCAGTGAGGACACTTAGAGCCCCGCGGCGGCTGATGGAATGAAGCCAGACTTTTGGGGCAAAAAAAAAAGTGAAAGCAAATCAAACTAGAAAAAGTGCTCCTCGGAGCGCAGGTCTCCGCCAGGTCAGGTAGGTTATTGTGGGCCAGCATGTTCAGAATTCGCCAATCAGGATGGAATATGAAAAATCAGAAGAGCAGTCTTGATCACTTGACTATAGAGATAATGTATATACCAATTTTATTGATGTTTGGACAAAATTTGTAGGAGTACTGTATATTTGTTTTGTTGCAAAAACCGGCACCTGGTGGCGCTATAATACGGCAATGTTAAAAGGGTGGCATTTGTTCCTCAACATAGAGCGTTTCACCGCAATCAGATGCTGTGTTCATGATTTGCGGCATTTTGTTAAAAACTGGCCACTCCTGCAAACTTTAGATGTCAATCAGGATGGAATATGATAAATCTAACAGATCCGTCTTGATCACATGACTATAGAGATCATGTATACCGATTTGCATGCAATTGTGAGTAAATCTGAAGGAGTAATATCAAAAAATGTGTTTTACATAAGCCGGCCTCCTGGTGGCGCTATAAAAGTCAGATGTGAAAAATGCAGGGCAAAGCTTTTTCCTTGGCCCCTAGGGAGTGCGCATACAAAGTTTTACACAGATCGGTGCAGTTATAGGTAAAAACACGAATCGGGTTATAGCGCCACCATAAGGCTGATTTGAAAAATGTCAAGTGACATTTCTTCCGCAGCCTAATGGGTGTGTGCAAATGTTCACGGAAATCGCACACTGTGTTTGTGATTTGAGGCTTTTTGTTCAAAACGGAGCACGGAGCCAATCAGGATGGAATATGAAACATCTGAAAGACCTGTTTCATTTACGATAGAGATACTGTGTACCGATTTGCGTGATGTTTGGACAAAATGTGCTGTCAAAAAGTGTGTTTTGTTAAAATCTGCCTCTTGGTGGCACTATAACAGGCCGATCTGAAAAATTCTGGGCAGAGGGTCTGCTCTGGCATTCAGGGAGTGTGTGTGCACAGTTTCGCTGTTAAATTTCAAGCGGCCCAATGGTGCCGGAGATTAGCTGGTCACACTCACACACACGCACACCCACACTCACTCACTCACTCACTCACAGGCGGACATGGTGCAAAACATAGTCTCGGCCTGGCGGAGACAAAGAGTCCACAGGAGCAGACCTAAGGTTCTGTATTATGTTGACGTGCACTGGACACAATGTCACAGGAGATCTTGGTATACTCCTGGCGCTGCGGGTTGGATGTCCATACGTATGCGGGCTTCTTTTTATGTAAAGCTGCTTGTGAAAATTGGTAGTTGTGTTTTTTTTGGCTTGTTTCTAAAGTGTATATTTACTTATTTGGGCTTGTTTCCTAATGTTGTTTATAAACCAGTGTTTCTCAAACATTTGACATGTCAAGGACCCCCAAATTGTATGTATTTGTCTGCAGACTTAAAATATTTTGTGCCATGGGACGCGTGTACCAGATTCGTGTTGTTAAAATATCCAAGATTCTTTTGAAAATAGCAGATCTACAAGCTCACAACGCGTCGCGGAATCTGCTATTTTCAGATAGCCAATGTATAGGTTTAAAAGTGCTCATGTGGCCTATAGTTGCTTTTTTTGGGCTTGTTTGCATAGACCTGGTTGCTTGTTTCTCTCGCAAAATCTGGCAACAGTGGCTCTGGTTCACACCGGCCACAGGTAGGGTAGGGGCGTCAAAACGCGCACGTCTGTCTGTAGACTCTGTACTACAGTCAGTCTGTGCGAGAGTGTATTTTCCTTGGATCATAGAGAGAGAGAGAGAGAGGAAAAATGCACTCATCTTCCACCTTAAGGGGTGACGTCGCTTCGGGCAAAGCGAAATCCTCGCTGTCACTCAGAAAAGAGAAAGAAACTGCAATTAGTTTTCAGGAGGACCTTGGCTGGGAGCAGAAAAGTAGGCTTTCAGGGGTGAAGGCGAGTCAAAGCCATACACTTGGGGGTGGAGAGAGAGAGAGGGATAGAGAGGGATAGAGAGAGAGAGAGGGGAGAGAGAGAGAGAGAGAGAGAGAGAGAGGGGAAGAGAGAGAGAGAGAGAGAGAGAGAGAGAGAGAGAGAGAGAGAGGGATAGAGAGAGAGAGAGAGAGAGAGAGAGAGAGTGTGCGTGCGTGCGTGCGCAGTGGTGGAAGAAGTAGCCTACTCACATATTTTACTTAAAAGTAAAAGTAGCAATACCGCAATATAAAAATACTCTGTACAAGTAAAAGGCCTGTGTTCAAAATCCCTATTAAAAGTAAAAGTACTAAAATGTTTGAAAATAGATCTACAAGCTCGCAACGTATTTTATACATAGGTTATTTGAAAATAAAGTTTTCAAATAATTGTAGTGGAGTAAAAGTACAATATTTGTCTCTGAGATGTGGAGTAGAAGTAAAAGTGCTGAAAGTACTTTATTGTGTGTGTGTGTGTGTGTGTGTGTGTGTGTGTGTGTGTGTGTGTGTGTGTGTGTGTGTGTGTGTGTGTGTGTGTGTGTGTGTGTGTGTGTGTGTGTGTGTGTGTGTGTGTGTGTGTGTGTCTCAGGGTTCACACACTGCCATAGTAGCTATGTTTACGGTAGAGCCGAAATCAGAGATTATGGAATGAGGTGAGATCAGCACAGGTGTGTGTGATAACACATTTCTGAGATGTGCCAATAGTCTATATCGGATGATAAGACAGGTATGCTGGAATGAAACACTGGATCCCTTTTCATCTGCTGCTCTGGCTACAGGGGCTTGTTGTTGTCACCGAGGTTAATTTACATCCTTTTATTCTGAGGACAATGATGGAAACGAGTTGGGTTTTGTTTGTTTTTCTTTTAATTTGATTAATGCCAGTTGTCTAAAATGTACACATAGTCATTACATGTTGTACCCTTTCCACAGTAACGCTCCTCCCTCAAGGGGAATTATTTGGAAAATTGTGCAGCACTGAAGTCAGCTGGGGAGACTCCTATTGTGTCTGCAGCCACCACCACCAATAAGGAAACCATGCATCATCTCATATGGTTGTTACAGGTAAAAACGCAACAGATAAACAATAGGCCTGCACTGTTGCTAGGACGCATACATTTGTGCACAGGCCATTGCATGTGCAACCATCATTGTGCGTGCATGCCACGTGTGTGTGTGTGTGTGTGTGTGTGTGTGTGTGTGTGTGTGTGTGTGTGTGTGTGTGTGTGTGTGTGTGTGTGTGTGTGTGTGTGTGTGTGTGTGTGTGTGTGTGTGTGTGTGTGTGTGTGTGTGTGTGTGTGTGTGTGTGTGTGTAGCCTGGTGGTAGTATTATTACCACCTATCTGGCCAAGGGCACATCCATTGAAATCCAACACCTCTGTTCTGCTGTCGCCCATAAAAGCCCATGACATCCCACTTCGTTCCTACACAGTGATGCAATCAATCACAACTGTAACACAAGGCAAAAGAGACACAGTCATGTTCCACTATGATCATGGAGGCATTCAGTCGGTTACATTCATTCTGAGATGCCTATACCTCCAAATCCTCACCGTAACCCTCACCAGTGCGCTCCTAAGCCTAATCACTGTTCTCGTGCTCGTGGGCCCCTTCATACGCCCTCACAACGTGTGGGCCAGTGGTATAACACAAGTAGCACAAGGTCACAGAGTAGCCTCTGTCAGTGGTGGTTCTCAAAGTGGGGTCTGGGGATCCCATACGGGTCCTTGAGGGGGATCCAGGGGGTCCCCAGCAAATGAGGAACAGTTTAAACACTAAAGCCCTATATTTAATATTTCGGCTACTCAAAAAATGTCGATCTACAAGCTCACAATGCATCGCACCGAGCTTGTAGATCGTCTATTTTTGAGAAATTGTGACAAACCTATCAATTTGGGGATCTTTGACATGAAAATGATTGAGAACCACTGTCTTCCCGGACCATACAGGTGGTCTGGCAAGTTTAGCCCATTGATTATACAACTAACAATACAATATACTTAGCTGCCAACCATTTTTCAAAGCATACTGTAGTTTGTCTGCCATTGGATTCCATTCATTTTAGTATGGTGCACTTGCTTGACATAGATAATCCAACACACTCACTGTGCCGCTATTCTTTGTCAAAGTTAGGTTTTCATTGCTTGTACATGCAGATTTGAAATATTGAGTCGAACATAGTAGTCCCTGATGAAAAGATTGATTTACAAACTAAACGCAAACATCTATCAACTGCGCAGTGAAGTTTAGCCAATTTTGACCAAGTCATTTCATTTGGAAATGTTGTAATGACTATGGAGAAAATAAATAACATTTTCACTAATGGAAAAATGGTCTATGTTATACGTATATGATATATGGACAAAGCTGTGAATAGACATTGTGTCTTCTTACAGAATTCAAAGCTTGTGAATGAGACAAATGAATTGGCTTTTTACCATGTGGCTGTCCAATCCATCTAGAGTTGGGTTGTATGTATATATATATCTGTCCCTTCAAATCACGGCTCATGCAGCTACGTGCATGACATCACAAAACACAAGCACTTCCAGCCACAAAATCCTGCAGTGGCTAGTGAAGTAAAAGTCAAACTTTTGAATGTTCTGTCATAGTTTAACATCTATGCATGTAAAAATTAAAATAAGGCTTTCGGTGAATCTCTTTGTTGCGCCAACATTGTTCTTGTGGATCGGAAAGATAAGGTCGCTATTTCCATTTGGCCAAAGGAGACATACCGTGACCACACAAGTACAGTGTACATGCCCACAAACTGCCTGTTTGTCAATGCCGGGAAGGACTGTGCTTCATATTACTATTCATCACCATATTATTTTCACAATACTGTATTGATTAGCCAGCCCCTCGTATCAATACGGGACTCAATGTTCTCCAGCACTACGCCACAGACATTTGTCTCTGTTTATCTGTTGTTCATGCACGCACGTTGCCATACCCCGCAGGGGTCCAAAGTGAGAACACAGAGATCACAATACACTTTATCTATGTAGTGATTAGAAGAAACAATATAACAAGAATAATACATTGATAACATATCTGGAAATACTGTCATATATTTACTGTGTACTGTCACGCACTTGTGTTCTATTTCATCTGGCCATACTCGTGTTTACCTTCTTGTAACCTCATTGTTTTTAGTCTCTTATTTTCACAAAAGCCCTTCTAGCCCTTCATACTTGCATTGGTGTTCTCAGCCTGTCTATGTATACTGTATCGAATAAACCATAATTAAACCACAATAAATACATCATTGTTTCCATCACTGGGAGGGACAGCCCCTCAGCTGCTTATATCCCATTACCCAGAGGGACTGTATTTGCTACCTAGTTGGTGGTCTAACAGCTGGGACACGTCGGATTGAGTATGACAATGTTAGGCAAAATATATGCTTTCAAAGGGGGTATGCATCATACACAGCTGCTTCATACACACAATGCACACCTATTTACTTACCCAACTATCGATAGCTAAAGTTTGGACAAGGTCATGCTGTTACTAAACTCTACAATTAGTAAGTATTTATTCATTATTTTCCATACAATTCAACATTTCAAGTTAGATTTCCGTATAGATTATTAACTATTTGACCTGCTATCTTAGCCCGCAGTATTTTACCCATTCATGTTTTCTATATTAAATTGACTTGGCCTGCCTTCTATAAAATATGGGACCCATATTTGCAATTTATTGGCCCTCAATTAGCTGGCACATTAACAACAGGGTTCCTTAACAGAAGCGATACCGCTAACCTTGATGGATAAGATCATTAATCCTTGTTTATTTTATTATTTGCTATTATTGTTGTTGTTGTGGTTTTTAATACTGTTATTGATTTATTTTTAGTGTAGTTGTTCGCCCATCTAAAGACTGTCAAGCACCAAACAATGTGTGTATATAATGTTGTATTTTATGCGCCGATGTAGGTATGAGCAGTTTATATTTGTATCTGTGTCCTTAGTTTTGCGATGTGTCTGAGCTGAGCTGTCTGTGTTTGTGTTGTCTTTGTCATAAAATGTAAAAACCCATTAAAAAAATGATTGAAAAAATAATAATTAGTTCACCTGTGAACTGAAACCTTTAACTTTTGCTGTGTTGTGTTGAGACAAACACCGTCATGTCACATGTATAATACATCATATGATGCTGCAGCAGCCAAAAATACTTACAACCACTCATCAACAGAGCAGCTCATCGTTAGACACAAATAAATATCGCTTTTGATCTTAATCATATAATCAGTTTAAGATGAATGCTGGGCCTGATGTGGGCCAATAATAGGCCCCTGGTTATGTTGTGGTCAATGCGTTTTTTCCATTCAACCCCCACTGTTATTCAGCTTCCAACAATAAACTTCAAAGATGAAATATGGAGCCTTCTCTCGTGCTCCAGGTGCATTCGGGCTACCTCTGTTCAACCGCTGAGACTACTGAGATGAGCCTGAGATACTGAGATGTTGAATTTATTTCCACTTTTATGCCTACAGTATTTCTTTTTTACGCTTTTATCACTGGGAAATCTCCATCTCGCAGCGCACGGGGATGAGAAAGCACATGTAGCAATGTAACAAGGCACCAAAGTCAAGTCTGACATATTGATCCAATGTACACTTTAAGCTTCTCCATTTCAAGCATCCTTCTCAGTTACTTATCACAGTGGTTTTCAGAGTGGGGGCTGCCATGGGGTACCAGGAAGGGACACACACACACACATAACCAGAGGCCTATTATTGGCCCACATCAGGCCCGGCATTCATCTTAAACTGATTATCTTATTATGATCAAAAGCGATATTTATTTGTGTCTAACGATGAAAAAAAGAATTATAAGAAATTACATAGAGAACATTTTTAATTCAATCCAGAAGATTATTGTGCCGGTTTGACCTGAGGTCCCTATTTTGCCCATATCATTATTGTCAAAAATGTTGAAATGAAAAAAGCCGATCTACAAGCTCACACCACATCGAATCATGACACATTTAACAACTGGGGTCCACAGCCAGAGGTAACGGCTATTTGGAATCCTGTGGAATCCTGGAAAAGTTTGGGAATCCCTGACATATCGCATTGTTCTCTTTCATGTATTGTACAGGCTATTTGTCTCTCTCTCCTTGGCCGCATTCTCTCAGTTGTTTGGAAGCAAACAGAAGTGACAAATTAGTTAGCATTAAAGCACATTAAATACATACCAAGCTTTTTTCCCTCTCTTCTTTCAGAGAAATTTCTATTCCTCAGAGGGTTAGAATGATCTGATAATACTATAATTATGTGAACTGTACGGCAGCGTTCGTAACAAAGTTAGAAAGTTATGGAAATTGAGTTATCACTGCTGATCTAAATATAACTGGAGCATAGTTGTGAACATGACCACCAGAACACTACAACTCATTGTACTGCTATCCGCTCACTACTCGCTCACTACTCACCCGCTCACTCCCTGTCTGTCTCTCTCCCCCTCCATCTCTCTATCCCTGGTTCTGTCCATTGGGTGAGTGTGTTTTGTTAGGGAGGTCTGATTCTTCTTCATACTTGGCTGGGGCTTTATGGACAATAAAGATCTGATTTCAAAGTCCGGCAGGGTGTTGGGCCTGGGGCCTTGGCTCACAGCTATAGCTGCCCTGCTGGGAAGAGATACTCCACAGCCCCTATCCAGATGGCTATCAGCCTGAACACAGTAGATACATATTCCACGGCGGTTCTCAAATGTTTTCATGCCAAGGATCCCCAAATTGATATGTATTTGAAAATATTTAGTGCCAGGGACCCCATACAAGATTTGTGTTGTTAAAATGTTTCAAAAATGTTCACATTTCTTTTAAATAGCAGATCTACAAGTTCACAACACATCGCAACGTGATGCATTGAGAGCTTATAGATCAGTTATTTTTAAATAGCTGGTAGGGTTAAAGTGGTTAGACTGATTTTGATGCTAATTGAACTAATTTTGCTGGGGACACCCTGGAACCATCTCAAGGATCACGTCTCAGCCCAAGCTCCATACCTCCCTCATGAACAGAGACTTTCTACAAATGACTACCAACCTAGAAACAGTGAGTGTTGTCTATAATAATCCAGCCACATGTCTGCTGGGAATAGACACTGAAGGGACAAACGATGCCCTTCAGGTGACTGTCCGCTTGTGAAGGCAGATATGCACAATGCTGTGTAGTCATGGGTTCAAACCCCAGCCCGTGCCAAGTTTTTCACCTTGCTGGGTAGATTCCCTATGAGGTGCCTGGTGATGTGCCAGAAACAGCAGGCCAGCTGAGGGGGGTCTGATAGAGTATTAGCTTATAGACCATGCTGTATGTTTTAATTGGGTCGAATCCCTTCTGTCATTGGTCACGACTTACAGGTCTCCAAGATCAGTACCGTGAAGTAATAGAAGTAAAATGACTCAAAAGATTACTTTGGCAGCTCAATCATACAGCTCAGACCTGAGATATGTAAACATGCATCTGCATGGGTTTCTATCACATTCTATGCCATGGCCTTGGTTCATCGCTATATGGAAACAACCCTGCAAGATCCAGCATTTGGCTTGTATGGATTCATAAGGCATTCTGCCAAATGGGTCCAAAACCCAGTACTCTGATGGGATCTTGGCTGGGAGGTCTAAACCTATTCCAGCGGATTTCCCCCCTCTGCTTTATATGATATGATAGTATACTGTAGACAGAGAGACAGGGCATATTGTAGCGAAATAGGGAAATTACAACTGACAGTTGAAGAATTGCGGGCATAAACTCAAAACATGACAAATTAGTCACAACAGCACAACAGAACGTTTGAATAGTTACGATGTTTCCTCTGGCATCCCTGGAGTGAGACAATGTTAACATTTGGGCATGTTCAATCAAAGACATTTATCTAATCTCTGTTTACCTAAGTTAAGTTGGCTGTGTACCCACAAGTCTTTTTTTTTCACCCAGTGCCTGGGTTGACACCTGTACAGTTACACACATTCACACCTGGGCGCTGTCTAGCACACCTATGTGTACTTCTGGTAAGCAGGCATGCTCTTCAAATCAGGATTTCCTCAAATAGCAAACAGCTGGAATGAGGACTGCCTTTGACCTCAGGACAAGAAAGCACGTGGGCAATTTTGCAGCCGACGAAGAATGACAAGCTTTTGACATAAATATGTACGTGCATTTCAGAGAAAAACCTAACGGGTACTACAATAACTGATTTTCAAGCAAAGATAAGATCTTTTCGATGAAGTATAAATTAGACTTAACCCCATGTGCTATACTGTACCACACCTATCATACACGCACTACACACACACTTTACGCTGCTTTCATCTGGGCGTGAAATGGATTCCTACTGTCTGCCAGTGCGCACCTCTCAGATCTCTGGAAGTGACTCTCTCTCTCTCTATCTCTCTCTCCTTTTCTTTTTCACTCTCTAGCTTTCCCACTCTGCTCTCTCAAAAACACACGTGCTCTGTGCCACACATGGGCCGACTTTGCTTTCAGTGAAAAAGTGCTCCTTCAATCCGAGGAAAGTGCCTCCGCCTGTGTGCCGCAAAAGTCCATGAAATGCATTCCCGGGCGATTATCAGCGAAAATGATTAGAAATCCCATCAGACGTAATATTTTATATGCGGAGTTGAATTAGGTCTAAATCAAAAACACATGACGGCCCTAACCTTTTTAAAACAAACCACAGTCATGTCTGGAATCCCCAGGAGAAAGGCATGTTCATGGAATTCCTCCATAACTGGCAGAGAGAGAGAGAGAGAGAGAGATTCTATTATAACATATTGATACCGCCCGCTGCCACATGATTTTACATGTCCAGAAACGGAAAGTCTGTTGTGGGGAAAGGAAGAAGAAAATGAAGTTATGTAAAGTGATGGTCTTGTTACAGCAAGCAATGAAGACAAACTTTATCCAGACAACTGCCAGCTATACACAGTAAAATTCTCAGTGCTAATATAAACTCTAAGCATTTAAAAATGGACACAAATGGACAGAATCTGTGCTAAATTAACACTGAGGATTTAAGTGTGTACCCATTGGCTGCAATTGTTAATAGAAAGAATAGGTTATGGTATAATTTATACATGTGTTCTCTATCTCTCTGTCTGTCTCTCTCAGGGCTGACCTGATGGTGACCTTAAGAGATCCTGTCATACGTGTCCTCAAATAGGACACATATCATTGCTTTTGCATTATCTCCAGTCCTAATTGTGGTTATATTTTGAAGCTGTTTGTTTATGAAGGTATTGTTGATGAAGTTCTTTTTAGTGTGGACTCTAGACTTGTATTTTGAGCTTCAGAATGCATAAGCTCATTGAGTTTCCATACAATTTTCTTAATAGGTTAAATATGGTATCTTTAATTCATTAGATCAACCAAACTCTCATTAGTGCAAGTTACCATTCTGAATTCACTTTACGCTTCAGACTGCTGGCTTCCATGACAGGCTTCCTGTTCACAGAGATGTGTGTGCGCGCGCGCGCGCTCTAGACTTGTATTTTGAGCTTCAGAATGCATAAGCTCATTGAGTTTCCATACAATTTTCTTAATAGGTTAAATATGGTATCTTTAATTCATTAGATCAACCAAACTCTCATTAGTGCAAGTTACCATTCTGAATTCACTTTACGCTTCAGACTGCTGGCTTCCATGACAGGCTTCCTGTTCACAGAGATGTGTGTGCACGCGCGCACGCACGCGCGCGCGCACACACACACACACACACACACACACACACACACACACACACACACACACACACACACACACACACACACACACACACACACACACACACACACACACACACACACACACACACACACACACACACACACACACACACACACACACACACACACACACACA
Source organism: Gymnoscopelus microlampas (assembly GCF_963454915.1). Lineage (NCBI taxonomy): Eukaryota > Metazoa > Chordata > Actinopteri > Myctophiformes > Myctophidae > Gymnoscopelus > Gymnoscopelus microlampas. The sequence goes on along the minus strand of NC_139954.1, from coordinate 19,362,136 downwards.
CACACACTCTGTTGCTGTCCAAGATTGCAGTCCTCTGTGGCACAGTCCAGTGTTTCCAGTGCAGATTACGCATTCAGACCATAACGATGTGTTAAAAGTTTTAAATGATTCTGAGATCAGCCCCTCGGCAGCTAATAACCCTCCTCAAACAGAGGCACAGCTATTGGAAATGGCTTGTGTGAAAACCTCATAAATCCAATATTGATGTTTGTAAAAGTTTTTTTCGCATTTGAATTCAAAGTTTGGATTGTGGCTTTATGTGTGGGGGTATGAGTTTCATAGCCCTTGCTGCCAGGGAACCCATTGTTAAGTTTCACAAATATACAGTATGTGAATCAATTGGAATGGCAACTCTTTTTTTCCTTTTTTCTTCTTCTTTCTTGATTGTGCTGAGAAGCTGACTCCTGGGAGATACATTTCTTGTTTTTTGTTTAACTTATCTGACAGCAGCAATAGTTCATAGCAGACAGGGACAGACATACCTTCCAAATGCATCACATCCAATAATGCATAATGATAACATCACCGCCGAACGTGGGGTTATTAGATTAGATTTGGCCCAATCGTGGTGTAGTGCAGGGGTTCCCAAAGTAGGGGTCGCGACCCCACTTGGGGTCGCGGGAGACTGACGTGGGGTCGCGAAATTATTTTGGGTTATTAAAAAAAAATATATATATATATATATTTATTTTTTTACTTTAAATTCAACAGACTGGATGAAATACCATCTAAAATGATCACAAATGGTACATTTTACCATTTTAACACATTACAAATGCACACCGAACGTGCAAGTTTATGTGCATAAATGACCTCCAGGTTTAGGTGGGGTCGCGAGTCAATTTCCGCCTTATTTTGGGGTCGCGGGCTGAAAAGTTTGGGAACCCATGGTGTAGTGTATATATTGTGTGTGTGTGTGTGTGTGTGTGTGTGTGTGTGTGTGTGTGTGTGTGTGTGTGTGTGTGCGTGCGTGCGTGCGTGCGTGCGTGCGTGCGTGGTGTGAACTGACTGATTTTCGTTTGTGATTTAGTTGCGATGGGGTTACAAACACAATGGATCATGCTGATTTGACATGATGATGATTTTACATAGGAAATGTCTGCACATAATGTGTTATACAGTATGTACAAATTCATCTTAGACACATTTCTGGTTTGCACATATATTACTATTGATATTCTAACTACTTCTCACAGTTCAGATGTTTGACTGAATTGTAAACTGATGCTATAACCCTCGCCCTCCACACACAAACACACACACACACACAATTTATGTTCCGTTGTATGACCAAAAATAGCAAGACCTATAAGCTCACAAGCGCCGCATTTGCAACGCGTTGTGAGCTTATATATCGGCTATTTTCAGCAGGCAACAAGGTCGTTCGATGAAGCATAAATGGGGCTTAACGCACACCACATGCACGCTGACTGTGCAGTCTGATTCATTATCATTACCGGCAGAGCAGTAACTTTGTTAGAACTGATCTTATCTAGTCTGCCCCGCTCACCGTTTGAAAACTCTGGCTTTCTCAGCTCTTTCTTCCTTGTCCAATGTGTGTCTAGAGGGCTTGTGGTGTCGCTGCTCATTTGCAAAGAGGTACACTGTCAAATCCTGAGTGTTCATTCAACTCTGAATCTCTCAAAAGTTGAATGAACGCTCAGGATTTTAAAGTGTAGCAGCGAAGCATCCAGATGGCTTAGAACACACAGGGAGATGGTCTGGTGATAGTGGTTGCAGATGGTCCTTATGATGAACTCAGGTCAGCCTTACCTAGTATATACCATTGGTTCTCAAAGTGGGGTCCGGGGACCACCAGGGGTGCCTGAGGGAGTTCCAGGGGGTCCCCAGCTAAATGATGGATAGTTAGGAACCAAATGGACCCTTATGGGTCTGTAACTCTGAGAGTGTACAAATGGAGTTAAATTAACATTGATTTTACAACATAAATTGGGGTCCCAGAGATAGAAATGCCATTAAATGGGGGTCCGCAGCCTAATGCATGTCAAACTGGGGGACCTTGAAATTAAAATGGTTGAGAATCACTGCTAGAGCCTTAAAAATCTTCTCTTATGGCGGTCCCTGGCATATCTTATCAAATGGGGGTCTGCGGGTGAATAAGTGTCAATTTGGGGGTCCTTGACATGAAAAAGTTTGAGAACCACTGGTATATACTACTACACCATAGGTAAAGTAGCACACACATAGGTGGTACTACACCATAGGTACAGTAGCACACATACTACTACACCATAGGCACAGTAGCACACGCATAAATATGTGGTACTACACCATAGATGGAGTAGGAATACAAGAACGCTCGCCCCAAAACATGCTGGCCCTGGGTCAAATCCGGCGACCTCGGAACGGTCGCCAGCAGGTATTCCTAAACGTAACCGCAGTAAAACTATGCCTAAACCTAACTTTATTCCTAATCTTAACCTCAGTAAAACTATGCCTAAACCTAACCTTATTCCTAATCTTAACCTCAGTAAAACTATGCCTAAACCTAACCTTATTCCTAATCTTAACCTCAGTAAAACTATGTCTAAACCTAACCTTATTCCTAATCTTAACCTCAGTAAAACTATGCCAAACCCTGACCTGATTCCTAATCTTAACCTCAGTAAAACTATGCCTAAACCTAACTTTATTCCTAATCTTAACCTCAGTAAAACTATGCCTAACCCTGACTTTATTCCTAATCTTAACCTCAGTAGAACTATGCCTAACCCTGACCTTATTCCTAATCTTAACCTCAGTAAAACTAAGCCTAACCCTGACCTTATTCCTAATCTTAGCCTCAGTAAAACTATGCCTAACCCTGACCTTATTCCTAATGTTAACCTCAGTAAAACTATGCCTAACCCTGACCTTATTCCTAACCTTAACCTCAGTAAAATAAATACAAGAATACAATAACCGCTGGACGAGCGGTCTGCGGGGAAAAAAATGGCGGCGAGTGTGTTTTGGGGGCGAGCCCTTCGGTTACCTAGAGTAGCATACACATACCGTACATACTGTACATATACTACTAGACCATTATGTAAAGTAGCACACGCCACATGCACATACAGTGAGTACTACAGCATCGGGCACAGTAGAACACACATACCCAGCCCTCAGGACCGTGATGGTTTATTGAAGCGAGCCTGAATTAGTGGCCAAATATGGTATTGCAAGCTTAGCACATAAGGGACACTACTGCGCATGCTTCTATATAGCCGGAAACGCTAGTGCGCTTGCTCTATTGGCACCAACGTTGGTGGTGCCATCCCGAAAGGAGAATGTACATATTTAATACACCATAGGTGCAGTAGTACACATGCTGTATATATTACTGCATAATAGGTACAAAAACACACACACGCGCGCACACACACACACACACACACACACACACACACACACACACACACACACACACACACACACACACACACACACACACACACACACACACACACACACACACACACACACACACACACACACACACACACACTTTGATCAATCATGTGCAGTCCAACATTTAGAATGAATGATGTCTGTAAGGCATTAAAACCCTTATGCTAGAGTTACTGAGGTCTCTCGGTCTCTCTCTCTCTCTCTCTCTCTCTCTCTGAAGATATTTGTTCTGTTTTATGTTTCTGTATCAACGTCGTGCTGAATTGGATTATAGTAAAGAGAGCAGTGTAAATGCTTTGACTGGTGGAGTGAAATTAATGTTGTGATGATTTAAGAAAATAGAGGGTTTTCTTATGAAGAAAAGGGAAGATAGAGACACAATGTCAACCTATGTGCTTCCTTCCCATTCATTCAGGGATGCAACAGAAAAATAGAAATGTAATTATTTGGACTGTAATAATATGTAACTCTTATTATTTCAATACAATATGAAAAAGAGGAAGTTCTGCTATACCCCGTACTGGGCAGGGGAGTTTGTTAGTATATAGCACCATCTTGTGGAACAATTGTATTTTCCTTGCAATCTATCATTTTAAAAGACAGGAGGCATGTTTTGGTCCCTGTGCACTTATTGTTGTTTCAAATTGATATAAATATTTTTTATGATTTTTAAGATTCATCTTCAACAACAAAAACTGTCTGTTTAAAGACAAAAGATTATTTTTTTGTAAACGAAGCAGTACTTCATTAGTCATTATTGTGTCTTGTTTGTGTTTGTAGTGGATATAGACACGAAATCACATAGCAAATTATTAGGTACGTACTGTTGCAATCTTATGGTCCATAAAGATGGAAGAGGAGAACGAAATAGAAACAAATGACATAATAATAGACATTCATAACATGGAGCCCTGATGTACTGTTACTGAATGTGAGATAAGAAGCAATACATGACCACAATAAGCACCACCTGGGTCCACTTATAACTTACCAGTTGTTTTCATCTTTTGTCATTTGCTGTGTAGATCTTCATATAGTTGGATTGGTACATGTTGTAATAGACTGCCTTTTCAACCAGGAAGGGTCTGTGAAAAGGAGTAAGGAAATTACTGTCTTGAATACTATTCAACAATCAACAAGCCCAAGGAATCTAATTTTCCCATGCAGTACACAGTATGACCACATAGTGGCAGCACTTATACAGTAGTTAACATTGTTTAAGACATGGTTCATTATATTGTTGTTTGCTTCTTCCAGTTATCAGTGTGTTGAGATGTTGTGTATCATTTCAGTGTGTGCTTGTGTTAACTATGTCTTTGGTTCAGTAAAGTCTTCGTAAACTCCTTGGTTTCCTCTGTTACTTTGAGTTCTGAGTTCCTGCATATGGGTCCAAATACACCTGGGTCCCTGACAAAGTTACCAAGAGCTTGTACAATAGAGAAAACGTTAAATTAAGACTAATGCAATAAACCAAGTGACAATGACCAGAGGGCAAGGCAATACAAACAAAAGCTGTGCACACACAATCACACATAAATGTGCAAACAACACTTTACACACACCAATTATATTGTTTAAACACATCCCACACACTCATAACACCTGAAAGCGCCGTGGATGGGGGTGCAGAATAGACTTAGTTCAACACGGTATAGGTTCTTCTCAATAACTTTTACTGTAGTCTCTCTCAGCCAAACATTACAGTGCAACAGACGTAAACAATGAATGAATGAATCCCCCGGTCCGTCGCGCTCCCTCTCTCTTCTTCTCTCCTTCCCTCTCTAATTTTTCCCCACAGCGCCCCTAGCGGAAACTCTCATACTGAACAGTGGTTATTTCTTATAACATAACAATACCCCATGGCTGAATTTCATTCTTAAACACCTGACACTTTATAAACTTTATATTATCACCCTTAACACCCTCACTGCCAGGTATCTGGAAAAGTGCAAGTAAAAGAGAATGAGAGGTAAATGGTACACTGTACAAACTAGAAATGGAATTTTTATTTATTGAAAAGTGAGCACTGAACAGCTTTTATTGACCACAGATTCTCCCCAGTCCTCACAGAAGACCGCTCCCCCTGTTGGAATATAATGGCAAACACACCATAAACAAATGGAAGGAATGGGCTAAAAAAAAGTGATCTAGCTGGGCGGTATTTTATAACTTTAAAGGTTATTAAATATATATATATATATTTGTTTGCTTATAAGCTAAATGTTCTCAAATGGAAACAAATCCATTAGACATTTTTTGGACAAAATATCCTTCAAAACATTGGTAATCAGTGGTCTAGGTAGGACTCTGAAATCGGGATCACCATTGGACCCATGAATCTGGCATCGGTTAGGCTCCAGCTATAGCTTTGATCTCATGGATTCTATGCTAGGCTGGATGTGTGGTGAGGCTCGAGGTCCAGTCCCTGCTGGTTCCCGCTGTTCACTCGAGCTGGGTCGAGTTGGTTCTCTGACTCAGCCACTCCTCTGGAAATCCTCTTGGTGGAAGACCCGGGTCTCCTGAACCAACATAGCAGTAAACATGTAATGTACATGGATTAAAGCTAAATAAAATCTCATGACTGAAAAATGTATGGCCAAGCCCTAATGTGCGATTTGTGAAACGGTGTGAAAGGAGCCCCCACCCACACTAGCGCTGTTTCCTAAACAATATATGATAAAACGATGTTTTAGTAATATTGTTCTTGCTGTTCTACACAATGCCAAGCAATAAATCACAGATTGAGGATTTAATCTTTGCTTTGAGACCATGAGGGTTTTATGGAAGATGTATGTGAACGTAATTGCTATTTTGTTCACTTCAAATGCTCTAGTCTTAAAATAATAACCCCAAATAGTCCAACTACAAACTCTCAATGCGTCGTGCTGCTTGTAGATCGGCTATTAACGCTGCGCAACATGCTTCCATAAAAGACACACTGGCTTCTATGGAATCCAAATGACTGAAATCAGCCGTGACTGAGAACTTTAATCCATGAATGTATCAGCAGCCTATAGTGTCAGGTAGTCGTTAGTGCTGCTAGCCAGGATGCCAGAGAACGTGATACTACTCGAAACACAAGAAAGGTAGGTATAAGTAGAGGTGTGTGTGTGTGTGTGTGTGTGTGTGTGTGTGTGTGTGTGTGTGTGTGTGTGTGTGTGTGTGTGTGTGTGTGTGTGTGTGTGTGTGTGTGTACCTGGTAGAAACAGGCGGCAGGGTGATGATGCGGGGGCGTGCTGTAAGGACCAGCTCTCCATGGAAAGCTTCCATCATTATGTTCTGTACAGTGTTCAAGAGGATGTCCTCACACAGGTCAGAGAATTCACGAGACCTGGACACACACACACGGACACACACACACACACACACACACACACACACACACACACACACACACACACACACACACACACACACACACAATTATTTTCTCAGTTACGGAATTTCTCAGGAATTAATCACTGCAAGATATGTCATTTAGGGACTGAGCACTGTTCACTCTATGAAAAGTGAAAAAGTTAACAATTTGGTAGACAGTTTACAACGGGTGCCATTTGAAGCCCATTCACTTACCTTGGGCTTCAGTCATTCCAAACCTTATCTACCTAATGTGTGAATGTAATAATAATATTTACAATACTTAATTATTTCCCTTGACTAGCTAGTCAGTGTGACGTCATACTATACAAATGGTGTGTCTATGGACAGGATGATTCATATTGTTCAACAAAATATAGTGATTATTACAATGTTAAAGAGCTTGCTTACTTGCGTATGCTGTCCTGCACAGGGTCTTCTTGCATCGACTGTGACGGCTGTTCTGTACACGGTGAGTGTTGTGTATTCTCCATATGTACTGTGTTCTGCTGGTCGTGCACGTGCCGTGTATTCTGTGCACGTGGCATGTGTGGCATGCTCTTTGTCCGCTGCCTCTTCCCTGACAGTCCTCCTTCAACACCCACACCGGCCACCGTGTGGCGCCGCTCCCTCCACCCAAACCCTGTCCCATCTGGTGGAGAGTGAGGTGGGGGAGTTGGATGAATGGAGGCAGATGGGGGACAGGGGGCACGGAGGAGTTCTAGGGAGGGGGACGAGGAGATGGATGGGGAGGCAGGGGGCGGAGGAGTTTCTCTGAGCTGGCTGAAGTAGGGGACGTGCTCCGATGCTCCATCCACCAGAGACTGATGGAAGGATGGGTCATCCAGAACGCTCCTGGAGGAGAGACAAACACATACGAGGGCAGATAACGATACACGCAAATAGAGATGCGGTGTGATATTCAGTTTATATAAATGCCATACCTAATCCCCAGCCCTCAGCAAAACATGTCAAACCTGAACCTTGGCCACCCGACGCATTTATCTGTGTCTGCATTAGTGTTTACCTGAGCAGAGAGCCAAGTATTTGCGTGATGATCTCTCTCTGAGGGCCGTGTGTCAGTGGGGGCAGTCCGGCAGCGTGGAGAGGTGTGCTAGAGGAAGCCGTTTCTGGGCTGGGAGACTTATCCTGGGGCGGTCTGAGGAAGAAACATTAATCCAACTAGTTATGCGATCTCTAGTAGAGCAACCTTTTCGTTTTGGGCTGCAGTCACACTTATTCCCTGTGTCATCATGTACAAACCCTGATAACAGGAAGGGGTGTCAGCAGTGGCGGAACAAGTCAAAGCCGGGCCGGGGGGCAGAGCACATGACCCCCTCCGCCCCCCCAAAAGCTTCAGACGAGCACTATACTGCTGCATTATGGTGCAATATAATAACCCATTAATGCTTGACGTTACATCACTTTACAACTGCGGATCTTACAAGCATAGGCTACTGCCGTTTTCTCTCACGCAAATTCAAAGCATTTGAGAGTTGACTTGAGAGCACCAAGGACCCACTTCAACTAATGAGCAGTACCCAACAGTTCAAGCACAAATTCAATTTCAAACACTTTTACACAAGAGACAATGGAGGCCTACAGTTGATAGTTGAGGGGTTATGATAATAATGCTTTAAATGAACCCGCTGCCTGCCGTCCGACATGCCGAGAGAGTGATAACAAAATAAAGGTGTGTGTGGTATGTGACGGCCGGGCCCCTGGAGCCCCGGGCCGGAGGACGGCCGCACACCCAGTCCCCCCTGATGCTCCGCCCCTGGGTGTCAGAGTGCGAGAGCTTGTGAAGTGTGAGTATTTTGCTTGGACACAATCTGAAAAGCCTTTAGAAACTAACTGGCAATTCTGATTTGATAAATAACACTAAACCAAAGTCTCTATGTGTGGATGTGTACAGGTACAGGAAGTGTGTTGTTACCTATAGACATAGTGCTTATTGAGCTGGTCAGGAAAGAGTTTCTGGTACTCCAGTAGACTATGGGAGCGTGCCATCACCCCCAGGTGCAGCCGAGCAGGACGAGGGGGTTCAGGACACCTCCACACTGCTGCTGCTGCTGCTTCTCTATGTGCCCGCCGCTCTGCCCGCGTCGGCCTGGCACACATACCCGCCAATATGCCAATGCTGCTGCTGGAACGGATAGGGGGAAGAGTCTGAGAGGGTGAGAGAGAGATTGGGATTTTGAGAGAGAGAGAGAGAGAGAGAGAGAGAGAGAGAGAGAGAGAGAGAGAGAGAGAGAGAGAGAGAGAGAGAGAGAGAGAGAGAGAGAGAGAGAGAGAGAGAGAGAGAGAGAGAGAGAGATAAACAGAGGCACAGTGATGTTAGTTCAGAATGGAGCCTCTGCCCCATATGCCATACTACGTCTGCACAGTGTTTATTGGTTGAGCCATGAAGCGAATGTGAAACTATTGTAATGAGGCTGTCTGTGTATGTCACTCTGTCCACAATGATTCAATAGTATTATTGTCAAATCACATATAAGTTCATGGTGAGGCTTTATAAAACAGTATCTGATATGGTGCTACCGTACTTGGTCAAGAAGGTCAGTTATACATTATCGTCGTACGTTGCTGTATTCATTGTCAAGGGATGAAAATACATTTGACGGCTTGTCTCAAGTCGTTTCACGTCCCTGTATTAGGTTTCCTACATTACACAAGTATGGAATTTGATGTCTAAGTTTGAAACACACTACCAGATAAACCAAATGAACATTACCTATGCCATCATTCATTTAGGACACTGAGGTCATCTAGTGATGAGCCACATGGCTCCACTATGCAGCTTCCCCTACATTTATTGAAGTATTGTGTCTGCATATACAGTACATTTTGATTACTACCATTTTCACATACACGCATAATATATTTCAACGAGCGAGGGGGGAGCTGGGTTGAATGCATGAAAATGAGTCACCTTGTATTTCCTGACTGGCAGCCCACTCCTCACTACTACCGGATGTTCCTGAAAGAAGATGAGACATGAGTGACCAAGCAAACATTTGGGGCCATAGGCAGTTATCTAACAATCTCTGCAGCCGAACCTTGTTTACTGGAGTCGCTGAACCATCATTCAGGTCTTTCTCTGTGATGGTAAACTCATGCCGCTGTCTCTCCTGCTCTTCCTCCCAGAGCTGCAAAGCATCCTGGTACTGAGTTAGAGCTTCCTTCTGGGTAATCTGGAGGAGAGGGGAGAATGTGAATGTGAGTTTATCAGAGTGTGTGTCTGTGTCTGTGTGTCTGTGTCTGTGTCTGTGTCTGTGACTGTGTCTGTGTCTGTGTCTGTGTGTGTGTGTGTGTGTGTGTGTGTGTGTGTGTGTGTGTGTGTGTGTGTGTGTGTGTGTGTGTGTGTGTGTGTGTGTGTGTGTGTGTGTGTGTGTGTGTTACCTGACAGGTCAGATCTAGCTGGTAGATGGCTGGGCTACCAGAGGCAGTCAATGTGAGGACAAACAGAGCGCCCTCCCCTGGACACAGAGTGCCTCGCTCTGGATGGATCTGCACTACCTGATACACAATCACACAGACTGGTCCAATAGTCATAGAAAAATCACTGATATCTACTTGGCATTATAGCTGATTTAAATAGGTAAAAGAAGACTGAGGGAATCGGAGAGACAACGCATGTGGGACATAATTTGTATGTGCATAAATACATATGGATTAATCACAGGCTTGCACACAAATACCAAAGCACAGTCACACATGAATGTTCAATAAATGTTCTCAAATAGAACCTTGTCAACTAATCAAATGCATTTTTTTATAATTGATTTGAAAATTAGGACAAAATATTGGTGATATCATTGGTAATCAGTGGTCGGATCGGGATCATGTCTACCTGTCCCTGTGGAAAAGTCCTACATACAGTTGCACAAACCAAAATACCTCTTCAATTACAGATCTCAGGAGAACATAAAACCAAGAACAGGAAATCTTGACTATGCAATGACCTATCATTACACAGAAGTCAAACATGACCTCATGACATCATCTCTACGTTCCATTGGCTTTAAGGGGTGGTGATATAAATTATGAAAATACAGTACTGTATATTGTGTACTACTTTTCCTTTTTGATTGAGTGGCGTATGTTCTCGCTTTTAGGATTTTATGTGCATTTTCTGAGGCTGACCACCCAGCTGGATTCTGGGAAGCAGAATGCACGCACCCCTACCTGCTGGTTGTCCCATGCATAATGCACCGTGTCAGTGTTTGACACATTGTTGAGGAAGAGGATTCTAGTGGGGCAGGAGCACACTGGTATATCACCAAGCACAATTCTCTCCTCCGACAGGAAAACCGCCTGCAAACACACATCCACAAAGACACACACACATGCATATTATGCAAGCACCCATGCATTCGCACTCGCACACACGTGTGTGCACGCACACACACACACACACACACACACACACACACACACACACACACACACACACACACACACACACACACACACACACACACACACACACACACACACACACACACACACACACACACACACACACACACACACACACACACACACGGCTGGTGTTCAGTACAGTTACAGGGCAGCACAAGAGACTTTACAATTTTCAAGAGCTCTATTCTATTCTGAGGTCAAGTTACCTGTCCAGGTAAGGGTACTCTCTGGACACAGGGCACAGATGGCTGGGCATCAAGCAAATGACGAGGACCTGACGAACCCAATACCCGAGAATCGAACCCACAACCCTCAAAGCTCACCACCATGGATTCCCCACCCTGGATGTGAATAGGGACATTCACCTGGAGACATAAAAACAAAGACAGAACTTGATGTCAAAGATAGATAGAATAGAGAAGGATGCAGATAGCAATCATGTTGGTCTATGCTTATACAGTACTGGAACTTTGATCATGCACTGTGACTTTGATATTAACCACTTTTTTCTAAAATAGCCGATCTACAATCTCACAACATGTCACGATGTCAGCTTGTAGAACAGCTATTTTTGAAGATTTTTAGAAAATCTTTTGCAAAAACAGAATTAAAGTGGTTAAAATACAATTGTAATAATTAGTTTTAAAACTGTCAAGCGTAATTTATGTGTCACTTAGCTTTTACAATACAACCGCTCCGCTTGGTGCGGGTGTATGTGTGATCCCCTGGAGCTACTCTGTTGCACTTACACTGTACATTTTGGCCTCCAGAGGAGCAAGGACCCACTCTAGCTGGGCTGTCTTCCCGGGTAGGACCTCTCCCTCTGGGCTAAGGCAACATAACACTGGCTGGTTAAAGTTGTCCATCTGGAGCTGCTTCAAGGGGGCTGTGTCCACATTGTAATGGACTGGTACCCCACCTCCATTATACAGCTCATACACCTGCAGACAGGCCACATGATGCTACAGTCACACACACATAAAAATCCACATGCACTAATTGCACTTTCTAACACTCCCCCCCCCCCGCCCCACACACTCACGCACACACACACACACACACACACACACACACACACACACACACACACACACACACACACACACACACACACACACACACACACACACACACACACACACACACACACACACACACACACACACACACACACACACACACACACACCCCTACCTGTCTGGGTGGACTGAACCCTCCGATGGCAATGGGAGTGAAAACATGTCGACTGGAGGTGTAGTGGAGGTAGGGTCTGTCTCTCTCCACTGTCACCCCCTGGAAGTTCAACTGCACACAAACACACATACTGTACATACAGTACATGAAGATACTCTGCACAACTTGGGCATGCAATTAAACGTTAAAGCTGCAATCCATAACATTTATGTCCTACCCAGGATTCAAGCCTGAGTCTCCTGTGCGAGGGATGACATTTATATACTGCTGAGCTAAGACTAAACGGGTATGATATTGCGCTTTGAGCTTCAGCCAATACCACTTTTCAACCAGTTTTGAGATCACCTCCAACCAATCTGTTGATCTATTGACACTACAAACCAATACAGGGTTAAGAACCAGTCTTCATATTCATGTGATGTACCATATGGTAATAAAGAAGGGGGAATTATATAAATCAAAATTAATTCTTTTTTCAATGCTAGGCCCACAAATGCACAAACGTACTTACTTCAGTCAAGATAACTTGATCTTTGTCCCTTTTGTAGAATCGTACTAATGCTTAATTTATGCTCACTTCATACGATGGTGTCGTGCGTCGGAAATAGCAGATCCACAAGCTTACAACGACGCATTGCATCATACAACTCACAAGCTCACATCGTGTTGTGAGCTTGTGGATCTGCAATTCTCTGTACACCCCATCGTTGTACGACACAGTATGACTTTCTGAGCTTTATTTACAGACTTGAGTTGAATACAGAGTTCAGCCTCACCTGAATCTCTCGTCCGTGGGAGAGTTTAAACAGGATGGGCAGTCGGTCTGTTCCTACAAACTCATGCCTGAGAAGTGAGATGAGATAAGCACGCATAAGAACATTACTGTCATCCTATCTAAATAAGTTGTACAAGTTACAATTATAATATACATCCTATTCTGTATTCTATCGATAGTACGCTGCCATTGACCTGTAGCTGATGTGGACTGCCCTCTGCTGGCCAGGTTGCAGAGTTCCAGAGCTGGGGGAGATGCTGAACAGATGGTTGTCCTGGACCTAGCAACAAATGTAATAACCCATAATCTATTTTTAATGTTTTTGATAGATGCTAGTAGAATAATATGCAAATATATGTTGGTTACATGTTTTATTGTTTAGATTTGTTTTGTTGTTAACATTTGATGTCTAAACTCTGTCTGACAAAGACCTAGACATGATTATGTTCAACCTTCATCTGGGACAGCTCAGTGCTGCTGAACTCTCCGGTCTCTGCCCAGTACTCCAACTCTATCTGCTGGTCCTTTGGAAACAAGAATGTCCTGGGAGGAGAGGAGAGGCGAGAGAGGAGAGGAGAGCCAGTCAGTCATCAACAGGACACGGTCTATATCAGTGATTCTCCACCTTTTTCATTTCAAGGACACCCAATTTGATTTGCATCAGGCCATGGAGCACCGTTTGATACGATATTTTATCTCTGGGACCCCGATCTACAGTGCAATATCATCAGTGTTAATTTAACGCTGAATGACCCCTAACTGTTCATTTTGTTCCCGACTATCAATCATTTAGCTGGGGACCCCCTAGAACCCTCTCAACGACCCAAGGAGTACCTTGAGAACCACTGGTCTGTATGACAATCTTGTCAGAAGATCAGTAAAATGTTCAACAACTCTAATTCATAACTCAAGTGAATACAGAAATGAGGTAAGCATTATCACATATAAGAGCAGCAAAGGTTTCTAAATCATTTTAAAGGCCCAATCCAGAATACTTTTGAACATATAAATTAGGGTTATAATCACAGAGATTATGAAATTTGATTGGTAGAGGGAAGATATGCTATTCTGAACGTCCTTCCCCATCATAAACACAAATACACGTCTGTTTTACTGAAGCATTTACAAACTTTGGACCTTTAACTAACTCAACTCTACACTCCAGTTTGCTCTACTATAATGATCCTCTCGTATCCTTTCCTTCTCCCCCATCTCCTCTCCTTACCAGTCTACAGGGATGGAGCCAGGGTTAACAAACAACAGGAGAACAGTGGCGGTCTCCGAGCCCAGCGGAGCGGCACTGAAGTTCACATCCAACACAGCTGTTGTGAAGATGGAGGGACAGCGACGCACACTGGAGAGAGGTCACACACACACACACACACACACACACACACACACACACACACACACACACACACACAATGTAAGCTAACTGTGTGATACATAACACGCAATTATTCAATGAATCAAAAAACAAATCGATAGAATAATCGCTAAGTGACGGATCCATTAATGAGCGTCACATGTGTTGTACGCTTCAACCTAACCTGTGCCTTGTGGGCGTTCCATAGGTGAGCTCTGGAGGGGCGGGGCTAGAGAGCAGGTGCTCGTTGAGCCCGTCCAATGAGAGGAGGTTCCACAGTTGTACCTTGCTGAGCCCGTTTACGCTGCCCCCGCCGCGCGCGTCCGTCACCTGCAGGGTGGGGAACACTCCCTCACCACGCACCTCACACAACATCTGCATGGTTGATAACACACACCCTGGAGAGAGAGAGAGAGAGAGAGAGAGTGCAAGTTAAGCCCCCAGAACCGAGAGGGAGCAGTGAAGCGCATTGGACATGCTGGCCAATCATAGGTACTCAAATGCCTAATCATAGGCCCCAAATAGGCCTTGCCCGTCACATTTCCCAACCCGGACACCGGCTTCGAATGCTATCAATGCATTGAATGGGAGATTATCACGTTTTATCAGACCATTGAATGGGGCGAGTAGGTGACGAGTAGGCGATACACGGACCTACCCGCGATTTGTCAGACCATTCATTGGGCGTAATCAGGAGCTACTGACCTACTTTGGAGGCGGAGCAGTCCCCACAACAAAATTTACGATTCTGTGCCTATCGGTACATAACTCCAACGGCGCTGAGTAGGCTCAGGCGAGCGTCGCACGAGCGTCGGGCTCCAGCTCGCCTGAGACTGCGCGCCTCCGTCATGGTCCGAAACCAAAACAACCAAAACCAAAACCGAAACTGAACTATTTAAGTCATCTCCGTTGGTACAGTAGGTCAGTATGTCTTGATAACACCCAATGAATGGTCTGATAAATCACGGGTAGGTAAGTAGGTCGCCTACTTCGCCCATTCAAGGGTCTGATAAAAGGTGATAAACTCCCATTCAATGCATTGATAGCATCCGAATCAGGTGACCCGGAAGAAGGGGTGAAAAGGGAGTATGCGCTGGGTGAGCAACTCCATACAAATGTATTATTTACATTTTTCTACTGCATGTGCATATGATCTGTGTGTGTGCGTGCGTGCGTGCGTGCGTGCGTGCGTGCGTGCGTGCGTGCGTGCGTGCGTGCGTGCGTGCGTGCGTGCGTGCGTGCGTGCGTGCGTGCGTGCGTGCGTGCGTGCAATGTGCAATGTGCATACCTGTAGAACTCAGTGTTTCATAGCTGATGGTCCACTGGTAGCGGCCCCGTCTGTGTGGTGTGACTGTGGATCGGACCAACATTCTGGAGCAGGAGGCGATGGTTCCTCTGGCAGAGTCCAGCTGGAAGGCTGAAACACCACAACAACACAAGGTTTACAGCAGGATAAAGTGTGTTGACCACATCATGGCCCTGGTTCTAGCCTGGTTCCAGACGAATCTGCCTTTGCAAAATTGCATGCACTTTAGCCCTCGGCAGATTAGGTCTGGCCCCCCTCCATAGAGATTTCAATTCTCTCCCTCTGCAGTTGTGCGGAACCAACCAGGGCCCAGTATCCAAATGTGGGCGGGCTTGTCACCTTATTTGGAGCAATGACGTGCAAGGAAGCACTGCTCTGATTGGTTCGTTCAAGGAAGCACTGCTCTGATTGGTTTAGGTCTAACCAATACAGTCCGTTTGGATCTTTTTGTAACCGCCCCTTGGAAGAAAATCTACCGTTGATAGGGACCAGACTAATATCCACGCAGTGTGTCGTGTGATATTGTCTGGCTACGCGAGGCTACCCTGGTTCTATATCAACCGGAGCCCTGTGTTCCATGCCTCTTTACTTTCTCTTTTTCTTAAAAACTACCTAAAAATAATAATGATGATAATAATAAAATCTCCATATGGCCATTCAAACTTACTATACTATGTATCAGTGTAACTTTGTTTTAACCCTTGCAGTCAATAGAGTCTTACACATTATGCACACAGTTTTGCAACATTTTGGGGACATACTGTATTGCTTCCATAGCTCCTTGCCCAAACTTTAGATAAAAATGTATTATTTATTTTTGTCGTTTTCACAACAATACATAAAACACTAATGAAAATCGTAGATGAAAATCAGTTAGCCATAACCCACCCGCTCGCTCGCTCGCTCGCTCGCTCGCTCGCTCGCTCACTCACTCACTCACTCACTCACTCACTCACTCACTCACTCACTCACTCACTCACTCACTCACTCACTCACTCACTCACTCACTCACTCACTCACTCACTCACTCACTCACTCACTCACTCACTCACTCACTCACTCACTCACTCACTCACTCACTCACTCACTCACTCACTCACTCACTCACTCACTCACTCACTCACTCACTCACTCACTCACTCACTCACTCACTCACTCACTCACTCACTCACTCACTCACTCACTCACTCACTCACTCACTCACTCACTCACACACACACACACACACACACACACACACACACACACACACACACACACACACACACACTTTCAGAGCATACCATTGGGTTCAGTGTTGGGGTCATACATAAGCTCTTTATCCTGTAGTGTCTGTTGTACAGTGAGACAAAAGGTCACAGCACAGAGGCTTCTGTTGACCACAGGAATCTCAAATGACTGACAGCCTCCAACCAGCATCTCCCCCAAATCCAGGACTGCATTCTCTGCCTGGAGTGGAAACACATTCAAAAGGCAGGGTCAATTTAAACACAAGCAAAGGGCAGAGACAATTTAGTTCCAGTTATATTGAATCAAAATGTAAATAACAAATTAGCTCATTTGAGACTAACCAATTATCAGCGATAATTCTTTATTATTAAATTATTATTGAAGATATTTTCAAAATATGCAGGATACAGAAGCTGGTACACAAGATTGCTGATAGGTTTTCCATTTCTGATTTTTGAAAGAAGCTTCTCAGATATTCTGTATAGATTTATGTACACACACACACACACACACACACACACACACACACACACACACACACACACACACACACACACACACACACACACACACACACACACACACACACACACACACACACACACACACACACACACACACACACACACACACACACACACACACATCCCACCTGTATGACACCTTTGGCCCCCGTTCCCATTACTTTAAGGGACAGACTGGACTCCTTACACCCAGGGTTCTGGATCGGCCAGAAAGTGAGGTCACATGTCAGCGTGTGCGTCGTTTCCACCAATGGGCTGAAGGACCATGTCTGAACCTGGGTTACCGACAATAACAAACAAAAAGACATTCAACCACATACCTTATGAACTTCTTTGACCAGGGTCCCCCAGGGGTCTATCCTAGGCCCTCTCCTTTTTTTCCCTCTACACCAAATACCCCCAAATAGCTGATCTACAAGCTCACACAAGCTTGTATATGGGCTATTTTCACTGAATGGTTGCCCCCCAGAATAAGGACGCTAGAGTTCATGTTCTTAATAATTCCTGTTAATTTTCGTATTCAAATATTAAGCTTGTGTATGTATATATATTTCAGTCCCTGACCGCACTCTCATTGGGCTGCAGTTCCCCTGAGTCTGGGTGTACAGCGATTATCTTCTGGTCCTCTGCAGAAATCCTCCATTGGAACCTACCAAATGGCAATAAAGAGCATTAAGCAGAATAAGCACTGTAGCTCTATACATCTTTACTGCTGCTGACAGCTGTTTCCCTGAGGTATGAAGTCCAACCACTGACCTCAGAGGCAGGCGGCTGAGGTTCCTGATACGATGGGAGCGCTGGGACTGGGAGCCCATGGCTGTGGGCTGGAAGTAAAGACCACTCTCTCCTTCCATAGACACACACAGAGTCTCTGCCACACTGACCACTGTTAACTCCTAGAGGAGAGGAAACACACACCGAAAATTGCATACAAAAATAACACTTAACTTGGTCTGAATGCAACCATGTATACCTGTGTGCATGCATGCGTTCGTGTCATCTATACCTGTGTGTGTTTGGCTGCGTTGAGCTGCAGATACATGCTGAAGCCCTCTTTGGGGCTGTCCTCTGTAGGGGTGGATGCCAGGGTCAGGATCTGGTGTTCACCAGGATGGACTGAGCCACAACCAGGCACCACGAGCACAGAGGCTGTCTGGGTGGAGTCTGGGCTGGGGTCTGGGATCTGATCCTGGTCCAGGTAAAAGGTGAGCGGCAGGTCTCCAGAGTTGTGGAGCAGTACTGTCCGGTAGGCAGGAACACTCAGCGCAGGAAAAACCTACAGTACAGCATGTGTTAACCAAAGTGTCTGTTAGTGATGAATGAACACATTTAAAGGGATATTTCACTTTCAAACATGTTTGGGGTCATTTTAACATCTGCTTTTGTGAGCACCCCAGACAGTTTTTAAGTTGCTTGATTCGGTATTTAGTTATTTTATACATTATACATTATACATTTTAACAGACACGCCCCCTTCCTATACAAACCCATTGTAACTTCAAAGTCCATTTTAACGACTTTGAAAACACCTGTCCTTGGTTCTGGTGACTGATACTGTACTTCTAATGAGTGAGGAGAACGTGAATTACGTTTAAATTTAAGTTGTTTCATTTTTCATTTCTTTCCCCCCAAAAATATAAATACTGAATGAAGCAACTTAAAAACTGTCTGGGGTGCTCACAAAAGCCAGATTAGACATTAGAATGACCCCAAACATGTTTTAAAGTGAAATATCCCTTTAAGCAGGCACTACTCTCTCGACCACTAGGAGCAAGGTAACCAATGTTAAGTCAAAAGTGTAATTAGTACTGATCTCAATTGAAAGTTTTTTGTTTTTTTGTCTTAAAGGGACATTCCACCAAGGAACATTTCTGCAGTAAACTCTGATGTGAGAAAGAGACAGACAGACAGACAGACAGACAGACAGACAGACAGACAGACAGACACTGGTATATGTTGTATATGTTGTTTGTGATGATAACATCTTACCACTAAGGGGTGCAGCAGGGAGCAGCGTGGAATGAAGTGCTCTTTGCCAGGCTGGAAGGAATGACCTATGACCCTGACCGTCACACACCAGGGGGGGCACAGCAGCCGCTCATCCACCTGCCGATGGTCCCGCAGTATCTGCATGGGGAGGGCGGAGAGGTTTGGATTTTAACCACTTGAATCCTACCTTTCGCCAGAAATACCAGATCTACAAGCTCACAACGTGTCTATTCTTAGCCTAGACGTTGATTAGCTATTTTTAAGCGTCTATATATATAGACTATATTATAGACGTCATTTCAACAGCTATAATTTAGACGGTGAAAAAACATTCACTTCTAGACCATATATAACCCAGCTTTAGACAGAGGTCTAATAGCCGACTATGGCTCACTGGGTATACGTTACCTTATAGACAGCAAAGCACTCCAGCTGTGCTCTCTATACAGTAACGTGTATAACCTATATACGTTACCTTATAGACAGCAAAGCACTCCAGCTGTGCTCTCTATACAGTAACGTGTATAACCTATATACGTTACCTTATAGACAGCAAAGCACTCCAGCTGTGCTCTCTATACAGTAACGTGTATAACCTATATACGTTACCTTATAGACAGCAAAGCACTCCAGCTGTGCTCCATGCAGGGTGTTGAGCTGCTGGGGGTCGTAGGTCACTCTGAACGAGGTGCACTTCAGTGGGCCCAGATCACATGACACGGGAGAGACGGAAAATGGTGAGTCTTGTGCTACGGTCCACAGCAGGCTGTCACATGGAATAGAAACACATGTTGAAACACAACATGCGTTTTTTCAGAAAACTGTTAGAAGACATTTTGTAGAATCGGCCTCAGGTCTTAATTGTTTAATTAGCAACACCAGTTTTGTTCTCAATCCCCATTCTACCCTCGATTTGGGGAAAGTACCTGAGTTTTCCTTTGGTGTGGTTGGTGATGGACACAGACCGAGAGGCAGAGGATGAGGAGGATGATGATAAGGAGGGTCCGTGATTGAAGAGCAGTTCAGCAGGTTCCACTGTGACGTGAGGAGAGGAGGAGGAGGAGGAGAAGGAGGAGGAAGAGAGAGGAGCCATGCCACCAGAGCAGGCCTGGTAGTATTCCTCCATTGGAGAGTGGTCCATGACTGAAACACTGTCTGCTCCCTGGTCTGGGTTCTAGAAAAGGTTCAAGGTTCTTAATGCTGTGTGCAGGTGTATATAAGAGTAAACATTTAAAGGCAGTAAACGTAAATATTAAGACCTAAGGCCGATTCTACAAATCCCTGCTAAATCAGTAGTTCTCACATTTTCAAGATTTAAAAAAATGTAAAAAAAATAGCAGATGTACAAGCTTTCACGGCACGAAGTGACGTATATCTGCTATTTTTGAATAGCCAACGCAAAAATCTAAAATATCTATGCTTTCCCGGTTTTAATGGGTTAAATGAAAGGAAGCAACATGAAATAGAGCCTTCGCTAACCTTAATTTATGATGAATGTTATACTTGTTTATCCATAGAAATAATCTCAAATAAAACCACACTTCTAACAATAACAACTAATCTTATTTTATTATGAGGTCTGCAAAACACGTTAATATATTATGTTCCCAGGTTTTCTATTCTTGGGCACAACTGGGCCCTGCAACAAACACAACACACACATAGAACCCCCCCTCCTGACCTCTTCAAGTAAGCAGAGCGCCCCCTGCTGGTCCAGCTGTAGCTTGCAGTCTAGCAGCATGGCACTAAGGAGGTCTGGTGGGTACTGTGCCAGTCCACGGTGACGGTGACGGCGATACAATGCCAGGTGTCTGGGTCGAAGCAGGGCTGGTTGTTGGAGCTCCCAATGGCAGGTACCAATCAGGTCCAGGAACACTGGGTCCTGCAGGACAACAAAGGGATTTATTTCCAAAATGGTTAAATTGCGGAGAAAAGGGCATTAAAAATAATTGTGTGACTCTTACCTTATGCAGTATAAGACATGCCACTCTCCTGTGGTGCGCTATAGGGTGCATGGGCCTGTAGACCACTTTCAGCGTGGCACGGCTGTGTGGTCGTAGGACGCCTCCAGCTGGTTCAATTGTGAACACACTGTGACCGCTGCAGTCCAAGTCCCATTGGTAGACGGCCTCAGCGGGAGAAGCATTGAGCAGCTCCACGCTCCGCACAACCTCCTCTCCCTGCTCAACGCAGCCAAAGTCCACCGCAGGAGAGGACAGGGTCACTACAGGCCCTGGATAGACAGAGAGACCTTCAGTCAGTACGGAAACACCACAGTGTCATTAACAAGAGCTTTCCATCAGCAAAATGGAATCTGGTTAACCACTAAATCCCTATTTTACACTTCGACGTACAATGGTGTCTTGCTAAAATAGCCGATCTACAAGCTCACAAAACATCACATCGAGACATGTTGTTAGCTGGTAAATCTGATATTTTCGGCATTTCTGAAAATCAGATTTTTTTATTTGTTTTTTACAAATCTTTTGAACAATTCTGAAAATGTACCCTCCTCCACCGCCTGTTCGCTTCTCACCCAAAACGATTCATTGTGCACCTACCTACACATTTCCCGGTGAGTTTGAGCAGGGCTTTGCTGAGCGCTCCGGGATAGTTCAGGGACAGGTAGTCGACAGAGACCACGTCCACCGCCAGCGGGGCGTAGGTGACCACCACCCGTAGTGACGCGCCAGGAGCCACCTCCCCGTTGGTGATGTCACAGCTGAACTCTGACCCGATCAGGGGTGACACATCCTGCAGCCGGGAGAGGGAGAAGGAGGTCATCACCTGGAGGAGAGGGAGGGAAGGAGAGGGGAGAGAGAGAAAGAGAGTGAGAGATGAAGGGATGTAAGGAGAACATTTGCAAAAAACGTGAGAAAGGGAGGGAAAGAAGTGGTACAGGGAGGATGTGGATGTCTATACTGTGCATGTGTGTATGTCATCATTTACTACTCACAGGGGAAGGATTGATAACGTCAAAGTGTTTCTGCACACTGACACCCACAGGTACAGAGCCCAAGTGTAGCGCTGGGCTGTCTACTTCCTGCTTCCTGTCTGAGCTCTTCAGCTGCAGATATGGGTACTTTGCTACAAAGAAAAAAGAAAAGTGTGTAGACGGGAAACCAAGGGCAAAAATAAGGGGAAACATGGAGTCAGATTCAAACACACAAACACAGTTGTCCAAGGGGATTTGTACTAATGAACTTCTCCACACAAGCACCCTTGTTTCAGCTTTAGACGCTGTTGTCTACTCCTGTGGTTCTCAACCTGGGGTTCAGGCCCCCCTTGGGGAGATGCCAAAGATCCAGAGAGGGTGTGAGGCCTTGTATTGTATGTTTTAGGTAAGGTAATCCAAAACTTTAAACATGTTGCACAAAATCATAACTTGCATTTATCCACTGTCTGCATGTATGTTCTCAATGTGAAATAAGTCAAACATTTGGTTTTTTTTGTAAAACGTTTCCAAACCAGCATAAATTGCAGATCTACAACCTTACAACTGTCGTACGAGAAGTATATAGGGCTATAAAGTCAAGTGGTTAACATGTCTGAATAACACTTAATAATAAGTGTCTCCCCATAATGTGTGCATGTGCCAATGTGTGGGAGGTCTAATTTTTCGTCAGATGTAACGAAAAATGATGGGAACCACTGGTCTACTCCAACACCTGGACTACATGTCATCAGTCTGAGGAAGGAGCGAAAGCCTGAAACGTCACAGCAGCACTCAGGTGCAATAAAGAATTTTCCAACTGGAGCCCATTGTGTGAGCGTTCTCTTTTGTTTTTCAGCAACCGCCCATTTTAATTTCCTAAAAAAGTCTCAACTCTCACCTTGCAGTTATCAGTGTAGTGTGTTACTAACCAAGTCCCTGCAGGAGAACAGTGCAGATGTTCTCAAGCTCCTCCCCTTCCTCTCCGAACCTGCAGCGGGCCTCTCGCTGATGCAGCAGCGCCTCTTGTGGTTGGAAGACCACCGTGACTTGACACTCCTCCCCAGGCTTCAGCAGGCCTCGCTCTGGGCTCAGATGGAACGGCACCACACTCTCCCACTGAAAACATGTCCGCAGCTTGCTGAGAGAAGGGCGAGTGGGTGCGGGCAGGCCAGAGAGAAGAGAAATAAATGGGAAAGGAGGGAGAGAATAAGGAAGGGTAATCCATGGGCTAGGACTCTCCAAACTCTGGAACGGACCCAAAAATATGGCATATTTTTGGGTCACACACACACGCGCGTACGCTCGCACGCACACACATGCATGCAGATACATAGATATACCTGGCATTTCTGAACAGGAAAGTGGTGCGTGAGGAGTGCTGCACGGCACAGAGCGGCAGCAGCACCGATTCGGGGATCTCCACTGAGTGGCGCGGAACGGTGGCACGAAGGGTCACCCGGAAGCTGCCATCTTTACCGCAGAACTCAACATTGTCCTCATACTCGCACTGCGGGCAGGGCGACAGATGGAACCAAGTCAGGAAGGCACATAATAGATGAAATGTCAATCACATAAAGTAAAAAAAACTCTGCAATTACATTTTTTTTAAATGTACACGCATAATGACAAGCCCAAAATAGGAATGCCAGGTTGAGAGTAATGAACCACATTCAAGCTGGATTTCCAGGTGAATATTCAACAACAATCTGCAAGCTCACAACGTGTCACAACGAGCTTGCAGATCTGCTATTTTCGGCGAAGAGATTTGGTGTAGAGAGAAAAAAAGGAGTTGGGCAAGTACAGACCACTGGGGGACCCCGGTCTATGGAGGTATAGGGTTTAAAGGATTCTAAATCTATCCTGCTAAATACTTTGGGCAGCAGTTGTAGATATTACCCTTTCTAGGGGTCTGAAGGTCACAGGCATAGAAAAGGAGATCCCAGGACTGAGAACGATGATCTGCGGGAAGAAGGTGGTGAAGAACTTGGATACTGGAGGCCTGGTGAGAAGGAGGAGGAGATGATTGGTCCATGCTCATCTGAGGTAGGATAGTTTGAAATATTGGATTATTATTATTTTGAGTAAAATCACAACCTCTTATTGTATGGTCATCTGCCTTTGCGTGTGTGTGCACGCGCGTGTGTGCAAATGCATGAAAGGATATTATTTTGTACTTTGGACATCCTGGACATTCTGAGTGTTTTCATGTCTATGTGTGAATTCAGGCTCCTGTGCTTGCACATGTGCATCATCATCAGTTTTTTAGGTCCGGAGACTCCTGTCCAGGACAGGCTTAAGACACGCCTCTTGCAGGAGACCTGGCCCAGATCTGAACCCATTTGATTTGGCGTTAGGAACCCATTGCGACCGCATGCCCTTGCTGACGCCGACCCCAGGCAGGGTTCCACTTCCAACCCACGACCATCCGCATGAAAGTGCTTGCGTGTGTGCATAATGTACAATTTGCATGCAACCGTTCATGTGTGCGTTTGTAGGACCTGAATCGTAGCTTCTGCAGCTTGCCGTCAACGTTCTTCAACACTAATGTCTTGGTGAAGTCCTTCCCTAGCTCCCAGTCCTCCCAGACCAGCTCGGGCCATGTCTCCACCCCTGAGAAGCACCTCCTCTGGCTGGACCCTCGCCGCTGCTGGAGCAGCCCTGGTTCTCTGAGCTCAACTGGATGCTGCGAGGTGGGACGCCACAAAAGACCAAACAATTGGTGTGAGAATCTGATGCAACTCTTGAAGCCGTTAAAGGAGTATAATAATAATTTGATTTGATGACCATTCTCTGGTAGGAGACTTAAATGCAGGTCAACTGAGTCTCCTACCGGACACTCCGCTGGTCATCAAATTATTGGCTTAGGAATGTGACAAAAACAAAAAAATCTCCATGAATTCAAGGCTTCATGGGGTGTGTAATTGATAGAAAATAAGACTTTTAATGACCAAAATGCTAGAGTAGCCAGTGAAAGTATCACACATGGGTCATTATGTCTGCCGGCTGGCCAGCCAGACCAGTAAGTAACCTATAGGTGTAACCATGGGTGTATCATTGCACGGTGTCCACTAGACCCAGCAGTGATTCTCAACCTTTTTCATTTCAAGGACCCCGAGTTTGATATGCATTAGGCCATGGACCCCCATTTGATATGATTTATATCTCTGTGACCCCAATCTGTAAATCCTCAGTGTGGATTTTTTTTTCTGACAGTGTACAAATTGAATGGGTCCCCCACTTTGAGAACCACTAATAACTCCTATTTGAAAATGTATCTATAAATAAAGTTCATTATTATGATTATTGTTAAAACAGTACCTCAATACAAAGTTGTAGGTTGGTTGACTTACTTTGGTGTCTTTACCACAGATGTTGTTGGATGTCCATTGTTGTGAGGCCAGGTTGGGACCCTGAACCTCAGCCAACATACTGCATGGGGACATGTTTAGACACAATACAACAGTCATTTCTGCAGTGTACTGTACAGTTAGTCCACTCAAGTAGGTTCTACTATCAGTGGTGGAAAAAGTACCCATATTTTTTACTTAAGTAAAAGTAACAATTCCATGTTGAAATACTAGTAAAAGTCTGGTATTCAAAATGTACTTGAGTAAAAGTACAAAGGTATTGGCATCAAAATAATACTTAAAGTACCAAAAGTTAAAGTACTCATTATGCAGAAAGTCCCATTTTGCAAGCTTCCAAATGTATAAAATCCAGCAGATCTAGCATTGTGAGCTTGTAGATCAGCTATTTTCAAATAGCCAAAGTATATAGGGCTGAAGTGATTAGTGTATGTTTTGTAATAATAATCTAAATCTACATGTAACTAGTAATTAACATTTTCAAATAATTGTAGTGGAGTAAAAATACAATATTTGCCTCTGAGATGTAGTGGAGTAGAAGTAAATGTATTGAAAATTGGATATACTCCAGTATATCAAAATGGTACTTACTTGAGTAAATGTACTTAGTTACTTTCCACCACGGTATACTACCCTAAGTTATTTTGACATTGCTACTGCAGGCATATTTCTGTAATATCTCTCAAACTTGCGTCACCTGTGTGTGAAATGTTAACTGCAGTAACTTTAGGTTAATTAAAAAGAGTATGAACACGTGAGTTAAATAATAATGAACACAAAGGTCTTAAAATATCAACTACATCATTGGTTTGTACACTAACTAATAACGTTGAAAGGCAAGCTAATTGAGTCACATGTGCCAAGCTAGCAAACATAACAACATTCTCTAACCTAACCAGTGGTGTAAAGTAGCCTAACTTAGCACATTTAGCCCTATTTAAACTTTGGCTATTTGAAAATAGCAGATCTACGTCGCATCTTGTAGATCTGCTATTTTCAAAAGATTTGTATACATTTGAAAACTTTGGGGGTGAAATGGGACATTCTGCATTGTGAGTACTTTTACTTTTGGTACTTTAAGTATATTTTGATGTCAATACTTTTGTAGGTAGGTACTCAATTAAATTACTACTCAAGTAAATTTTAATTACCCGACCTTTACTTGTAACAGAGTGTTTCTACAGTATTGATCCACCACTGCTTACGGTGATGTATCGAGGCTTTAGCCACATATTGACATGCAAGTTGTTGCAACTTAACAGGGTTTAACGTAAAGTTACCTTATAATTTAACAGACAGCTCCTTCCGTCCACTGATTGTAATAAAATGTAAAAATGAATCGTTATACCTCCTTAAGTTGTTGTGCAAGTATAACATAAACACATGAATTTAACAGTCTTCGCTCAGGCATGAGGATGTCGCCTTTGCTGGTTTCCATGGCGACAGTTGTTTGTATCGCCATAGCAATGATGGTGGCCGTAAAAGAACAAAAGGCTTAAGTGTCCCCTAGCCGCTTTCTAATTAAATTGTCAAGCATCGGTGGAAAAAGTATTCACATGTTTTACTTAAGTAAAAGTATCAACATTGCAACGTAGAAATACTAATTACAAGTAAAAGTCCGAAATTCTAAATGTACTTGAGTAAAAGTACAAAAGTATTGGTATCAAAATGTACTTAAAGTAGCAGAAGTAGAAAGTACTCATTGTGCAGAAGGTCCCATTTCACAAGTTTTCAAATATATAAATTGTATAATAATCATTTGAAAATAGCAGATCTACAATCTCCACAATGTAGTAAAGTACAGTACTTGAGTAAATTTACTTAGGCACTGCAAACTAGGCTATAGTATAGCTGGTTTTGAGGAAATGCTTAAGTGGAAACTGCTAATATCACTCAATTAAAATTTTGCTTAAAAAAAGGACCCCCAACATGATCATTCTGAAAAAGTCAGCAAACAGTGAATGCATTTATTTGTTGTTTTCAATCCTTTTCTCCCCACAAACAAGCCCATGAGAAACAATAAAGAACCATTGCCTGTTGTGTGAAATATATTAATATCTAAAACTCTTTCAATTAAATAACATTGACATTTGACAACAATACACACATGATGAAGGCAAACACAACAGGGAAAACATCATGTTCAAAGAAAGTTTAAATACTACAGTATATAAGTGCAGCCATTCCTAACTAAATATTGTGTTCCCATAACTGGCAGTAGAAAGACAAAATAAAAATAAAATGATAAACAGAGATTTCTGGCTCAGGTAGTGATCCAATATCGAAGGATATGCAATAACAAATATCCAACTACTCAAATATCCTACAATTAAATATTCTCTGTTTTGTCCCTCAGCCAACACATAAAAATAATAAATGAGTGTTATGAAAAAGTCATATTTTTAAAATAACGATGACATTGTAATTTCACAACACTTTGGATGGTATATATATTATTTTGATCCCGCTATACTAATAGGCGTCATTTTTGTTGTTGTTTAGAAACCAACATTTCAATAATTTATTTTGTTTGTTTTATACATGGAAGGAAATAATGCAAAAGACCACATCAGAGGTGGAACATATTTTCAAGTATTTGTAACAGATTTGCAAGCATTAGTAACAAACAAAGACACTGTCTTGCCACACACACCTGAGATTAAGTGAAACATTTTGGAAAGGTTCTTGAAAGAATATATTATGTCAGGAAAGCAGCCCATATAATCCTGTTAACAGCAAAACACTGCCTTCCCTGCAAGTGGTCTTACCCAGTCATATCTGTAACTACAGATAAACCTATGAGCAAATGTGTTCAATCCAGATGAAAAGGACAGAGCAAACATTTTATCTTAAAGGAACATTCCATTCTTAGCAAGAGAGACAGTCTTATTTCTTTACATACAATTGTTGTGGTCAGTGAACTGAGATGTGTTTTCCATGTTCTGAAGTCTGATTTATATTTCATGGCGTGCTGGTGTCCCCCACCGTAAATAGGCAATCTGCAAGCACACAACGTGGCAGTGGCGTGCCCCGACTTCTTTGACTGTGTTTAACCAGTTAAAACCGGGAAAGCATCTGTGTCATTTTAGATTTAGGCGTTGGCTATTCAACAATAGCAGATATACAAGCTCACAGAGCGTCACTTCGTGCCGCGCTGCGAGCTTGTACATCTGCTATTTTTGAACATTTTTTAAAAATCTTGAAAGTGTTTGAAAAATTCCATTTGAAAACTGTTTGAACTAAGAAAAAGTTTAAGAACAACTGATTTAGAAGGCATTTGTAGAATCTGCCCTCGGTCTTAATGGGTTCAAGTTTAATTTAAAAGGTAAATTAACCTACCAATCACAACAAAACAGTTTGGCACCATATAAATGTATAAAGCTTCAATACTCTGAGGTTTAATTGCTCCTATGAATTAAAGTTTGGTTTACTTGTCTCTGACTGAGCCAACTTTAGGATAATGGGTGGCACTTTGGGTGGCCAATGATTCCAGGGGTGGCACGTGTCACCTTATACCAGCCCCTGGACATGCCACCGCCGTTGTGCGCTTGCAGATCGTCTGTTTTCGGCACAGGACACCATTGTACGAAGGAGAATAAATCAGGCTTAACAAACCCATCCTCTTTCCCGGAGCTCCCTTCCCCAGTTCCTTTTCAGAGTCAGGAGCAGTAGTTCCCTGCTCTTCCTGCCATGTGCCTCAGAAATCCAACAGAGCCTAAAGACCCCGCTGCCCGCAACACCTCTACCCCCTCCTCTTCCTCCACGTCCTCTCCTTCCAGCTCTTCCTCCTCCTCATCCTCCTCATCCGCGCTAGAGCTGTGAGCGTCGTCCACCCCAGACTTGTCACCGTGCGTCCCCGCTCCCGGGCTCTCTGTGTGGGGCAGCGGGGAGGTAGACTTGGCCTGCTCCTTGACTTTGCGGCTTCTCTTCCACTTCATCCGTCTGTTCTGAAACCAAATCTTGACCTGTGTGTGCGTGTGTGTGTGTGTGTGTGTGTGTGTGTGTGTGTGTGTGTGTGTGTGTGTGTGTGTGTGTGTGTGTGTGTGTGTGTGTGTGTGTGTGTGTGTGTGTGTGTTAGGGAAAACAAAGCATGAGTCATAACTGAGGACCGATTTGTTTCGTTTTCTGTAAGATAAGGGGTCATCAAAAAATACACATCTGTATGCAAATCGTAAAAGTATGCAAATCATAAAATATTAATGAATACATAATAGTAACATTTATTATATACTGTACATTATTATATAATTATTCATGGTAACTTTTGTGAGGGGTTTTACAGGAATGCATGAAGGACTGGTTTTAGTTCAATTAAGGTTGAGTGTATTGTTTTATAGCCTATATACAGTACAGTCCAGTATCATACCGTACATGTCTCATTAGTCATATAATTCTAGAATCTATAGCATAGATCTAGATGCATAATTATTATGACAGAAAATAGCATAAAAAGAGCATCTCTCTCTTACCTGAGTTTCAGTCAGCATGAGGGAGGTGGCCACCTCAAAGCGTTTGGGTCGGGACAGGTACTTGTTGACTTTGAAGTGGTTTTCTAACTCCAGCAGCTGTTGGCTGGTGAAGGCCGTCCTGGGCCTTCGACACTTTCCTAACAGACCTGGCTGAGGCACTGAGGCGGGATGGAGGAAGAGAAGGATATGAGGATACACACAAAAAATCCTATGCACCCGATAATGTGAAATGGCTGATGTCATCATTAACATTTTGCGACGTCAACATTTCGGGTAGAAATGTCCTTTAATATGAGTCTAAATCATGTAGCCATCCACATTTGCACACCAAATGGATACATTTTACACAAGGATTGAATTTGTTACAGTGTATCTGTGTACCTGTTGAAATGTCTTTATATTTTGTTAAAGTGCTCATTTGTTGTAGTGCCTTTCAATTTAACACCATTCTGCCTGACACGACCTTGCCTAATATCATAGGCAATAACATTAATAAGGGAAAGTTTTCGATTGATGCTTTGTTTAGATGCCATAAAACTCTGCAGAGTTGTCTGAGTCTATAGCATCAGATGGACTTTTGCTTTTTCGTTGTACTTATGGAGTGAGTCAGAAAATAGCCAATCTACAAGCTCAGAATGCATCGCATCCATGACGCATTCCATGTTTGCAGATCGGCTATTTTCCGCGCGCGGCCCCGTCGTACGACGAAGTACAAACAGGGTTTATTATGCCAGCTTTGCCCCCACATCTCGTTCTGTCGCTGACATCAGGTTTATTGCAAGTGAATGGTTTATGTGAGGACATGGTGATATGATATTGCTTTCAATGGGGCTATAAAAACCTTACAATCCATTACCTTAATGAAAACGCTATGAATGCTAGCCATTGATTTTATTGATGAAGAAGTAGCCTATCTATTCCAGGTGTTGCCTTTTCCAGAATACCATTATGCTGGCATTTCACTTTATTGGATATATCTGTCATCTTGCGTTATTAGCAGTTTTATACAATCGATTTATAGGGACTGTCAAAAGCTATAAGTTAATAAAATAAAGCCATGAATAACTTTACTGCATAACCTAATCTCAATAATAACCTAATTTATATTATAAAAAACACAAAGGCCTAGTTGAAATATGTGCACTCATTGTAATTATGTTGTTTTGCACTAATCAAATGGGCTTAGGTTAGGTTAAATACAGCCATAGTTCTATCAAATATAGCCTAGCTTTACAAAAATATATGTCTACGTTAATACGTTAATTGTACTAAATTGATAATTATTTTTTTTATAATGGTTAGGTGTAGGAAATTAATATTCGCATTAGCCTATATGTCAAATTAGCTTATAGAGTAATCGAAATATAAATAAAAATGTCTGTAAACAAAATATATAGGCTTACATTTTGTCCGAATCGAACAGGGAATGTCACAAAAAATAAGGCCTTTTTTCTCACTGGTGGCCTATATTCAATAAGGAACGGGGTTAAAGTAAATTGTTTTCCTGAATGGAAAACAATTTAAAAAATAAACGTGTTAGCCTGCCATTTGTAGAAAAAAAGGCTTCAATAAAATAAAATAAAAATGAACCATTAACACTAAGAAAAAAATAAACATTAATTGTAGGCTAAATACATTTCACATTTTTTATTATAGGAAATGATACGGAGAAATGTATAGGCTATTATGCTTTCTTGGGTTTAATCCTTTTAGCATCATTTTGTATAGAACTGTACTGTCTGTGCTTTTTTTGCAAATAAAGTAGTTGTTAATAAAGTATTCAATCAATCAATCAATCAATCAATCAATCAAAACATACTCTGAATCTGAGTTTTGACAGCAATCAAAAAAAAGACCGCTCACTCACCACCATAGTCCCCGAGTCTGGGCATCATCATGCCGGCTCTGATCCAGGGCTCCAGAGGGAAGGAGCCAGATAACGCAGCCGCCTTCAGGTGCTCTGGGTACGGCTGGGCCAGCTGCGCATACCCGGGGTACATGAAAGCAGGATGAGGGTACATGGGGCTCGCATACATTCCCGGGAAAACTCCTTGGGGCAACGTGGTCAATCCTGACGACTGGGAGAAATTGAGGAATGAAGATTTTGGGAAGATCGCCGCCTGGAAGTGAGAAGTGCTGTTGTTGGGAGTTCGCCGAGGGGAGGGGGTGTCGGAGCCGGGTGACAAGGGACTGGCGGCCGGGCTGATGTGGTGCGATCCCGGCGACACCGCGTCCTCTCTGTCTGTCCGGTGAGCGACGCCGTGCGCCAGGAGCGCCTCGATGCGAAAGTTCTTAGATTTCTCCATGGTGGTGGTGGACATGATCACCACGAAATCTTCAATAAATAAAGCTGTCTTTCCACCTCAAGAGGGTGAAGCAGATTCGAATATAAAATGACAATGTTTTTCCTCCTATACAATTCCGGAGAAAACGAAAAAAATCTGCAGGATTGTCAACAATCGTGGAAAAATAATTGAGCCTGTCTAATCAAAACATAGGCTATTATACAGAAACACAATGGTCATGCTAAAACTTTCTTAACCACTGACGACTGTTTTCCCTCGGTGTTCTGTGCTGTAACAGGCCTATAGATCTCTCTTAAACCGTGGTGTGCGTAAAAACTGCATTTGGTGGCTTCTTCCCTGCGACTCAACTGCGCCTCACTCTCCTCAGGAAGGACGCTGATTGGCCAAGAATACTCGTCAGCGCAAGGTCAGTTTACCCGGACTGGACAGCTTTCTAATTAGCTAATTAGAACCACTTCATCCACCCCTCACCAGCATCAGAAAGAAAGAAACAAACAAACAAACAAAGAAATAAATAAAGGTATGAGTAGCACCATTTTTTTAATAGTATCTATCTATCTATCTATCTATCTATCTATCTATCTATCTATCTATCTATCTATCTATCTATCTATCTATCTATCTATCTATCTATCTTTCTGTCTGTCTGTCTGTCTGTCTGTCTGTCTGTCTGTCTGTCTGTCTGTCTGTCTGTCTGTCTGAATTATGTGGATTAGGGAAAACACACACTCTTTAAAACGCTTCTATGCCATGTCTGTTTATCTTAGAATTAAATGCAACTTTCCCTCAGCCCCCTCCCTCCCTGACTCCCTGACTCTCTCTCTCTCTCTCTCTCTCTCTCTCTCTCTCTCTCTCTCTCTCTCTCTCTCTCTCTCTCCTCTCTCTTTCTCTCTCTCCCCCCCTCTCTCTCTCTCTACACCCCCTTTACAAAACACACACATACACGTTCAAACAATATTGTGTTCATTAATCTCACTTTACAGAACTGACAAGAAAATTATCATCTGTTTATGACCGATGATCGTCACCATCATTTTATAACTAAATCTTCATTAAACTTTATTGCCCGTTGAGGTTGACAGTAACTCACCTGTCTTATCATCAATTACTGACATCATTATAGGTCATCACCACACTATGGAGCAGATAACCAGGCAGTAAACCAAGCCAATGCAAACCAAAGCCACCTAAGGAAGCGACAGGGCAGTTTGTAGAGCAGTTGTCACTGAATGTTCATTTAACTCTGAGAGACCTTTATCCATTTAACTTAAAGTGTACTGTACAAATGTAACCAAATGGACCCATAAAGGCCTATTTGGTTATATTTGGTTTAAATACACACTGATGATATTGTGTGGGTTCTATATTGAGAACCATGTTGCCTCCCTGTCTTTAGAACTTTTGCTGATGATGATTCTAATATGCCAGGTTATCATTACAATGTCAGGCATGTCACCATGTTGTTGAGGCTATGGATTTTAGTAATATATTGCAGCTATTGTTGTTTTTCTTCAAAATGAGCAAGCTCATTGGACTGGTTGAAGTAGGCCTATTCTTATTGACTCAACTTCAGCTTCAACTTCTTCAACTTCAAGTTTATTGTCACATCACAAGTTTACAGGTGAGAAAGAGTGGGTGAAATTCAAGCATTAATTGTTAAAGGTAGACACTTTCAGTGCATGGCCAAACTCGTTCTGTGTAAGGCTGTGGTCTAACACAGTGGTTGGTTCTCAAACTATTTTGTGCCAAGGACTCCCAAATGTATATATGTTTGGCCGCGGACCCCATTCTAAAAATATGTTGTGCCAGGGACCCCCAGAAGAGAAGATTTGTGTTAAAATATAAAAACATTTTTCACTTTCAAGATTTTTCAGAAATGTTCAAAAAATAGCAGATCTACAAGCTTGCAGTGCGGCATGAAGTGACGCGCTGTGAGCTTGTAGATCTGCTATTTTTGAATAGCCAACGTGTAAATGGATGAAGTGGTAAAAATGATTGGGATGCTGTATGAACACATTTTTCTGGGGACCCCCAAGGACCCCTGGGGGTCCCCGGACCCCACTTTGAGAACCAATGGTCTAACATGCGTTAGATTACCTGGAAATGTGCTCAGGGCTGATAAGAGACCAGCAGGCCTGGGAAAGATCTGCTCTCACTTCAAAGACAAACATCAACACCTGCTGAGCTACCCAACACATAAACTGTCCTGTCTACACACACCTGTGTGTGTGTTTGTGTGTGTGTGTGTGTGTGTGTGTGTGTGTGTGTGTGCGTGTGCGTGTGCGCGTGCGAGTGCGTGTGCGTGTGCGTGTGCGTGTGTGTGTGCGTGTGCGTGTGCGTGTGCGTGTGCGTGTGCGTGTGCGTGTGTGTGTGTGTGTGTGTGTGTGTTAGATCGACCTTTATTGATCCGGAGGGTAATTCAGGTGTCATGCAGGTGTCATAGCAGCACCACAGTTGGCCCAGGTAGAGAAAAGAGCAGGGGGATACAAAATAAATGAGTATAAAAATAATAATAAACTAGAAGACTTAACCACTTAAGCCCTATATATTTGGTATTTCATTTGTTTTCATTCATTTTTTTTATAAACAAGGAAACAATTGAAACAATGTCATATGAACATTTGGTAATGGCTACAAAATGCAACTTAAGTTAAACTATTTTATTTTGAATAATTTGTAATTAAACTTGTATTATACCCTGTTGTTAAATTTTGTTCTTATATGTTTTTTTTGCACAGCATGTCACACCAACATACTTGAGTGAGTGACAAAAAGGTTCTGTTTTCTTGAGAATAATTACTGGCATATTAACTGGTTAAGCCATGGGTGCCCTAACGGTGTATTTAGGTGCAACTGACATATTCTATTCTATTCTATCAATGGAACTAACACAGTATTCCTATTTATTAGTATCACAATGAAAACATTTTTTCTAGGTTTTAAATAAAAAAGATACCATGTCATTGTTTTTACATATTATTATAATTTTCATATTAATGCTATATTATCATTCAAATCTTAGTGTTTTGCCAATTATTTGTGGGCCCACTTCACTTGGTCCCTGGCCCATAGGTTAATAATCACTGTTCTGTGTTGTTCTGTTCCTATACAGTGCTTTCTCGACAGCAGGCAGCAATTAAACTGCAAGGTAAACTCTGGCACAAAATAAAACAATTTCCATTGTTTAAACACAGTAGTTTATGTCCTTCCTGTTTTTTTCCTCGCCGTAATTAGGTCTCAAGCTCCATTTCCTTGTCATTGATAGATAGCCAGGCCTCTGATGTGTAAAGTATTACAAAAGAACTGAGTTATAATGGCTTTGGGTTGGTGGCTGGCCGTAAAATGATTAACACTCTCTGATCTGAAGGGGGGGGGGGGGGGGGGGGGGGCATCACACCATTTAATAAAGTACAATGGATTATTACATCGAAGTGGATTATTACATCAAAGTTATCATACAAAAAATACCATCCTTCGAGATAAGATTTGCACCACAGAGATTAAATAAGAACTCAGTTTCATTTATCAGCATTTATGTTGTAGTTGTATAGATATTAACGAACACATTTAACACCACTAAGTGATAAGACGTTTTGTAACATAGTCATATTGTGATTTATGGTGACTTGGCTAACACATTAATAATCCTTTACAAAGAAGGCTTTTGTGTTTAATTGCACTGCTATTACATTGGCACGCATTAACATGGCAGCTTGCAGACAGGTTATCTACCCATAAAAAGATAGGATTCATATCTTGACACATTGTACAGTTAATTATATACTTTGAAGAGAGCACAGGGTGAATTACATCTACATAGGTGGAAACAATGTCTCCCTTTGTTAGTTTAGGAAGCCCCCCTAAACGGCCTTCCTAAACTGTGAGTGTGTTTCCACGATGGGCTTAATTTCAAAAGCCAAATGGATCCATTCAGGTCCAGCACAGAAGCACACCACTGGAAAAAGTTGGAGAGTTATATGAACACTGGGGATTTTGCTTCAAAGTAAAATCTGAGTTTTAATGTAATTCTGAGAGTGTACAAATGTACATTTTGTTCATTCAAATTGTATGCTCTCAGAGTTACAAATGGATACATTAACATTTTTCTCCAGTTAATTAAGATCAACCCTAGTATGTTAGATAGATGTTCATTAAATTGAAATCATTAGGACCTTATTTTGACCATCGTTTCACCACCATTCATCCCTTTATTCTCACTAGCTCTTTTCTTTCTCTCTCTCTCTCAAGAAGCTCTTCTGCACACGCAGAATGCAAATCAGTGCAATACTTGTGCACACTTTAATTGGCACCCACTTCAATTAGTAGGTTAGCTTCCCCTTTCCCCTCAGTTGTTTGTTTTGTCATTGTGCAAATAAAATAGGCCCTCTTGCAGAGTATACTCGTCTTCTCCACACAACAGGCTGATCTCCTGTGAAGGAGCCAGGAGGAGTGCTTCTTCTGGGGAGCAGAGAGGAGAGGCACAGATGCTCCTCCAGTCTTGAAAAAGTGACATTAGAGCCATTGTCCTACATGAAGTGGGAGTGTTTTCTAATGGCAATTTTTTGGATAAGAGCCACCTTTTACACAGGCAAGCACGCGCGCGCACGCACACACACACACACACACACACACACACACACACACACACACACACACACACACACACACACACACACACACACACACACACACACACACACACACACACACACACACACACACACACACACACACACACACACACTTTAGGGTCCATAACAGCAACAATGTAGGCCACAGAAGTAAAAACAAAACAAAACAAAAAACAAGAAAAGACCAGGCTATCACAGAAATGACGTCTCTCCTCTCCTAACCCGTAAAGACACCATTCAACCCTGCTTCCATTCATACACAAATGTGGTACAAAGGTTAACCCTGTGGGTGAATCTGGCTGACCTTCTGTTAACAGACACAGAGGTTACACCATACCAGCAGTCCCCACACAAATATTGGGAGTGTAATTGAATTAGTACCGTGCTAAGTTGTAACTTGCTATTTGCAGAGGCACCACTTGTGTACAACAACTAACAAACAGTATCCTCTCCAGTGCTTACTCAGTTCCTAGAATCTTGAAGTGAGTAATTCAATTGTTTGGACAGACAAAACAGTTTTGTCTGTTGTGGAGTGGTGCAGTGATCCACTCAGTGACAAGCATGCATGCCAGTAATTGAAAGTGTCAATTATTAAAAGACTCTTACAGTAAGAGTGATTGCAAGAGACAAAGATTTCGGTCAGGCTAATAGATATTCACAAATGCAATTATTAGGTTGTACATATTTTGCCACAGGGAATATTATTTGCCCTTCCCAGGATGAGATAAACTGACATGGAAAATATCAATGTTTGAATATTTCAAACATTGAACCCCCCCCCCCCCCCCACGACAGATAATACGAATAACAAAGCCTGTTGTTCTCCTGTCTGTTCTCTACTCTCGTATCTGTCGTCGGTCATTGCCATACTATTTATTGTCATGCCTCAGTCTTCCCCTGATTGGCCTGATGGACCGCAAGGGAATAGAATACTTCCTGGTTGAGCAGGGGTGGCCATTCAGGGTTGCAAAGTTCAAACTCGTTCAGAATGATGTGATTAATGATGGCTGTCCCAAGTGAGCCATCAACATAATGTGGAGGAGAGGAAGAGAGGAGAGGCGGTTGGGAGAGGTGGGGCGGTGGGAGGAGGCATTGGGGTTTTGGAGATTGGGTGATTAGTACTTAGCACGGTAAACAGATAGATGACAGCACAATGAGATGGGGGGGGGGGGGAGTGGAGGACAGGAGGGGAGAAAAGGAGCGATGAGGCAAAGGGGAAGGAGCACCTCGGTAATTAGTCCTCAGCACTGTTCTGTGAATGAGAGGAGGGTGCAGACACACGTATGGCTGGTGGGGACACAAAGATGTGGGCAGTGACCGGGGACAGAGCGGATAATGGTGGTGGGAGAGGAGAGTCAAACATCTGTTGCTCCGTGGGAGATCTAATCTGTGCTCTTGCGGCGTATCCCCTTAACAAGGCTAAGACTAAGAGCTTAAAAGCCCTGTTACCAGTCCCTGGAGGCCATGCTACTCCCAACACCCTACTGGAAAGTTTGTCCGAAAGCGTGGCACAAGGAAGGAAAGGTTATGGGGTCACTCACAATGTTGAATGAATGTGCCCAGCAAGTTTCATGGCAACAATCCAGCCATTCGATTTCACGCTATATTGTGTGCTACTGGAGATGTTTGCATAAGATCTATAGGGGAAAGGGCACGGGATCACCAAAATCTGTTAAGGTTCATCTTCCGGGGAGCATACAGGTGCACAGCCAATTCCATGGTAAGTCAGCCAGTAGTTTGCGAGATACGTTGTTTGGGACCAATGTGGTGACAGACGGATGGACAGCCAATCCCTTAGAGCCCTGCTGTAAGTAGAGCTAAAATGATCACAGTTCCAGTAACAAATCTTACTTGAAATTCATTGTTATGAACTTCTCTAAGATTGATTGAGATGTTTCTGTTTGTACACTCTCACAGTTACATTTACGGTATACTGATTTTACTGTATAAGTGAAAAGTGCAAAGGATCATTACCAGATAGTCAGCTCAGAAAAAGCATCAAACAGACAGGAATATTTGGGTAACAATTTCAGTTGGGTTAACGCTTCAAGCATCTGAAAACCAGCATTTGTCCAGTAAGACAAGGGATGAAAACTTTATAGATTTCAACAATGTGTTTGTCAGGGATGAAACTAGAATAGCCGTATCCCCACACTCCTAGACATTCATATACTTGTAATGGGTTTCATGAAGCTATCAAGTCTCAATCCATTAAGGTAAAGCTTAATAAGTGTAAGTATACAGGAGTTACACATTCCCCACCTGTCAGCAGCGATACATTTAAATCTTAAAAACAATATTGAAATATGGCAGCTATCCACATAAGGGCTCTTAAAACAAATGAGATGTATTTGTATGCAGCATGGACAGGTATAACTACTTGAATATAATCTGATTTATTTTGTTGCCATTTTCCCCCCCCCTCTGTGTTTTTAAGCAGCCAGACATGAAACATAAAGCCATGATTGAGGACAGACAGACAGTTGAGTGATAACAACACCTCTTCCTAATCAACTCCGTCTGCCTCCTCTCTCCTCTCCTCTTCATCCCATCTTTCCCTGACCATCAGTCCTGCTTTTTTTTCATCTGGGCCTCATCATTCTGTCTGTATTCCTCCATCCCTCCACAGTGGAGGGAGAGGAAAACACATTAAATTTGACAGTTCAATTAGCCTCGTGGTTCGCTGACACTCCCACCATTCTTGTTTGCTGTGTTTAATCAGAAGTAGGTGTGTGTGTGTGTGTGTGTGTGTGTGTGTGTGTGTGTGTGTGTGTGTGTGTGTGTGTGTGTGTGTGTGTGTGTGTGTGTGTGTGTGTGTGTGTGTGTGTGTGTGTGTGTGTGTGTGTGTGTGTGTGTGTGTGTGTGTGTGTGTGTGTGTGTGTGTGTGTGTGTGTGTGTCAGGGGAGGGTGAAGGGAGATGCATAATTCACTATCATGTACCTCACCTGACCCTTCTCTAACTCTCCTCCCCTCCTCTTTCATGTCCTTGTATCGCTCCGGTGTCTAATGAGGCTGCGTTTAAACATATTTATTTGCTGTTTCATTTTGTTCTATATCCAGCACTTGGTTGGGGGGGCCACTGAAATGAAACATTCCACTTTCACATTTTCTGACCAAGCCAGGAGCCTCAAGACAATCTGAAAGTTATACATCAATGATGAAACAAAGAGGTTACATAAACAGGATGTGCAACTTGCTTGTTTTGGTTTTGACTTTTTATTTTACTTTTTAGGCATAATCAGGAGGAACAGGCTGGAAAGAGAGCGGTATAAAATGATATGTGGGGGACTGTGATGCATTTTGGATGTCATTGTCTTCTTTAGTAAGAGAAACTTCAATTTATTATAACAACATGAATCCCAGCATCCCTGTATTCTGGGAGTCTCATAATAATGTGAACATTTGGCTAAAACAGCCAATCTACAAGCTCACAACACGCCTCAACCCAACGCGTTGTGAGCTGAGAGCTCTGATCGGATGTTTTTGGCTAAGAGATTTTTGGTGTACTAGAGGGGGGGAAAGTATAGGCCCCTGGGGGACCCCGGTCACCTAAGTATACAGGGTTTAAGTGGTTATGGTGATATGTTAAAAAAAACAACCGTTTTATGCTCAACAACCATGCGTGTCAGCCGTGAGTGTGTGAGCGTGCGTTCGTGCATGCGTGTGTGTGTGTGTGTGTGTGTGTGTGTGTGTGTGTGTGTGTCCGCACTTGCACACACAGTGAGAGACAAAGCTTTGGAGTGTCTTTCTCTGGGTTAACAGGGAAATTAGCTTTGGTTTTAATTGGTCGTTTTGACAGGAGAGGGGCTGACAGGCTGAGAGGAGGGGCTGTCATTGGTTGATTTATTTGCAGTGCCGCGCCAAGCACAAGGTTTCATTTCCCTAATTAGAATCTCCCTCCTCCTCTACTTCTCTCTTTACCCTTCCATCTTTTACTTCACCTTCTGCCATCATCTCTGTCCAGCCTGCCTCCCTCTCCTTCTACTATGCGCTGTAAAATCCATAGTGTTAATTTAATTCTGAGAGTGCACAAATGGAACCAAATGGACCCGCGGGTCCATTTGTACACTCTCAATTGAATTAACACTATAGATTTTACTGTGTATGAACCCTTCACACGTCATTCATTTAGTGGCAGTGATATCAAATTAATTGGTTACATCAGTATAAAATACTTTAATCCATCTCATAATGGGAATGTCTTAGGACTTTCAGTACACATTCGGCTGGCCCCAGATAACTGTTTTCAAACTATAACTTGACCATTGGACATTCTGTATTGGTATTATGTGACATGTAGATGTCATAGAGGGAGGAACAGGGAGTGGAGCTATTGTAAAATAGGTTGGATAGAAGTTAAGACAAATATTTAATGTAAATACAAAATAAATCACACACAAGTGTGCACATAAAAACACGTCTATTCATTTACTAACCACATGAACCGTGGCCGGTGTCCCCCAGGGCTCTACACCAAATCTCTTTGCTGAAAAACAGACGATCTACAAGCTCACCACGCATCACAATGCGTGGTGAGCTTGTAGATCTGCTATTTTCCCTGTGAATGTTTGTCCCAGAATAGGGACACTGGGGTTCAGGTTAAGTTGCTTGTACAGCTGCCCTATAATGCCAGTAAATGAGTACCAAACGATGTGTGTGCAGCTATTTGCTTATCCATATCTAGCCTCACAGCTGCATCTATTCACACATGCACAAATACAGACACGAACGCACGCCAGACCTGCATGAGTGCAATGCACACTCATAAATAACAAAAACACTGGCACAATGAGAGAAAAGTTGATACATGGAAAAGTTACGTGAATGCAAGAAAAATGAGTAACCCGTCAATTAAAAGACTTTTATATTTATGTGTATGGGATGTATAAGTCACCTTGTGTTATTTGGTCACAGCTATCCACAGATGGTGCAGCAGAAGCTTGTCTCTCTCTCTCTCTCTCTCCTCGCCACTCCCCTCCTCCCTCCATTCTTGCCTATTGACGTGATAATAGCTACAAAGTGATGAAGCCATTGAGTGTGCTGGTGACATGAGGGTGAGAGAGGACACAAACTTTCCGCCACCCAGAAACGGTCATTAATCAGAGGCGTGTATGTCCCCATCATTCCCTATAGACTGTCTGAAACACTGCCAGGGGAGAGAGCTTCATACCATACTCTCCTTCTCTCGCCCTGTCTGGACTTCTGCAGCTCTATTTCTCTCTGCCCGTGTAGGGATGTGACAGCCACACCCATGCATTGTCCCTGTTCACAATAGACATGCCAAGTAAGGACTTTTATTACTTAAGCCCTATACGTTGTGGTATGACGAATAGTAAAAATACTCAATCTAATCTTCTTCTTCATGCTTCTCGATTGGCTATTTCCACAGTTTTTGGCCATTGTTGGTGCTTCT
The DNA here is from genome assembly GCF_963454915.1 of Gymnoscopelus microlampas. Taxonomy (NCBI): domain Eukaryota; kingdom Metazoa; phylum Chordata; class Actinopteri; order Myctophiformes; family Myctophidae; genus Gymnoscopelus; species Gymnoscopelus microlampas. Next base: position 19,319,443 of record NC_139954.1, on the reverse strand, counting down.
AATGACATGGGCAAAAATAGGGATACCAGCATGAATGTGGTTAAGTGAGAGAATACATGGTAGGATGCAGGTCCTGGGTTGGATCAGAATGCAAGATGTCAAAACTAAGTGACACAAGCATTCAGGAACTGAGCCACCAGGATGCATGGGCAAAAAGTGGTTCAGATGTTTTTTTCCAGACATCCCTCAGAATTAATATTCTTAAATGCATATTCATTTCTCTTTCTGGACATTTAGAAATGTACTCACAATCTGTGGCAGGATTCATGACCAAGAGAAGGAACTTAATGACATCTAAAATGAAGCACTCATCTCTGCATCCTGAGAAGTAAAAAATAAACAAAGAAAGGTATCGAGCGAATTAACCTACAACTAAACATCATATCAAGTGACATTGTTTAGTTAAGAGTAAATGACAGGAAAAATGTATCTTCTTCTTTTTTTAACTCTGTAATAAAGGATAATTTCACCAATTGAAGGTGAAATTGTTGCAGAGTAAATATACCCTCTTGCAGATTGTGCAGGTCTGAGAGCAGAATGACCTCCAAAATGAAACGTTCACCCCTACTGAATCCTATAAGTTGAAAAAATAAATGAGTTTCTCTTAAATGATAGATGTGCATACCGGTCTGAAGGTGTGCTTTTATTTAAATCACTACATAGATTTATGCAGGAGTAAATCACTATAACAGTGGCCAATGTGTTGACACACACACATGCACATCCTGAACCCCTCACCTCAATAACAAAATCAGCCTTAATGCTGTGACGGCTCAATACAGCCAATACAATCAACTAATGCTTAGCTTATGCACCATCTTCCGACGAAGTATAAATCAGGCTCAAAGAGCTGGATTTAAACAGGTACTGCTGTGTAGCTTATCACCTGCTACAGTGAAAATCTCTCACCCTTTTCACTTTCACTTTGGTGAAGTAGGTTAAAAACCTACTGTTTACAAAAATGAATGGTGGTCAATGACCAAATTAGCCATTTTTTTAATTTGCTCCTAAAACAAATACTAGGCCTGTCACAATTATTTTGCAATTATTTTGCATAATCGTATCCATGTTGAAAAATGTTCATACATTTTCAATTTCTTTCCAAAAATAGCAGATCTACAATCTTACGTGTGACGCATTGTAAGCTTGTAGATCAGCTATTTCAGCCATTTTGTATGTTTCTTTTAGTATACAAGTATACAATTCTTAAATAGCTATGTCAGTCTGTCATTCCTTTATATATCAGTTATTTGTCATATCTGCCCTGTGCAATCTTTGTGTACGCAGCCTAGTGAGAAATGTAATTTTTATTCACGTTCAATCCCAAAAACACAATTACAGCGTTAATCGCAATTATTTGTATGACAATTGATCGTCAACTTAAATGTTGTCATTGTGACAGCTCTAACAAATACTAGATGTTTTAATTAATCAGCAGCGTTAAATGCTCAGTGTAGTGTCATCATTGTAGATCTGGTTATAGCAATATTACAGCTTTTGTACAAAAGAGTATTGTGATATATTTGGTCAAAATAAAGTTTTTTCTCTTTATTCTGATAATCATAGCTATAGTGTTTATTCAGGATCTCCCCGTCTCTCCAGCTCTAATAAATAGAAAGTACATTTTCAGGTGGGTTGCACATTTTCAAACAATCTGGACTGAGTACCCATTTATCAGCTTCAATTTGATAGTGTTCCAGTTCCAATTGTGTCTGATAATTTCTTTGTCATCACTTCCAATTTCACTGGTTTACCCTGTGTGAGTTTTCTCTCCTGGTTGGATAAAATTGGTATCCCGAACTGAAAATACATTTTGGGTTTATTAAAGAGCTGGAGACGGGGAGACCCCTGTTACTGGACAAACACTCTATGTCTATAGCAATGAGTACTATCAGAATATAGTTATTTAACACTTATCTGAACAAAGGAATAACACTTACCCTACCTTTAATATATCTGTATGGCTAATTGCCTTATCACAAAGTGCTAGATGACATTATGTATACGTAATTTCCTTGGATAAGGAATAAACATGTCCACAGTGGATCGTTCAAGTGTCAAGGAACTAATATTTTTCTTTATGTAGCCTGCAGACCGTATCCCTGGGGAAGTTTCCAAGAGGCACGTAGTAACAATGTTAATAAAACAAAATAAACAGCGATGTGACACATTTGTGACTCATTTCCATATGAGGACTAAAGGTCACTGAGCGTTATAATCATTATATTAAAGCAAACAATGGAATATTTACAGAGAGAAACAGGTGACAGGGAGAGACAGTCACAGTGTTTTTATTTGGAACAGAGCAACAATTCAAATAAAGAAAAAAGTGTCTACAACACTTGAAAGTATGTAATTTTTGTCAAGTGAAAGGCCCATGTAGCCAAACACTATGAATTAGCACTGATTGACCCCATGCATACGGTAAGCTTGCTTTGACTGTCCTCTAGTGGCTGTGCCATTGAACTACAGACACTCGATAGGTTGGAACTAATCTCTCAAAACAGATTAAAATTATTGTTTTTCTTTTACCAAATGGGTTCCCAGATTGCATTGGAACACATATAAAAGCCCTGCTAGCAGCCCCTAAAGGCTATGTTGCCCTTGTTTACACCCAACCAACCATCGAGTCCCAAAGATAATAAAAAATAAAATAAAATAAAATAAACGTATTGGTGTCAGAATTGGAGAAGGGGTTAATGTATAATCACTGAAGGCATAACATATATTGTAAACAAACACTTTAAAGTCAAAAACCAAAAAGCAAAAGTACCATCAAGATTTTGCCAATGAAGGTGGAGTGGTTGGAGAGCCCTTCCAACAGATGCGTTAGGTCATGGGGTCACTCAAACGGTTACGAGATCATCCTCCAGGGAGCATGAATGTAAGTTTTATGGCAATCCACCCCATTAGATTTTGAGATATCTTGAGTGCAGGTGGAAATTCTGGCCTAAGGGTGGTGCTAGAGGAAAGGCCATGGGGTCAACAGAATCAGCAGGGTTTATCCTCCGGGGAGTAGTAAAGTGCACAGCAAATTCCATGGCAAACCTGCCTGAGATCATCTTTGAGGCCAAAGTGTTAACAGATGGACAGAAAGACCAGCATTGCCAACCGTAGAGCCCACAAGCAGTTCTCAAATAGACTAGCAGTGTATTTTAATGGTGGGCTAGGCCATGATAAAGGAATAGCTTAATATAGTATGTGGTGGGAAAAAAAGTGGATCTGTGTTTGGGAAGTTGTTATTTTCCATTTAAGAATTAGAAAACAGAAAGTTGAAAAATATTGAAGTGAAAGATGCATTTTCAGGTTGCAGAGAATAAAGAGTACATAGAATGAAAAACATTTTTAAAGGAAAATTTATTGAGCAACAACACAGAGCTCAAAGTCATAAAAAATGATTACTGTACAACAGTTAAGCCTTTGGATGAAACAAGAAATAAAAAGAAAAGGCTGATACAATGGATCAGTCTCATTGGTACAGTTATTGATTTCAAACCTTATATTATTGAGGTTGGTTTTGTTATTAAAAGTGAAAGGAACATAAAATCTTAATGTAACATCAAAACAAAAAAACATTGCAAAATGCAATCTTTCTCCTGAAAACAATAACTCACACATTCTGAGCCTAATATTCTAATACTCCTCTCCTTCTTCATCCTCCTCGAAGGAGTCAATGCCCACCTCTTCATAATCCTTCTCCAGGGCAGCCATGTCTTCTCTGGCCTCAGAGAACTCCCCCTCCTCCATGCCCTCTCCAACATACCAGTGGACGAAGGCCCTCTTGGCGTACATGAGGTCAAACTTGTGGTCAAGACGAGCCCAGGCCTCAGCGATGGCTGTGGTGTTGCTCAGCATGCACACAGCCCTCTGGACCTTGGCCAAGTCTCCTCCAGGAACCACTGTGGGAGGCTGGTAGTTGATGCCCACCTTGAAACCTGTGGGGCACCAGTCTACAAACTGGATGGTGCGTTTAGTCTTGATCGCTCCAATGGCCACGTTGACATCTTTGGGCACCACATCTCCGCGGTACAGCAGACAGCAGGCCATGTATTTACCATGACGAGGATCACACTTCACCATCTGGTTCGCGGGCTCGAAGCAGGCGTTGGTGATCTCGGCGACTGACAGCTGCTCGTGATAGGCCTTCTCGGCAGAGATGACGGGGGCGTAGGTGGCCAGGGGGAAGTGGATACGAGGGTATGGCACCAAGTTGGTCTGGAACTCTGTCAGGTCAACATTCAGGGCTCCGTCGAAGCGAAGGGAGGCAGTGATCGAAGAGACTATTTGGCTGATGAGGCGATTAAGATTGGTGTAAGACGGACGCTCAATGTCCAAGTTCCTGCGGCAGATGTCGTAGATGGCCTCATTGTCCACCATGAAGGCACAGTCGGAGTGCTCCAGGGTGGTGTGGGTGGTCAGGATGGAGTTGTAGGGCTCGACTACAGCTGTGGACACCTGGGGAGCTGGGTAGATGGCAAACTCCAGCTTGGACTTCTTGCCAAAGTCAACAGACAGGCGCTCCATCAGCAGGGAAGTGAAACCTGAGCCGGTGCCTCCGCCAAAGGAATGGAAAACCAGGAAGCCTTGGAGGCCGGTGCACTGATCCGCCTTTGGATGCACAGACACATTAGGATAGATCAATAAAAAGATATTGGTGTTCTTTCCTTCATTTATGTCTGTGATCCATTGGTCACTACAAAACTAATACACTACAATCATTTGATGTCATGCTCCATGAATTGTGATAGAATTGCCATCAGGGTGGGCGAATTCCACCATCTACATTAATGCTCACCAGTTTGCGGATTCTGTCCAGGACTGAGTCGATGATCTCCTTGCCAATGGTGTAGTGTCCACGGGCGTAGTTGTTGGCTGCATCTTCCTTTCCTGAGATCAGCTGTTCGGGGTGGAACAGCTGGCGGTATATTCCGGTACGCACCTCATCTGGAAAAACAAAAATAAATAAATAAAGGACGGTAAACGTTGATCTGCAATCAATGGTTTATTCCTGGAGATCTCTATTACACAGTGATATTCAAACACTGATCGTCAACACCTACATTGAGAAGTACGGTTAGAACTGGTCAAGGCAGGTTGGTTGTGGCCTAATATTTATCCTTAATGATTGTGTATATCATTTCATTTTATACTTGCGAGAATACAAAATAGCCGTTCTACAAGCTCACAACACGTCACATGTGTGAGCCGCCTATAATGACATGCCTAATATAGGGACACCAGGTTGAAAGTGATTAAGTCTGTCTGCGGATTTTATACATATTTAACCAACAATGACAACTATTAACACAGGCTTGTGACTAATAACTACATTGGAACACAGCCCCCCCCCCCCATCTCTTGTAAAGTAACGGTTTTGGACATACATGGTCTCTGCAGGACAGCAACGATATGTTCATTATGTGTATATCATCAATAAGATGAGTCATATGCTAATAAAGTGCAATTTCCTCAAAACTTTCATGTCTAGTGGGAATGCTTCATGTACAGTTGTTTGTGCTCATTGCAAACAATTAACCCATTCAATCCGGGAACGCATCTGTGTCATTTTAGATGTCTTTGGCTATTCAAAAATAGCAGATATACAAGCTCAAAGCAGGGAACCGAGTGCCATGCTACGAGCTTGTGGATCTGCTATTTTTTGAAGAATCTTGAAAGTTTGTGCAAATCTTTGAATATGTTTTTTAAAGCGAAGATTTTGAACTCAAATCTTTGCTTCTGGGGGTCCCTGGAATTTTTTTTTTTTTGAGATAGGGGTCCTTGACATGAAAAAGTTAGAGAACCACTGGTATAGCAACACGTTTTTCAGAAACCAGTTAGAATTTAGAAGACATTTGTAGATGCTTTCCCGGATTTAATGGGTTAAGCAGCAATGTGCAGTATACAGTAGGGGAAAAGCAACTGACCAATAACAGTGGGTTCGAGGTCCACGAAGATGGCCCTGGGGACATACTTCCCGGTTCCGGTCGCACTGAAGAAGGTGGTGAAGGAGTCGTCGTGACCTCCCACGGCCTTATTGTTGGCATCTGGCATCTGGCCGTCCGGCTGGATTCCGTGCTCCAGACAGTACAGCTCCCAGCAGGTGTTCCCCATCTGCACGCCAGCCTGGCCCACGTGTACAGAGATGCACTCACGCTGGGCGAGAGAAAGGAGAGAGAGAGAGAGAAGGGAGTGACGGAGGGTTCAGTGCAGCATTGATTTTGACAGCTAATTTTTATTTAGTTTTAGTCATAATCTTTTGAATAAAATTCTATTTACCGTAGTTTGTCATATTTTAGTCATCTGAAAGGTTTTAGTTTTTGTCTAGTTTTAGTCGACTAAATATCATAAGATTATAGTCGACTAAATATCATAAGATTATAGTCGACTAAATATCATAAGATTATAGTCGACTAAATCTAGATTTGATTTAGTCGACTAAAATGTATTTTGGCAGGCCTTGATGGCGTTGTAATGGCTGATTTTACACTTGGCTGCATGGTGAAAAAATCGCCGATCTACCACGTAATTTGTCATATGATGATATTTCATTTACAGTAATATTTTTGAATTCTTCAGTTGAGTATTATTTCCTTCTTTTGGAACCCCCTCAAGGAACCGATAAAGTCCCTGGATCCCACATAACCACAGTCCTAGTTATCTCTAACTCTCTAGTTAACACTCAAGTGTTAACACTGAAGACTACCACTGGGTGGAGGCAGAGAGTTAGAAGAGAGATATCTCCAGAGTGAGAGAAGTCAAAGGCTGCAGCTTTGCTGGTTCTCATTTGACAGTGTGCAATGAGAACAAGCTGGATGAAGAGGGAGTTCAGAGTTCTTCTGCATTCACAACACGGTCAAATATGTTGAAAATGCTGCTGCAGCAGCTTCTCTTAGAAATTCAAAAGCATAGAATATAAACTAATGGAAAGGTTGGCATGCATAATGCACGTTCAGTGATAAAGCTTTTAGATTATAGCTCCCCCTGTACAAACACAATTATCTTGTATGCATTTAATTTAACTTCAAATGAAAACCAGAGGTGCTTTGAATGAATTAATGTATGTACATACAGTAGGCCTATGTACTAACTGTAGCTGGTAACACCACATAGACAATAGTGTCGCACCATAGAGGGACACTATGACATGACAAAAAGTACACCTGCTAGCTGCGCCTGCTACTATGGACTGGTAAAAGATACAATAAAACAAATAACTCCATCCTGACAAAAATGTCTTCATACTTTATATGCTAGTCAATTAAGTATAAGGCTTATGTTGTTAAGTCAAAGCTTAAAACCTTTCTATTTGCAGCTGCTGTTTACTTTTGTTACTTCTTCTGTAATGTAATTCTTGTTTTTCTGTTTTATTTTAACTTATTTTTTACCATTATTTTATTCAAATGTCCTTTTATAATGCCTCTTAATGCTTAATGTTTCGTTTAAAGCACTTTGAATTGACTTGTTGAAGTGTGCTATAAAAATTAAAATTGCCTTGCCTTGCCTTGACTGATAGTACAGTATGTGAACAAACAGGTTTGGAGAAACCTGTAGATACAGTATTTAGTCTTTGCTTGCTTTTACACCTCTCGCTTCGGTTATCAGTCAGGTTTGTTCAACCTTCATTAAATCAAGGTTGAATTAATAAATTAAACATATCCTCACATCATCATCATCAGCGGAATTGCTAAAATCTCATATTGGCCAATTTAGTCTAACTTATACATCAAATATCAAAGCAAAGAATTTGACCCTAAAAGTAACCCAGTGTCTCCCAACTTACTATTGCTTAGTACCAAGAAACTTAAAGTTTCTATTTGAGAACCTTTAACTTATAAACGAATAAACACAAAGTTAAAGTCCCTGAAATCGGCACTGAAATTTGCACTTAAGTACAGTACTGTAGTACTAAATGTACTAAAGTTACTTTCTCCAAATATGACTGTGCCACAAGTTTTACAAAATGATATTAAACATCAACATATGGAAAGTACATTTAATATTATAAAATGAAAAAAACAACAACTGCATAAACAAACACACAAACTGAAGTTTGTTTTATTATTATCGGCTGATACCAATGTTGTTAAAAAAGTCAATTAATGGCTATGAGTATCAGCCAGACCGATATATTGATTGGGCTCCAATTATTATATATTTACGTACAATATTAATAACGGCTATACAAAGCTTTGCGTCAGTGTTGGTGTGGTCAGAATTATCCTTGCATCTTAAGACTTTGGATTATAGGATATATATTAGAAACATTACATGATTAACAAGCTGTTATTTTTGTGCAGTGCAGTCACAAGACACTGGGGCAACCTGAAGACTGCCTCATTCTCTGCATACCACCGAGACAAGGTCATTTCTGATGCAGCCAGCCTAGTTCTGCACTCCTTGACACTCCTTTATGTGCATGTGGGTGGGAGAAAGATGGTGTGTGTGTGTGTGTGTGTGTGTGTGTGTGTGTGTGTGTGTGTGTGTGTGTGTGTGTGTGTGTGTGTGTGTGTGTGTGTGTGTGTGTGTGTGTGTGTGTGTGTGTGTGTGTGTGTGTGTGTGTGTGTGTGTGTGTGTGTGTGTGTGTACACGTCTAGTATATTTCTGTGTATGCGTGTCCTGGAAGACAGATATCTAGGACAGCTCCCGGCCCATTCGGGCCTCCTAACTTCAGCTGTTGCAGCTCAAATTGTTTTTAAGCCATCAACACCTTACGGTATTACGCTGGAGGGAAGGCATATGGCGTGGTTTTTCCTGACCCATTATCCTGGGAAATTTATGGTAGTATTAAAGACAAGTCCTTAAGGTTTCACACAGCCCTATTCAGTGCTGCTTTCAACTGTAAACGTTTTCATACAGTACATGACAGAATGGATATTCTTACCAGGTGGGTATTATATAGCTTCCCTCAGTTGATGTCATCAGGATGTTCAAGCTGTCTGACAACGTGTCAGTAGGCTCTGGTTGCAGGATATGTTTTAGTAAAATAGGAAACCTTCTAGTACTTGCCTATACATTTCCTACATTATGGGGGTCAGAAGTAACTTTATGTACCAGAGTCTAGTGAGGCTCCATGATTTTTTTCTTTTAGGTCTTAGCTTGGAGGTGGAGGGGAGGGGGGTGAAATCCACTGTAAACCACTTAAGCCATATATACTTCGTCATATGATCACAACGTGTCCCGTTCTGAGCTTGCAGATTGGCTATTTTTGCTATGAAAGAAGAAAGAAGAACCGTAATGTGCTTAAGGAAAAGCACTATAAAAGAAAAGGACTGTCTACAAACGTACCTTCTAAATCTATCCTGCAGTTAAGTTTTCTGCCACAGCTATTTGTGGGAAAGTCCATGCTAACCTGACACCTAGAGATGTGGCGGTAAAGAGTGACTGGCATTCTACACGTTGTAGGCAAGAGTAGTCCTTGGCAGGTTAATCTTTAACTTACTCTATGCACAATGTCAACTGTATTATGTAATAGAAAATGTATCAGGTGAATGGAGATTCACAATCCTACTAGGACTGGGCATATGGATAAAATAAAATATCACTTTATTTTAGTATCAATTTATTTAAAATTCAAATTTAAAAAATCAAGTATGAAATAGTTCTTAAACCCCTTACAACCAGGAAATAATCTGTCATTTTAGCTAAAACGTAGCTAATATAGCACCACAATCATTTTAACCCCTTTAACCATCGTTTCATACTTTGGCTATTCAAAAATAGCAGATATACTGCACAAGCTCATAGACCAATTATTTGTTTACTAACATTGAGCCTGGACGCACAGGTGATTGTTTCACGCAATCAATTCCCAACCTGTTTCGGGGTGCACTGGTTTCAGCACACCCCAACCCCCTCTTGTGTGTGTTGGCTAGTGAGACGCGTCCTAACGAGACCTGATATAATGGGTTTCGTTGCGCGCATACTGGCTGCACGCAGGCAGTATGACGTCGTCTGTTAAGGGGTCTATAGCGCGGCACAAAGTGATGTGTTATGAGCTTGTATATCTGCTTATAGATCTGCTATTCTTGAAAAATCGTGAACATTTGTGCAAATCTTGGAATATATATATATATATTTAAAACAAACAATTTTTAACTAAAATCTTTCTTTCTCGGGGTCCCTGGAACAAAATATTTTGAGATGGGATCCGCGGCAAAATACATATAATTGGGGGTCCTTGACATGAAAACATCTAAGCACCACTGACATAAGTTTTTCAGGAAACTGTTATGATTTAGAAGACATTTTTAGAATCGGCCTCAGGTCTTAATGGGTTAAACCAGGAAAAGACAACTGCTTATGCCACATCACAATATTACAAATCAAAATCCCAGACGATAACTAGTCTCATCATGACGATAATAAGCTATAATATCAACATTTTACCCAGCCATTAACTGCCTCATTTAGAAAAGCTTGAACATCACGGTTGCTGCATAAGCTCTGAAAACAATTTGCAGCACTGACTCATCAACACTACGTTACGCAGCACAACCCCACAGGTGACATATACTTGAAAACGTTCCTGACTCAGCTGGATGACATAGTAAACAGTAAGGGCTAAAAACAGTTAGGGTGTTTCTGTTAAGCAAAGGGGAGAGGGTGTGTCTCTCCAGACTCCAACCACACAGACTTGAGATCACAGTCCTCTGCATGCGTCTCTTACTGGATAATAATCTAGTGGGGATACTGCACTCACTGAGAGAGAGAGAGAGAGAGAGAGAGAGAGAGAGAGAGAGAGAGTGTGTGAGAGAGAGAGATCAATTTATTCAAACCCATTTTTAGGGCTGACATAACTAGAGCCTGACTGATGCCAGATTTTTGGGTCCGATGCTGATCCCGATTTAGCCCACCGATTACCGATGTTTTGACCGATATTTTGTCAATCAATTTGACAAACAAATACTTTTACATTTTTTTAATTCAAAAATAACTTAACAAGCTCACAATGTGACACATCATATAGATCGATGTTTGAAATTATTTTTGAAAATGTCCTAAAAACGAACCTAATTTTGCCTATGATGACATGCCCAAAATAGGGGCGCCAGGTTGAGAATTAGGGCACATCGAATGCACAATTTCTGATACCGATGTTGTCAGAAATGTCAAATAATGGCTGATATATCAGCCAAACCAATTTACAGTAGACATAACCTTTAATACCCACGGGTTACAGTACCTTCTACCACTATGATTGACAAGCTTGTAATATAACACAATCAGGTCAAAGACCTTTTTCCCCTCACATAACTTTAAGTACTTGATCTTTTTTAAAGGGTCTAATGCTACGATAGCTGATCTCTGACAAGATTACAAGTGAAGTGTTTACTATTCATGGTTGCTTCAGCGTTTATTTTCACAACAGGAGTGATGCATTTCCATCAGACTGAATTTCAAGGCAACATAACATTCTTATGAGGATCTGGTGCAGAAATATTTTTAATCCCTCAATGACCTCATTCAGAAAATACTTTTAATCTCCCCTGAAGAGAGTTATGTCTCAGAAAGTGATGTAGCCTAGAATAGCTCTGAATTGAAGCTGCACTCTGTAACGTTCATAACATCCTACATTCCTACTATTAAAACCCAGGTCCCGTGCACATGAGCTGAAATCTTTACCACTGACCTACTAGACTCTAGTAGGTCAGTGGTAAAAAATGTCAGTGCTCTAGTAACTAGAGCACACCTATTTCGAGGGAGAAATGTTATTTGGACCTCCATGCAATACCTCTTGTCATCCAGTAGTGGTCAGAACTTACCACAGGATCTCAATTTGCCAATAGAATTGCATGGACGCACAAACGCATATCGTGATTTCCAAAATCCCAGATGATATCTAATCTCATATCATGATATCGATATAATATTGATATATTGCCCAGCCCAGCTACCAGTATCAAAGTGGAATGGTGTGACTAGTCAAAATAAATTTTAATACACAAAAAAAAAAACTGCTTTACATTCCTGCCCTACAGACTTGCATGCCTCCTCTTGACTCAAACTGAACCGACTGGTAGATTTATCTGCTACCTTGAGACACGCCTAAACTCCTTAGGGCATATTTAGTATACACTTCAGTCTTCCTTGTTGAGCTGAGAAGTTATTAAACACAGTACAATGCATAGTTCTTCAAAAAGAAAAGAAATTTCAAACAGGGGGGAGTGGGGTGAAACCCTAGGCTGATTTTGTACTTTGTTTAAGTATAAACTGCAGCCGGGTAAAAACATGGTAAGCTGCATAAGGGGCCACAGAAAGCATTTTCTTTTTAGCTGCCAGCACCTTTCTGCGGTGCATTATGTTAAAGGTGCGCTGGAGCGCTCCTCTTTCGAGCATCATGTTTCAGCTCTTGATGTCCGTGTTTTTTTGCAGAGCATTCTGGAGGCTTTAAGTAGAAAATAGTTCCAACTTTTGGAGCGGACCACCACCACCACATGTCACGCTTGATCCTCCTCCTGGCTGTGTCTGACAACCTGGTCATTTACGACCTGACTTTGAATTGTTAACACAACCATGAAGTCCATGTTGACCATTATTTCAGCTAGGCTATTTGTGCTCATGCGAATGACACAATGTTCGAGCACAGCAATGGTTGAACATTTTTGTGGGCATCAATAAATGCTCCGTGTACTTAGTGACAACAAGCGCTCTGGAAATTATACCAAAAGCACTCTGCTCAAAAAATGCTTTGTGTGAGCACAGGCCCTAAGGCGACATGTACACCATGATGTAAGCAACATAACTGCAGCTAATCAAATTAATAGAGGGGTGTGATAGATTTAGGTGTGCCAGTGTGCATTTACAATACTGTTGACTACTGTCCAAGTTTGCACATTGGCTCTGGGAAGACCTAAATCTAACACACACATTATTTAATTTGATTACCGGTAGTTGCAGCTTTGTTGCTTACTAACCTGCCATATTTGTAATCTGCTGTATCTATTTTTTTGAGACGAATTGGAAAACAAACTACAAACGTCAGCCTAGGGTTTCAAGCCCCTTTTACTATCGCAACCACGCCCATTGAATCTCTGCTGAGAAACGTTTCTATCCCCAAGTGCTGTTTACACAGTAAAAGTCTGTTTTTACCCATGCATTTAGTGTACAAATGGAACAAAATGGACCCTCATGGGTCCATTTGGTTTCATTTGTACACTCTTGGAGTTAGATTAACACTCAGGGCTTTACTGTGTGTGTCTGCAACACCTGCTGTTTGGGGCACCAGCCAAATATAGGAATTGCCAGTCAGTCAGATCTATTTTTGATGCGTCAGGGGTCCTGCTACCACAGAGACGCAGAGGCAACTGTGCATCTGCATTGCACCCGTCTGTAGCAGAGGGCTTTTCTAAAGGCACAGTCCAGTATGTGTGGGGAAAGTAACTAAGTACATTTACTCAAGCACTGTGCTTAAGTGCAGATTTCAGGTACTTTTACTTCATTTGAGTATTTATACTTGTACTTATAAACATACATTAACTGATAAATGATGACGTATTATTATAGGTTAAGCTACCTAGCAGCACATAAAGTAGGCCTATTAAAATCAGGCCCACCTTTACCAGCTGCAGCATTAAAGTGATAAACACATTAATGCATTATTAATAATGTAATAATTATGATGGCATAATGTTTCATCTGCATAATGAGTACTTTTATGTTTGTTACTTTTAGGACGGTATAGCAGATAGGATAACACTTTATTAATCCCTGGAGTGAGGGGGGAGGGATGGGGGGGTGCATAGCAGCACAGTAGAAAAGTGCACAGTAGACAATAAAGAGGCCAATAAACACAGTACTGCACCACACAACGATGCACTGCTACATTAAAATACTGGTTCTCAATGTGGGGTCCAGGGACCCCCAGGGGTCCTTGAGGGGGTTCCGGCTAAATAATGAATAGACCATTTGGTTCCATTTGTACCTAAGTTTAAAAAAAAAATCATATCAAATGGGGGTCCTTGAAATAAAAAAGGTTGAGAATTACAGCACCAAAGGACAATACACGCACGCTCGCTCGCAAGGGGCGCGCGCACACGTACACGCACACACGCACACACAGTAACATTTTTAAATCAGGACTTTTGCTTGTATTGTGTTTTACTAATAATCTGAGTATAGGCTACTTCTTCCACCACACAGTGCAATCCTCAGTGAGAATGAGTGTCAGTACACACACATGTAACATGTCAACAGTTAGAAATGGATACATTCACACCCAGTGGTGGAAAGTAACTAAGTGCATTTACTCATGTACTGTACACTTAATCTTTAGGTAGTTTTACTTAACTGGAGTATTTCCAATTTTCAATACTTTTACCTCTACTGCACTACATCTCAGAGGCAAATATTATACTCCACTACAATTATTTTAAAACTTTAGTAACTAGTTACTGTGTAAAACATACATTAACCAGTTCAGACCTATACTTTGGCTATTTGAAAATAGCCGATCTGCAAGCTCTAAACATGTTGCAAAGTGACGCGTTGTGAGCTTGTGGATCTGCTATTTTCAAAGGATTTGATACATTTGGAAACTTGTGAAATGGGACATTGTGCATAATGAGTAATTTTACTTTTTACTTTACTTTTGTACTTTTACTCAGAAATGTTTTGAATACTGGTACTTTTACTTGTAACAGAGTATTTCTACATTGCAGTATTGATACTTTTACTTAGGTAAAAAATGTGAGTACTTTTACCACCACTGTTCACACCGAGGATTTGACTGTGTGTTTGTTTACAGAAAATAACAGGTTCAGTGGGTGTGTTTTAGTGTGCCAGGCCAGCCTGGCCAACATGAAGTTGTACAGCAGCACCATGTCCACGATTAACACAATACATAAACATAAATGAAACACAAAACACACCCACAAGTAAATGTATTAAAAACAGCTGCATTTGTCAGTCAGTGTCTGCTGCTGGCATTTCGTTACAGACAGACAGACAGACAGACAGACAGACAGACAGACAGACAGACAGACAGACAGACAGGCAGACAGACAGACAGTGGTGGAAAGTACATACATACTCAAGTACAAGTACAAGTACTGTACTTAAGTACAGATTTGAGGAACTTTTACTTTACTGGAGTATTTCCATTTTTCAGTACTTTTACTTCTACTCCACTACATCTCAAAGGCAAATATTCTATTTTTACTCCACTACAATTATTTGAAAACTTGAGTTACTTTGTAGATTTGTACTATTATTACAACAAAACATACATTAACCACTTCATCAGCCCATATATATTTCGGCCATTTGAGAATAGCAGATCTACAAGCTCACAATGTGAGCTTGTGGGTCTGCTATTTTCAAAAGATCCTTATACATTTTGAACTTGGGGAAATGCATGGGACATTCTGCACAATGAGTACTTTCTACTTTTGGTACTTTAAGTACGTTTTTATACAAATACTTCTGTACTCAAGTCAATTTTGAATTCCGGACTTTTACAGATTATTTCTACATTACAATATTGATACTTTTACTTAAGCAAAAAATGTGAGTACTTTTTCCACCACTGAAGGTAGCCTACACATGAATACAAATAACGACAGCCGACAGGGGGGACGTGTTAAATAACAACACACGTGCGACACGTAACGAAATAGCCTTTGTATAAAAAGTGACAGATCTGAAATCAAAATGATGATTTAATAATTAACGAGGCCATTACATGCAATCACTTATAGTTGGGGTGAGTAGATGATGGAAAAAAGAAAAAAAGAAAGAGGAAAAGAATCTTAAACTTACCATTGTGCCTCAATAGCAGTAGAAAGGGATTCTATGAAGGTAGGAAATAACTTTAAAAAAAACAAAAACAAGTGGTGTTGGTTGTAACGTTCTCACACGGTCTGCAATGTGGACCCAGTGAGTAAGTACTGTCAGGTGTGGAGCTGCTGCTGTCACGCTATTATCCAACTGCCCGTGACGTCACCAAACCCCTCCCACTAGCCCAGGGGTCTTCAACAGGGGGTCCGGGACCCCTAGGGGGTCCTCAGAGTTACTACAGGGGGTCCGCCAAATCTTTGTGTGATGATTTTACCTTAACCACTTCAATCTTAGCATCCCTTTTCTGAGGAGAACTTTAGCCAAAAAATCCCCCCAAAAATTGTCAAAAATAGCAGATCTACAAGCTCACAACGCCTCGTGGAGTGAGGCGTTGTGAGCTTGTAGATCTGCTATTTTTGGCAAAGAGGTATAGGTGTAGAGGGAAAAAAGAGCAGACCACGTAAACAAAAAAAATTGAGTCTGAAACACAATTTTATACAATATATAAAGGGGGTCCCTACTTCATCTCTTTCTCAGCCAGGGGGTCCTTGGCCAGAAAACGTTGAAGACCCCTGCACTAGCCGTATAGTACTAACTGTTTCTCATCGTCTGGTCCGGGGACCACCAGGGGTCCAAATGCACACTTAACAGACCCTGAGAGTGTAGGCTTCATTTTGTACTATGTGACAGTTAAATAAACAGAGAAATAAACAGTGGTGGAAAAAAGTAATCATATTTTTGACTTGAGTAAAAGTACCAATACTGCAATGTAGAAATACTCTACAAAAGTCTTGGTATCAAAATGTACTTAAAGTACCAAAAGTAGAAAGTGCTCTTTATGCAGAATGCCCCATTTCACAAGTTTTCAAATGTATGAAATGTATTAAAAAATCTTTTGAAAATAGCAGATCTACAAGCTCACAATGCATCCATCGCAACGCATTGTGAGCTTGATCTGCTCATTTCAAATGGCCAAAATGTATATAGGGTTGAAGTGGTTAATGCATGTTTTGTAATAATAATCAAAATCTACAAAGTAACTAGTAACTAAAGTTTTCAAATAATTGTAGTGGAGTAAAAGTACAATATTTGCCTCTGAGATGTAATGGGGTAGAAGTAAAAGTACTGAAAATTGGAAATACTCCAGTAAAGTAATACCTCAAAATGTTACTTAAGTACAGTACTTGAGTAAATGTACTAGTTACTTTAAACCACTGAGTGTAGGTAGGCTTCATTTGTACTATGAGAGGTAAATAAACACAGACATAAACACTGGGGATTTTACACTGTAGGTTGGGGTCCCAGAGATTTCAATAAAAATACATTTAGAAAATCCTATCAAATGCATATCAAACTGGGGGTCCTTGAAATGAAAAGGGTTGAGAATTGAAGTTTATAGCGAGAAGAAGCATATTGAACAAGAACAATAAGAATAGAAAACATACACCAACTAATACATTATGATACATATTATTATAGCTTAAAGGGATAGTTCACCCAAAAACATACTTTTTTTCTATCAATTACTCACCCCATGGAGAGTTGGAGGTAGGCAGCGGTTCCGGTAGGAGACACAAAGGAGAATCTTTGTGTTTCTTACTGGAACCGCTGCCGGTCATCAAATTATTGCCTTAGGAATGTGACAAAAGATATCCATGAATTCAAGTCTCCATAGGGTGACTAATCGAAAGAAAAAAAGTCATTTTGGGGGTGAACTATCCCTTTAACTTAAGCTACAGTAGCACATAAAGTAGGCCTATTAAAATCAGTCCCACCCTTACCAGGTGCAACATCAAAGTGATGAACACATTAATGCATTATTGATTACAATCCAATGTTAATTATGGATGCTTTAATGTTCTATCTGCATAATGAGTGCCTTTATGTCTGGTACTGTTGGTGAAGATTGGGGTCCCAGAGAAAAACATTATAATAATAATCCAATCAAATGGTTTTCCGTGGCCGAATGCATATCAAACTGGGGGTTCTTGAAAAGAAAAAGGTTTAGAATCAAGTTTATAGCTCTGCAAGAAGTATATTGAACAAGAATAGGTCATACATAACGCTCTAGGCACTTGGTGGGAGGCAAACTGGAGACACACACGTACATAGAGACAAAGGTTTTAAGTCATGAGCCAGGTGGATTAACCACATGAACCCTAGTGTCACTTTTCTGGGCATGGCATAGTCATATAGGTCAACATTTGGCAAAAATTGGCGAACATCCTGCAAAGATATTTGGTGTAGGCCTAGAGGAAAAAAAGGACAGGGCCAAGTATGACCCCTGGGGGACCCTGGTCAACCAAAGGGTTTCAGGATAATAATTAATAATTGGTTCATAAACACTATATTATGAATGCCTTTTTGAATTGGCTTTGTGTATGCAGTGTTAATTTTGTCGACTAAAACTAATGAAAAATGTTCGCAACCTTTTTTCACTGACGAAAACAAAATAAAAACTATGATGACTGAAAGACTATGACTAAATATATTGATCATTTTGTCAACAAATAACAACTAGAATAACTAAAATGTTTTAGCAAGGGACTGTTGGAGAAGAGATCCAGTAGAAGTTAGAACTCAACCTCAAGTCATTCCAAATTTCAATCAAAGGTAAGCACATAAGAGTTGCTTATCTTAGTTTGTAAGTTAAAAGATTGTTCATTATGCTGAATAAGTGTAAAATGTCACTGTCCTCAAATTGAAACAAATATGTACTAAAAAGAAGAATGCACATTTGAGAATAATTTAAAACAATGCATTACACTTTACTATACTTGTCTTATTTCACTTTGACTGTATTCTCTTTGTTTGGTACTTGAATAAACATTATACATTTAAAACAAAGTATTTCTCTTAGTTGTTATTAATTATTCTTAAATGTGCTTGCTTAACATCTGGGGGTGACAGTGACTTGAGACACAAAATAATGTTTTTAATACGCCCTAGAAAGTAGACACTATTGTTATTGGTAACACTCCCTAAGCATGCATCAGGCGGGCCCTTTAAAATCCACCCGTTTCCCCGCCCCTCCTGCCCCCCTCCCCCCAAACCTGCTGCCATCAGGCAGACAGACAGCTCCGTTCCGTGAGCAGAAATTGGACTTCCGGTTTTCGAGCTAGCAGAAATAAGGTTTCCGGCTGCCTTCAAAATTAGATCGAGAATTTTTTATGTTTTTTAAAAGACACAAATCTATTTTAAAAATACATTTATGATGTATGCCTTTTAAATGGCTCATACTAAAACACTTCTAAGTGGCAAGTTTTTAAAAAAAGACACAATTGTATTTAAAAAAATACATTTATGATGTACAGTATGTCTTTTTAAATGGCTTATACTAGATCACTTCTAAGTGCCAGGTTGTTCCAGTTTGAAATTGGCTATTGACCCCCATTAAATGTGCACTTAGCACTGTTTTGCACTTTAACTGGATATTGATTTGTGTGTGTTACATATATGTATTGTTTTTGTATTGTTTGTCCATTGTTGTAATAATGCTGACTCTAGGCCAGGTCACTCTTGGAAAATGATGATGATATAATATTGTTTATTGCAGAAGCAAATAAACAATGATAAAAGAGACCACAAAATATGCTACAAATAATAATAGTAGATAGTGCAGGTGAGATAAAAAAAAAATAGAAGAATTTGGGGTTTATAAAGTTGATCTCACCTATTTAAAAACTAAAATACAAATACAAATACAAATGTAATCAGAAAAAAGCATTAAAAATGTATATTATTTAACAACATATATACAACATGGAAACACAGCATAAAAAAAAGGATAGAGGACAGAAATATTAGTAAATTTGTAGTTTGTGTGTGTGTGTGTGTGTGTGTGTGTGTGTGTGTGTGTGTGCGTGCGTGCGTGCGTGCGTGCGTGCGTGCGTGCGTGCGTGCGTGCGTGCGTGCGTGCGTGCGTGCGTGCGTGTGTGTGTGTGTGTACTTCTCCATAACTGAGCGCCCCTAAACTTGATAGAAAATGGATCCAGACCAGTACAGAATGTTGGTGAACATTTGAGAGATAATTTGTAAAAAAAAGGAAAGTGGCAGGCCGCCCAGTGCGGCCTGAGGTAAGAAAAGTGCCATTTTCAGACAATACTGGACACTGGACAGGAGACGGTTGTTGGCGCCAGCACTTTTGACATACGCACACGTTCAGGGAGACCCCCTCTACAACGCCACACTCTCCGCTAAGCGGGAGGGGTGTATTTGGAAAAGTGGCGGGCCGTCCAGTGAGGTCAGGGGTCAGAAAAGGTCCATTTTCAGTGCATAGACTTCACAAATTGGGCGCTGGACACGAGACAGCTATTTGCCGGGGCACGTGTGACATACGCATGCGTTCAGGGAGACCCCCTCTACAACGCCACACTCTCCGCTAAGCCAGACAGGTGTATTTGGAAAAGCGGCGGGCCGTCCAGTGAGGTCAGGGGTCAGAAAACAGCCATTTTCAGTGCATAGACTCCACAAATTGGACGCTGGACATGAGACAGCTATTTGCCGTGGCACTTACTATTACTTACTTACAATTATAACAATCTGTTCTTGCTTACAATTGACCGCTGATCATTCAGGCTACAGTCACAATTTAACACAAAAAATTGTAGATTAATATCACAGACTGAGGTTACCTGTTGTTGTCATGTCACTGTGACGCAGTGTTAATTTTTATTTAGTTTTAGTCATAGCCTTTTGAATAACATTTAATTTAGTTTTAGTCATATTTTATTCACCTTAAATGTTTGTTTTAGTGTAGTTTTAGTCGACTAAATATAATACGATTTTAGTCGACTAAATCTACAGTTGATTTTGTTGTCAAAAATGTATTTTGGCGGGCCTTGATGGCGTCATAATGCTACATTTTACACTTGGTTGCATGCTGAAATAAAAAAAAAAAATCTACTGCTGTGACTTCACGTATCAAATTAAATAAAATACCTTTTAAAAAGTTCTATTGATGTCACCTCCTTATGACTCCATAATAAATCAAACCTATTCATTGGCTTTTTGGAAGAGGATGCAAGTCCCAGGAAGTGCCACAGAATATCATCAGGAAGTTTTAAAGCATCTTCTGTGTATACAGTACTGTTGCGTTGACCAGTTATTGATAGATATGTGTGGATACTCCCACAGTATAATCCTATTATAATTCTAGTAAGCTCACGGTGGTGGTTGGTGGTGGTTGGTGGTTGGTGGTAGGGTGGACTCTTGATCAAACTGCGCATGCGTCGTTGTGTGCCAGGTTTCGCGAGAGAAACAAGCAGCGAGGTCTATGAAAACGAGGCCAAACCAAACGAACCCTATAACACCAACATTGGCCCTAAAGCGCTTACAATCGGCGGACATGGCAACACCGACTCTACACCATAGACCCCGCCCACTCTCTGCTGTGGAAAGTAAACACTCCAGATTTGTTTCCCCACACACGATGCACATTAGCTCCATAAAGAACGGTTCTATGTCGTTCTCTTCCAGGATCGGGCGAACGTCCGCCAAGGCTCCGCTGTTTACCCTTTTGTATACATCGTATCCCAAAACTAATGGTAGATTCTAAACCGCACGGATGTTTAAGGTTTGGTCGGCTGCATAATATTTTAGGTCGCCAGCGAAACTACCCGTTTAAATCGCTTATTTAGTCAGCCTGTGGCCATGTTTCCCATTGTAGCCAAACCGGGAGCAGTAGTGGCAGCGGACGTAGGTTTTTTTTCCGGGTTCAATGGGAAACATGGCCACAGGTTTCGCGAGAGAAACAAGCAACGAGGTCTATGAAAACGAGGCCAAACCAAACGAACCCCATACCACCAACATGCAACCTGATAATAATGTCCAAAGCATGTCTGTGTATGTTTACATCCATTACTGTGTTGGCGTTAGTTGGGATTAATGTTTATTAGCCAAACCAAGTTACTATGAGCCGTTAGCGTGATGCTAAGCTAACGGACGTTTGGCGGGTTACATGGCGGCTTTCCGACATGTCGCCTTTCCGACGTTAGCGGCTTTCCGACATGTCGCCTTTCCGACGTTAACGAACCCTATACCTAAACCTCACCCTAACCCTAACCGCACGCGGAAGCCACTAGTCGGAGTGGCGAGATGTCGGCGTGGAAGACGGTTACCGTTTGGCGCTAGCATGCGGCTAACGCTAATGCTAACGTCGTCATCGTGACTTAATCAACAATGTAAACGTTTCATCAACACACTTTATGAACCTTACTGTGGTTAATATTATCAGTGCTACCCAAGTAGTCCATTGAAAAGTATTATTTTGGTGTATTTTGTGTATTGTAACTTGGACACTGTAACTTAATGGTAGCTGGGGCGACACGTTGTTGGCTCATGGTTCAGAATGCCTCATGGGTATTGTAGTCATTTTCTGCTATTTCGGTTCTACTGTGATAGACTGTGCTACATTACCTGCTGTTTAATTGTGAATCATATATGCTATGAATATATGGTAATACAATGTTTATTTTCCTGTATTTCCAGGTTTATGACCTGAGTCATCTATGACCTGTGTGTCATCTGTGTGTCCAGTACTTTGTACTGTGTTGGTTAAAAAAGACAAAACACGAGTTGTGACAAAGACGTGTGATTCTCTGATTAATGTTGTTAGTGGTGTAAAATGCCATCAAAAATATACTCAAGCCTGCTGCAGGGCAACAGAAAATAGCAAGCCTATTTTGCTCTTTTATATAGCAAATTTTTATATATATACGTGGGGACGCGCGCCCTTCACCGGGTATGGTGAAGGGCGCCCTTCACCGGGTATGGTCTAGTTTATTTAATTTTGATAGCTTTAAACATTTTGCAGATGCCTGTCTCATTTTTAAGGTTTTAAATGGGCTTGCACCTCCACCACTAAAACAGTTCATAGAGCGAAGGGAGAGTGGTGACAGAACAACAAGGGCAACTACCAGAGGAGACTGTGAGGTGCCATTCAGACGGAGTGTGTTTGGTAAAACAGTCTTCTCTGTTAGAGCCTCCCATCACTGGAACTGTCTTCCTACCGAAGTAAGAGAGACCAACAACTTTCTAACCTTCAAATTCAACCTTAAAAGATGGCTAAAAGCTAACCAAATTTGTAATCATGAGTAAATTTCGGCTCCATTAATCACTGATGTGTCTTCTCCTATTTTACTGTATTGTTTTGTCTTTTGTACTATGTCTACTTGTTTTGTATAGTTGACGATGTCTCTTTTTGTATGGATAACTACACCACTTTTTTAACAGCCTGCCCAGGGACTACAGATGAAAATTAGCCAACTCTGGCTCATTTACATGGACGTGAATAACTGACATGTTGATCAATGTGCATTGTCCCTGTTGAATAAATAAATAAAAATAAATGTGCACTGACAAGTGATTCTGACGTATATCTGCATGCTAATCGTCTATTTTCACTATTTCAAAAATGTTTTAGAGGGGGTCTGAAAATGGCTGTTTTCTGACCCCTGACCTCACTGGACGGCCCGCCACTAGAGGGGGTCTCCCCGAACGCGTGTGTATGTCAATAGTGCTGGCATCGGCAGCCGTCTCCGGTCCAGTGTCCACTATTGTCTGAAAATGGCAGAAAAGGGCACTTTTCTGACCTCTGACCTCACTGGACGGCCCGCCACACTTTTTTTACACCTCTCCCGCTTAGCGGAGAGTGTGGCGTTGTAGAGGGGCTCTCCCCGAACGCGTGTGTATGTCACAAGTGCTGGCATCGGCAGCCGTCTCCGGTCCAGTGTCCAATTTGTATAGGCTAAGCAGTCCTTTGAACAGCATTTATCCATTTAGATAATGTTTTAATGTTTTAAAAAACGTTTTTGTTACACAGAAACATAATATGTGTTATATAGCTTCGTTTAAATGCTTAATTTATAGTTTTAATGTGCAAATGAACCGTTTTTCAATGATTTTCAATGGTTTCTTTTTACTCTAGAGGGTACTCTTATTCTGAAAGATTGTCAACCGGAAGTCTTATTTCTGCTCCGTCATTTCTGCTCACGGAACACAGCTCAGACGGACAGACAGACAGACAGACAGACAGACAGGTGTTTTGATACAATCAGAGCTGAGCGCCATTATATTTGGGAAGAGTGAAATAAACAACTTGTAATGTATCGTTCCACCTCATGGAAGTTGACTTTGTCAGTGTTGTCTGCTGACTCACACCTTGTGACAGTTGAAAGACTTTGTTAGGACTCGGGGCCTCATCAAATGGATATGAGCTGACCCCAGGTTGCAGTAATTATGTTTTGGGTGAGTAGCCTACACATAGCTCCGGAGTGATATACCATATATGGGGGGTTCCTTCTCGACATCTCGCCACTCCGACTAGTTGCGTCCGCGTGCGGTTAGGGTTAGGGTTAGGGTTAGGTATAGGGTTCGTAACGTTAACGTCGGAAAGGCGACATGTCGGAAAGGTGACATGTCGGAAAGGCGAAATGCACCGTTTTTTGGGGGGTGTCACCGCACCAAATATCCATGTATGAAACCTCATACAGTAATAACTGTACCAACAACCTCAATAGCACAACTTTCTATTTCATCTCTTTTAGTCAGTTTATGTGAAGGGTTACCCTAGTCAGATTTTTTTGGAGCAGGCCTACCCGTGGGCATGTTTAAAAATGCTGTTTACTCTTACTACTTATTTGTTTGATGAAAAGAAAGCATGAATGACTTTTTCAAGGTCTGCAAATGATGACAAAAAGAAGGACTCGATTTTAGCAATGTTTCTGAGCTGGAAGAGACATGGTTGGCATGTAGGTAGAAACATATAGGCCTATTTATGTGTGTATCTACACAATGTCTACTGTATATAACAGAGCTACTCTGTTCAATCTAGTCATTATCATTTTATTTTGTATGTGTAGTACCGAGGATGAACTAGACGAGAGAGGGGGGTTCTATCTCTCTATCCATGTGTTCCAAAGTTTGACCCTGGCCATCACTTACACAACTGATGAAGTCAAGTAAGACGGCTACGGCTCAAGGTAGGAACCCCCCCCCTTTTTATTTTCTGCTGCTGTGTTGTATGCTGTGTGTATACTAATGTGATTCAAGCTGGTGTATATTCCTGTCATTTGGGACCCAATGACTGGGTACTCTCTCTCTCTCTCTCTCTCTCTCTCTCTGGATAGGAACCTTGCTTTTCATTTATTTGCTGTGTCATTGACCTATAGCCATGTTTGAGTGAAACAAATGTGGTTAATGTAGATTTTCAGACCTTTTGCTGTCATAGAGCTATATAAAAACGGTTGCTGTTCCCCAAGGGTACGTCAGTGACGTATGGACTGTGTTCTTTGGTTGTTTGCGATGTGTGGTACGTCTATGTCTTCCGTAATGACGGTGACGTAATGAGGAAATCCTTGGCTGTGTTTGTGTCTATATGTCACGTCCAAAACAGTACTGTAGCAGTATACAGTATACTGTAGGTACATTATCATTTTGGCCATTGCTTAGAAAGGCTAAAAAAAGCAGGGTACCAGTCATGAGGTTAATAAGCTATTAAGATGTTTTTAGTTTTGTTTGTTTGTTAGTAGGCTATTCTAATTTCTGCAGTATTTTGTGAAACTGTTGTAACACATGATAATGTGCATATACAATAGGCTAGTTGTATTGTGATATCCCATAATTTGAATCATCAAAAAGTGATATATTTCATGAGAATACTGTTCCTTTCCAATTGAAGTGTAACATGCTTGACTTAAAAACAAAACATTTTAGTTACATTTACTAATCTGGTGAGGAAGATGATAATAACAGAAACATCCATCCATCCATCCATCTTCAATAATAACAAAAACATATTGAACAATAATCACATTGACTTGGATTTTGTCCACATTTATTAAAAAGAACTGTCCACAGTAGTTCAGACTTTGGCACCAACAATATAAAAAACAAATAAACAAACAAAGTGTACACCCCAAAGTAGCATTCAAACAAAACGTTTGGATAAAGGGATAAATAAAAAAATATGAATTAAAAAAAGTTTTTTTTTCTAAACATTACGAACACACATTTAT
The DNA here is from genome assembly GCF_963454915.1 of Gymnoscopelus microlampas. Lineage (NCBI taxonomy): Eukaryota > Metazoa > Chordata > Actinopteri > Myctophiformes > Myctophidae > Gymnoscopelus > Gymnoscopelus microlampas. Next base: position 19,293,653 of record NC_139954.1, on the reverse strand, counting down.
GAAACCTGTATGCATATAATCTGAAAACGACATATTTTCCATGTCTTTCAAAAAAGAGACAGGTAAAAAGTGGATTTTTGTTCATTCTCACCTATGGAATAGTCATAACAGTATGTGCTACAACTGACTTGTAACTACAAACATTCTCAAGTGGCATTCAATAGAGTTGGCACAATCAGATGTGTATCCAGACCACCATTTGAACACATAATTCCTGGGTGGTGTCCCTCGGTGACGCACATCAAAAATAGCCGATCTACAAGCTCAGAACGTGTCACAGCGCGACGCATTGTGAGCTGCTATGTTCGATGTGCGACACGGTACACAACCAAGTATAAATTGGGCACAGCAGTGTTATCTTGTCTTTTTTAGACAAAGTTTATATCCTCAATAACTTGCACAGAAATGGCAGCAACTGAATGTAATTTTTTAAATATTCAGACCATGACATAGAACCGAAGGGACATTTCAGGGTCTATATCTCATTTGTTCTACAAGCTCGCAACGCGTCACATCTTGACACGTTGTGAGCTTGTAGATGGGCTTTTATGAGTAATTTTGTGTGACACTGTTGTGCGACGAAGTATAAAATAGGGCTTAAGTGGTTAATCAGACTAATCAATTTAGCCGATTATAAAAAAATCTATACATTTTTTCGCTTCGATTAGTTGATATTCGTATAAAAATGTGCTTCAGGATTATTCAATTAATCAAAAAATAATCAATAGAATAATCACTAAGAAAATAATTGATAGTTGCAGCCCTAATTTAGAATACAACTTTCTTTCATGGTTGAAATGCCTTTGATGACAAAGAAAACAACGCAAGTACAGCATGCCATGGAATGTTATTGGAATATTATGTGGAATTCAGAGCAAGACTCCACAACTTATATGGAAATGCCATAACTTTGACCAAGGACATGGTCATTTGTTCACTGGCTCTTCCCGCTCTAAAAAAAAGATGTCTGTAATAATAATGAATAATAAAGTGATGCCACGTTGTAGGCCATGAAGAACAGAGTCAAGGAATAGTGTCTTTGAACTGTGTATATTCTAGTGTTGGTAAAAAAATAAAAATACAATGAGAATTGTCATGGAACGAGTTGAGTTTATATACAAATAAAACATGTTAAAATGTAACTGTGAAACGATTTTGGCCAGTGGTTCGGAAGGATCGTTTGAGGTGTTGAAGCAGCAGAAAATGGTGCTCTGGTAGACTGGACGAACAACACAATACATACAATTATTTCTAAAATACATTGCATTTAGGAAATCCTGATTGCAGGGTAACAGTAAAGACTGTATAAGGTTGATTAAAACGCTTGCTTTAGGGTCTGCAGAGGGTCAACGTGGATAAGCAGGGTGGATCTTGGGAGAAGGCAAAGCCGGGCGTTTTTTCAAGGCACTGGGAGGCACGGAGAAGGCCTTTATTGCGACAAAGTTCATCGAGGGAAAAGTCTCTTAAGGCACAGGAAAAGAAAAGTCTTGTGTAAAAGCGGAGGAGAGTATCATCTCGACTCCGTGGCGAGACTCTGGGGTCTCATATCTGTCTCCATCCTCCTAGTTTTTCCTCCTCTTCCGTTCCTCTCTACTCTGAGGTGTTGTGCGCATCAGCAAGCAGCTCTGGTCTCAGGCATTCAATAGGACACTGGATGTTCTGCAGGTGCAAGCAGAGAGACAATGGAGGGGGGGAACATTGTTTTAGTTATGAACATCTGCTGAGGGAATGCACATGCCAGTCGCGTCAGTAAGTTCATCTTCAGTAAAGTAAATTGCCTTAAGACTGAGTTACACATAGTTGCACACGTGTGTCATACACTGAAAATAGCAGATCTACAAGCCCACAACGTTGTGCAGTGAATGGAAAGTAAAACTTGCTCATTCAAAACCATATTTGAAACTGACATTTGTTTGGTATGATAGCAGTATTTGACCCCTGGATGTACACTTTTTTGTATATTGCCACAAGGTCTGCCAACAGTCTTATCAACACGAGTTTCGGTGATTAGGTCTAATACCCAGACAGGAACATAATCCTGTTGTAGAAAGGAGTCACTGACCAGCTTGCTCAAGGCGTTCTGTCTGTAGATGTCGTAGACATCTGAGCGTACGGGTTGCAGGAGGTCAACGTCCACCTCGGTCGGTCCTCCCGGCCTCCTGCAGTTCTCACAGCGCCAGCCCTGAAGCAGGGATGAAGAAGCGTTATTGTACTCACAAACACACACACACACACACACACACATATGGTAGAATGTACGCATATAAACACACATGGACAAGCATGCGTGGCCACACACACGCGCGCACACACTCACACTCACACTCACACTCACACTCACACTCACACTCACACTCACACTCACACACACACACACACACCTGTTGTCCTCCATAGCAGGTACAAGTACAGATGGCTCCCAGGTATTCTTTCTGCCATTGATTTCCTATCTGGTACATCTTCCCATCATCATAACATGTCGATTCATCTGGAGGAAACGCACATCAACAAAATACCATTACATATCATTTATTAAAACTGGGTTTCTGAGTTAACAATTGTGTGCACCCGTATCAACTTGTAGCTGTATGCATTTAGTACACAGTAAAATCCTCAGACTTAATTTAACTTCTTGAGAGTTTACAGATACATTTGTAATGCTCTCAAGGGTCGGGTCTGTTACTTACGCGGTTCACATTTGAACTCTCCCTTGCCGTTGCCCAGGCAGGTGCAGCTCATCATGTGGCCATTCTCAGCGTGGCGATCCCACTTCTCGCCGATGCGGTAGTTTTTGCCGTTGTCATGACACCACTCTGGAGAGGATTACATGAGGGAGAAAGGAGAGGTGGGGTAGGAGGACAACAAAGGGAGATGGAGAGGATTGTATGAGGGAGAAAGGAGAGGTGGGGTAGGAGGAAAACAAAGGGAGATGGAAACGGTAGAGCAGAGAAAGGAGAGGGGCTAATGGTTAATGGAGAGAATTTGAACATGGGGGGGGGTCGTATTATTCCTAATCCAGAAATGAAATTTCATACATAATCTGGAGTGTTCATTTAACCCATGAAGACCTGAGGCCGATTCTACAAATGCCTCCTAAACCAGTAGTTCTCACACTCAAGATTTCAAGATTTTTCAAAAATAGCAGATGTACAAGCTCGCAGCACGGCACAAAGTGACAGAATGTGAGCTTGTATATTTGCTTTGCTATCTGAGAATAGCCAACGCAAACAATCTAAAATGACACAGATGCTGGTCCTGGTTTTAATGGGTTTTAACTTGAGAGTGGCAACATTTTGTTTTAGTCTTTCGTGTTTCGTGTGAGTATTATTATCAATTCCGCTGTGACGGCAGGTTGTTCCATTTGAATAGATTCATCTAGTGTCTGAGGCACAAACACACATACACACACACACACACACACACACACACACACACACACACACACACACACACACACACACACACACACACACACACACACACACACACACACACACACACACACACACACACACACACACAGACACACACAGACACACACAAACACACAGTTCATTGGATTGCTGTGAACTCATGACATTTGCACTGCAGCAAGTGGCGGTCTCAGTTTTTGGTATCATCAAGTTAAAAACAAGGACGGACAATACAAATAACTGAGACTGAGTAGCAATTTGCTAAGCTGGCGTTTTTCCCCTGTTACTGACATGTTTTTACTGTTTAGAAACATAGCAGATGGGGCTAGCATGGATTTATTTATTTATATATATATATATATATATATATATATATATATATATATATATATATATATATATATATGAAATACATACAGTATATGAAATATATACAATTGCATATACTGTATAGCATTCAAGGCTGTCCATGCCAGATTTTACAACAATAAGTTCCGACCAAGTAATTTGATTGGACAAGAGGCTTTCATAGAGTGCTGTTATAGAGTATGACAGCAATGGAACTTTAAACTCTATAGTCATTAAATGTTCTAATAACCGAGTCGATCATCATATATCTTAGTTACATTGTATCAAACTTTGCACCACAAATATGGAAATAACTTTTGAGAACATACAGATTAATCTCTAAATGACTAATTGTCTGTGATTAGTTATGACAGAATCACAGCTGTACTGATTTAAAGTACGATAGCGCCCCTCTCATGTGATATTGCTTACATAGCGGTGGAATAGAATCTGACATTTTATGTTCTATCATTTTGCTCTGCAATCAATTAATTTATTATGAAGACCTTTATCTAACTGAGAATATAATGGAGTGAAGAGCCTGTGTGATTTGATTCCCGGCCCATCCCACATTAGAGCTTCTGAACTAACAAAAAACAAGTCGAATATGACTGGTGAGAAAACCGTTCCTCTGTGAGAGACATTATTTATGATGTACGTAATAATATTCATACATTTCACACTCTATTTATTATAAATCACTTTAAATAAATCGAATAGAATCCATAAAGAGCTCTAATTCACTTGGTCGGTTGTTTGCAAAGCATGCTGGGATGGGGTTAATAAGCCACTCACTGGATGAATCACATCTAAAATGGCCGCTGCCCAGTCCCAGGCAACGACACCACAACTTGAAGCCGGTCTCGGACATACGCTCCCACTCGGAGCCCACCTCGTGGTAGGTGTGTGTGAACGTGTCGTAACACACGTCACGGGTGTTGCCTATGGGGAGGTCACCTGGAACTACGAGGATGGAAGAGAAAAAAAGAACAATCAGATGTGTTTTGTTTTTCTGACAAATTCATCCTTATTAATTCAACAACTAGCAGTTTGCTTAGAACTTTCACCACAATTCCTACAAATACAGTTACTATATTCATTATTTATAACTACATTAACCAATTACTGTAATGCACTTGCAGTATAGGAATGAATATCATTCAATTGGTTTTAGTAATCAGCCCGAGTCATCGCAGTCCTAAATACAAACAAACAAGGTATGTTGCATATAGTGCATAACAAAATATCATATTCCTGTATTAAATGTCTTACAATTCCCCGGAATGTGCTCGCATGAAAAGCTCACATTATATAATATCATGGAGAAAAAAATAAACATTACTAGGACAGGTGTGTTTGTCAGAATACTGTACCGGCATTGCCCACGGTTATGACTTCTTCCAGAACCTTCTCTTTAGCCTCGCCCCTCATGGCCTCCACTATGACATTATAGGACGCCCCAGAGATCAGGCCAATCAGTGTTGCACTGGTGGACGTTCCAGGAAGACGCATCTACATGAGGAGAGACAAAGACATTAGTAAGCAATAAGCATGTGAGTGTGTGTGTGTGTGTGTGTGTGTGAGTGTGAGTGTGTCTCCATGTACTCCCAGTTGTGTCATTATGCGCGTGTCCTCATGTGAATTATATCGATGTTTGTCCAGCATGGGCTCATCGAACAAATGGAATCGATTTTAATAAAATAATCGATTTTCAAAAATAGCTGTCCTAGAAGCTCACAATCTATCATGTTGCGACGCGTTGTGAGCTTGAGCTCGTAAAACGGCTATTTTCGCTATTTCCTGCACAACATTGTTGTACTAAAAAGTATAAAACGAGGATTAAAAGTTAATCAGACTAACCATTTTTGTCGATTATAAAAAAGTGATTACACATTTTTTACATTGATACTGTATATAAGACACTAAGATAATCGATAGTTGCAGCCATAGTGAATACAAGTGTGCGTGCGTGTGTGTCAAGTACCTGGAAGGTCTTCTCCTCCAGGTGTGTGATAGGGTTGCAGGACACCACATACTCGGTGCTGTGGGGGATGGGCTGCCAGGAGAGGGTTGTCAGAGTCTTTGCTTCCTGGGGCAACTCTGTCTCGTTGTCAGGGAAACCAAACGCCATGCCGCCGAGGCCAGGCAGCGGACCCTCGCTCACCTGTTGGACCAAACAGACCAAAGATAAGACAACTGTGCTGGACAGGGATATGACAAAAATAGTATTAGTTGAAGCCTTAAACATAACGCTCTGTCAGTGCAATATAAAATGTCAATATTTACGACACATTAACACAGACACAAATCATAAAATATATTTACATGCAGAGAAAAAAATGATTCCAGTACTCAAAATATAATTGTAGAAACATACATAATACGTGAAATATATTATTTATTTTTATGTTTTACTTGAAGCTTGATTAAGTTATAGGGGGGGGGCAGTGGCTCATGAGGTTGAGTAGTGGTTAGATCCCCAACTCTTCCTGGCTCTGTGTTAAAATGTCCTTGAGCAAGACACTGAAGCCCTAACTGTGCCCAATTAGCAGGTTGGTGCCTGGCATCGCTGTCTCTGCCAGTGTGTGAATATGTGTGAATGGGTGAATGTATGGCACATTGTAAAGCACTTTGGAGAAAGGTGCTATAGAAATACTGCCCATTTAACATTTAAGTTTAAACACTTATAATCCAGTATAATGCTAACAAGCTCCGTCTCACTCACCCTGACTACGGGTACTCTGTTTCCATCAGGGCCTGGCACAGGGATGTAGATCAGTGGCTGTCCGACCGTGGGTCTCTGTCCTTCCCTATGACCGGTACCAGGCACATTAAGGCCATTGTTAGGACCCAGATTCTGGTACTCTGTGTAGATGTGCTGGCCTTGCTGGCCAGGCTGGCTCTGGCCACCGGTTCCAGCTAAGTGAACGTGGTTGGAGTTGAAACTGGGAAGAGAAAGAATGAAGACAATGTAAGGTTGAGAGAAAAGCAGAGAGAGGGAGAGAGAGAGATAGAGAGAGGTGTAGAAAGACAGAAATAAGCCAACAGGACGGCACAGGTTAAAGGAATACTTCAACCCCAACATGACTTATAGCCTACTGACTCACAGTATAATCGTAAAATAAATATTACATTTTATAAAATTACTTTGGATATAGCTTTGCCATTGATTATGTTGAACTCCTATTGTCTTAATTGTCTTCATTTTTGGATTCTTCATTCATTGTGAAGAAATGCGACAAAAAACTAAAATTAAGGCTTCATAGAGTGAGTAAATGATTAAAAGAAAAGGTCAGAATGGGGTGAAGTATTCATTGAAACCCTGAATTACATTCCATTGTACGATTGATTTGGTATAAATCAAGATCCCAACGAGCGTGTAGATTGGCGAGGTTGCACAATAGAATATAATTCTAACAGACATGAGTCTGTTCTTACGTCTTGTCATTGAAGGTTTCTGGGACATCCAGGTGGGACAGGATCCCGGGTCTGTGGGGGACAGGAAGCTGGGGCAGCTCAGGGATCAATACATCTGGAGTTGTCTCTGATTGGAGGAGAGACAAAAGGTGGACGGACTGTTAGGAGCAAGGCAGAGCAAAGCAGTATGGAAGTATGGATCCACTGGATTGCATTTTGAGTAACAGCAGTTTGTTAGTAGAATGCCACTTTTTTTGTTTTAGATTTTTTTTTGGTGGACCCATACTTGAGGTGTATTTGCCCACAGACACTGATATGAACATGATTTGCAATTTACTCCACTAGTTATTATGGTTCAGGTTTGGCGTGAGAGACAGCTGATGTCTGACCCGTGTTTGTGGGAGTCTTATTAATTTTGTGCAGATTAAAAACAGGTACCGTATTTCTCAACCACCAAAGTACAGGTGACCATCAATCAGTGTCAAGGAATTATCACACTCTACTTTAGGGAGTGCAGTTACAGATAGAAGCCAGCAGGGCGCAGCACAGCGCTACAATTGCTTTTTCTCACTACATTTACACAGACTTCCAAATGTACTTTCTACCCAGTGCATAGGCCTATAAGTAAATTGAGACATGCATGCATTGTTACATTGGATGAGTAAAATTTGATTAAAGTAAATTGGTAATATGATTCAATTACTCTTCCTGTAAATGTAGTCATTACTGTAAATACATTGTGTTTAACTATTAAAAACAATTATTGCAGTTTTTAATCCAGGTAGCTATTCAGGCAGAACTTCAAGACGAAAAAAGAAATACAAAATTGACATTTGAAGTTCGTTTTCAATGGATTGGTATGCCATTTTCGAGGATGTACTTACGAGTTCTGGCCTTGCCCACCAGAGCTGTGCTCCTCAGTGCATTCTGCAGGGCAACAATCTTAATGACATACTCAGTTCCTGGTTTCAGACCTACAACCAAACAAACATATTTACACATTAAAATGAAGCCCAGCTGCTGCACAGGTACTTGGGAATTGAAAGTCAAAAATGAAAAATACAGAAGCACTATATCAATACAAATACAATAATACAAAAAAAAAAAAAAAAACTCGTCACTGCATAGTATTTGTGGGTATGTGTGTATATGTGTCCCTCTTTATGAACATATAGCGCACCCATGTGGGTGTGAAGGTGTTTATGTGGGCCTCTCAGTACATGTGCATAAGTGTGTATGTGTTATGAGCCTGAGTGTACATAGTATATATCCAGACTTTTTCCCCATGCTACTGCTGGAATATGACTTCATGCCCCAGAAGAGTTGACTGGAAAATCCTGCAGCACTACAAAGGGCAGGACAGGAGAGGGGACTTATACACTGGCTATGGGGCAGTTAAGGGTTCAGTGTTTTGCTCAGGATCGAACCGGGCGGGGAACTTCCAATTCCCAGGTGGCCACTGCCACCCCTTAAAACATGACCTCCTTGAGCCAGATGTGTGTACCTGTGTGACACCTTTTCATGAATCCACACTCGTGTCCATGTACAATCAACCCTCACCATTGACAACAGCGTAGCTCTGGCCTGCATGGGGCCTGGGGGTGAGCTCTCTGGGTATGCCTCTGGCTTCCTCATAGGTGACGTAGTAACCTGTGACCCCCGTGCTACGAGATGGTTCCCAGGTGAAGGAGATGCTGTTGGGGGTCAGGGAAGTGAAACGGATGTTGGTGGGCGGGATCACTGCTGGCTTGGCTGGAAGAGACACAGACAGACAAGAAAAGTTATACATACTGTATGAACGTTTCCACTGATTGTGGTCAAGTTTACGAGTGAAGAATACTGTTGTAGTTGAGAGCACTGTGTGGAGGCGGTACCTGTGGTGGCGGTGAGGGTGAAGGGCGAACTGCGACCGTTTCCATTCAGAGTGTAGATGTTGATCTTATAGGTGGTGCTTGGCTGCAGACCTGGACAAAAGAAACAGACGCGTTAGAGAGGGGCTGTGTGTGTGTGTGTGTGTGTGTGTGTGTGTGTGTGTGTGTGTGTGTGTGTGTGTGTGTGTGTGTGTGTGTGTGTGTGTGTGTGTGTGTGTGTGTGTGTGTGTGTGTGTGTGTGTGTGTGTGTGTGTGTGTGTGTGTGTGTGTGTGTGTGTGTGTGTTTTCCTGTATGCATACATTTTGCAGTATTAGTGTGCATAAGAAAATGCATATGTATTTTGTTATTCAGTCTTACAGACACATCCAACCACCTAACTGGCTATTGTGCATGGCTGTCACAACCAAGGGGTGGGCCTGAGGTTAGAGTTGTAAATACGATGACGGCGGCAAGTGAAGGTAGGGACATTTGCTACCTGGTCCTGACAGCTAAATGAGTATTAAACAATATGCATGCATGTCCGATCAAACTGTATGAAAGCCTGGAACGACAGTTTTGTTTTTGTTTGGTTTGTGACGTGACAATTAGGGATGGGTATCGTTAGGATTTTTACGAGTCCGGTTCCGGTTCCGGTTCTGCTTATCGGATCCGGTTCCTATCGGTTCCATATTTCGGTTCCAAAATGGTAAAAAAATAAGGTAAAATGTTCATTTAATAGAGATGCACCGAATGGAAAATTCTTGGCCGAAACCGAATACCGAATACAGGAAACACTTGGCCGAAAACCGAATAGCCGGAAATTATTAATTTAAAAAATATATGTATACATTTTTTTTTACGTTTTTTTGTACCATTGCTGTCATGGCTGTGCCTCTGTTGTAGAGCTACATGATTATGGCAAAACTTATCATAACTATAATGGGTCCATATTGAGATCAGTTATTTAAAACATATTTATTTATTGTGTAGAATTATTGATTTACTATTGTGTTGTAATAAAATACAATATGCCTCAAAACATTACCCTGCCATATTCAAGAAATTAAAACAAATATTGAATAGCCTAGCAAAAGGCATTATAATGTCTGCAGTTGCATTATTGCACACACAGCCAAAATGCATTAATAATATTAGGTCTGCCATTCCTTCCTTTTGAAGAAGTCACTTTCAGTTTCATTTTTGACACACACACACACACACACACACACACACACACACACACACACACACACACACACACACACACACACACACACACACACACATACACAATCAAACAGAAGCGTTCACAGCTGGTGTTAATTATTTTGCCCGGCGCGAGTTCTTAACTAGCGCTGGTTTTCCAACTAACGTTACACCCTCTGACATGTGGATTCTAGTTTTCAAGTTGACAACAGCAAATCTTGGTTACAAAGTTTGCAGGGCAGGCTATTCCTTGCCTTACTACTTCAGTTCAGAGTGAGGGGAGGGGGGGCGATGCGGGGAGGAATGTGGCTGGGCTGAGTGCGCCCGGAGAGAAGCAGCAGCTCTACTCTTCCATACAGAGAGACGCTACTGATGTATACATCTCCATACAATGGTGTTTTACCGGATTTGTGATTTTTGCTCAGATTGTGCTGTTTGTGTAGGACTTTTAAACGCCTTTGTTTGAGCGGCTTTTAGCGCATCTAGGAACCGATATGCAGAACCGAAATTACATATTTTTTATGGGTACCCGGTACCGACCATTTCTTTATCGGTTCCTACTTGGAACCGTATTTCGGTACCCAACCCTAGTGACAATAGTACGCAAGCAAATACAGTGACATGTGTATATATACCTGTAATAGTGAAAGAGCGTGTTTCTGGGCTGATGTTTCTCTGAATGGGGGTGAGGCCTGTAGACGTTGTGGGCGTGGCCTCAATCAGGAAGCCGGATATGGCCTCCGTCTTGGAGCGCCACGTCAGAGTGATTGAGGAATCCTTAACGTCGGAGATGCGTACGCGACGAGGGGGGCTGATAGCTGGGGGGAGAACAGAGGAGGACGGATTGAGTGAAAGAAAGAAAAAGACAGGCAGACAAGTCACACACAAGAGTGGCTTGTAGATCAGCTTGCAGATCTGTATGTACGTAATGGAAATCTCTTCACAGTCGCATGAAAACAGAAGGCATTGGTAACAATTAGGTCAGGCTGAAATGACATACTGTCCAGGGTGGTGACCTCTCCCTGGAGCGGCCTGCTGGTCAGCGAGTCCTTCAGAGCATAAATATGAACCTCGTAGGTGGTGGCAACCTGGAATGAGAGGGAAGGAGAAAAGAGAGAGAAACTTTAAATAGGACTTTCTACCTCCACTGCAAAGTCATCTATTAGTCGTCTATTTTAACACTCAAGTGATACATTGGCACTCATGATTTTTACAGAGTGGACAGTCGTGATTTTGGCAGTCTCCAGAGTGCTCTCTGTGTGCCTGTGTGTGTGTCTTTGATGCATAAACCATGTGAAGATGACAGGGCAAGGCGGTGGCCTGTGGCTTCGGTGGGCGGGGAGACTGCCAACATACACAGGCTGCGACACACACACACACACACACACACACACACACACACACACACACACACACACACACACACACACACACACACACACACACACACACACATACACATACACACACACACTGTACTCTCAGGCCTCTACGTGCTTCTGCCTGCATGTTCATATGTACCTTTGTACACGTACATGTGTGCAGCCATGTCTGTCCCAAGGATGTCTCGAAGTGTGTCTACATTTCTGTATCTGTGTATGTATTCACGTGTGTGTGTGTGTGTGTGTGTGCGCGCGCGCGTGCACGTTAAAGCTGAGCTGTGCTATAAAACGGCAGTCTGAACCCTTCAGCAGGATAAATGTATCTGAGGATTATTCCAGATCCAAATATCTTTCCTATGACTAAATGGGAAAATGTCTGGAGTCTGGGACTGTCACATGTCACCTCCTTACCTTGTGTGCGTGTGTGTGTGTGTTTTCACCCAATTCTTATAGCATATGGCCTGACTTTAGTCTAGTATTAGGGCGTTTAACATGGCATGTTCTTCACCTTTCCAGATCTGTATTGTTAGGGTGGATATACAGTATAGGATTTATGACCTGGTTCAGCTCCAATTACACATGTCAGCACTTATTCCATTTTATTTTTACAGTATTCTTGCGACACAACTATTGCACTCTAGCTCCGATCCTTGGAAAGCGTTTTTTGAGAATCCCATATGTTCTCATTTCCCACTGTTAGAAGGAACAACACATGATCTGGCAAAATGGTAGTTTGAGAGACACACTGGTGTTAATAATTTAATACGGCTTGGCTGAATGCTCAATTCTGTTTGGTCAATCACAACATTCAGAGGTTTGTTATTTCTTGATAGCAGACCATTGCTATGAAAAACAAACCATTGCTATAGTCCTGGACCTAGACCAACCGGTGCTTGGATTTTGCTGTATCCGACATTTCGGCTAAGCAAATAAACACACAATGTCATTTTACAGCTAAACAGTAGTTTAACTTTTAAGGCGAAAAATAGGCAATGCAGTAACAGAATCTTGATTCATATTGCATCAGCACGTCCAGAATGGGCCGTGTTGCGCATTATTAAATCAAAATCATTTTGTTGAACTTGTTACAATTTGTGTCTGATTTATTTATTATGTAGCTGTGTAATAAGGAGGGATAATGAACAACAAGCCAGTCATTAATGAGAAATGCACCCCATCGGCGTGAGCGTCAGTACAGCTCACTGTTCAATATCGCTTACCAGTGGTGTAAAGTAACTAAGTACATTTACTCAAGTCCTGTACTTAAGTACAATTTTGAGGAACTTTTTACTTTACCGGAGTATTTCCAATTGTCTATACTTTTACTTCTACTCCACTACATCTCAGAGGCAAATATTGTACTTTCACTCCACTACAATTATTTGAAAACTCAAGTTACTAGTTACTTTGCAGATATAAATATATTACATTATAAAACATACATTAACCACTTTAGCCCTATATACCTAGGCTATTTGAAACACACACACACACACACACACACACACACACACACACACACACACACACACACACACACACACACACACACACACACACACACTAACCATGAGTCCTGGGATGAGGGCCTGTCTAGTGTCTGGGGCCAGGTTGATCTCCTTGGTGGGGCCCGTCTTGCTCTTGGGGTTCACCACCACGCGGTAACCTGTGAGCCCCGTCAGCCCTGTCAGGCGGTTGGCCTGGCCCGACACGGCCCAGCTTATGCTGAAGGAGGTGGGGCCAACCTGGGAGAACTGCAGATTGATGGGGGGAGGGATGGCTAAGAAATGGAGAGAGAAGGAAGAGCGGGGTTTAGAGAGGGAGAGAAACTTGCTGCTGCTTTAACTCTTAAGAGTATATACACTCAAACTATCAAATCATTTAGCTGGGGACCCCCCTGGAACCCCCTCAAGGACCGCCGGGGGACCCCAGACCCACTGTCAACGCAGTAGGACTGATATGTCACTCTTCCCATACCTGTGGCCTGGGTTCCAACCACCGGCGTGCTGGCCGTGTGGTCGTGCAGGGCGATGACCTTCACCGTGTATTCGGTTCCGGGTCGCAGGCCGTAGATGGTGGCCGACTCCGCCTCTCCTCTGGGGGAGGGAAGCAGCTCTCTCTCGCCCTCCTCGGGGCTGTAGTACAGCACGCGGTACGCCGTCACCACTCCCTCTGGGCTGTCCCATGTGATCCTCAGCGAGGTGGAGTCTATGTCGGAGAAGGTCAGGTCCTTGGGCTTGTCTACAGCTGCAGGGAGAGAGAGAGAGAGAGAGAGAGAGAGAGAGAGAGAGAGAGAGAGAGAATTGAATTTTACAAGCACTTTAGTAAAACCCATTTATCCGTTACCATTTTACACAGAGAAAAAAGGATAATCAAACAATACCATAGAACTACCAAAATCAACCAATATGATTAGACCATCCCAAATGATAGGATTTGATAATCAAGACAAAAGATTCTCCAATTATCCAAAACATAAAATTAAACATAAAATTCACAAGGATAATCAACAAACCATGACTATACATCAACACAATATAAGACATAGGACTGATGATTATTATGAGGGTACTATGTAAAGACAGATTGAAGAGACCAGCAGAACAGACCTGATCTGCCCAGCATACTCGTATGCTGTACATGTAAAACCCTTACTTGTCACAGCGGTCTCCACCAGTGGCGGGCTCTCTCCATCTTGACCCAGAGCATAGACGCTCAGGATGTATTCCATAGTCGGCATCAGGCCTGAGAACGTCATCTCTGTCTGATCTGGAAACCAGCAAGGACGTGGGAAGAGAAACGGAGGCACAGAAAGAGAGTGAAACAGAGGTTTTAAAAGAGTCATGCTGAACTACTTAACCCATTAAGGCCTGAGGTTCCGATTCTAGAAAATGTCTTCTAAATCCTAACGGTTTTCTGAAAAACCTATGTTGCTATATCAGTGGTTCTTAAACTTTTTCATATCAAGTACCTCCAAAATGATATGTACTTGGCCGCTGACCCCCATCTGAAAATGTTTTGTTCCAGGGACCCCCAGAAGCAAATATTTGAGTTAAAAATGTTTGCTTTAAAAATATATATATTCAAAGATATTTCAAAAATATCAGATCTAAAAGCACATGAGATTGTATATCTGCTATTTTTGAATAGCCAAAGTATAAAATAATGGTTTAAGACGTGGTTACACAGATGCGTCCTCGGTTTTAATGGGTTATAGACAGCCATTTTAAAATGTATTGTTAAATGTATTTTTTAGATACAGCAGGACAGTGTAGAGAAACAGGAAGCAGATGGCAGAATGACATGCAATCCATTTCTCTAGCTAGACTCGAACACGGAGACGTTGGGATCATGTAGTCGATCCACTATCCAGTCGGCGAACCGGCATGCCAAATGCCAACTCATTCTGGCGTTTGTACATGTACTGTATGTACTGTACGTATGTTTTTGAGTGTGTGTGTGCCTGTGACTCAATGCTTGCCTGCATGGCCCATGCGTACATACCTGGGGCGACCACCTCGGAGAACGAGGGCCCTTGTCCATTCCTGGGGGCTCCTGTCACCCTGTACCCCTGGATGGGCCCCTGGGCCGGGGTCCACCTCACAGTGATACTGCTGTCTTTCACATCAGTCACCTCCATCTCAGAGGGAGAGTCAATGCCTGCATGGGTGAGGAATGAAGACACCGGTGACGTGGGCAGCAGTGGTGGAAAGTAACTAAGTATATGTACTCAAGACTGTACTTAGGTACACATTTTAGGTATTTTTTGCTTTACTGGAGTATTTCCAATTTTCAATACTTTTACTTCTACTCCACTACAGTCTACATCTCAGAGACAAATATTGTACTTTTACTCCACTACACTTATATGAAAACTTGAGTTACTAGTTACTTTGTAGATTTTGATTATTATTACAAAACACATTAACCACTTCAGCCCTATATACATTTCGGCCATTTGAAAATAGCCGATCTACAATCTCACAATGCGTCGCATCGATTTGTATACATTTAAAGCATTTGAAAACATGTAAAATGGGACATTCTGCATAATGAGTACTATCTACTTTTGGCACTTTAAGTACATTTAGATACCAATACTTTTGTTCTTTTACTCGGCAGTATTGCTACTTTTACTTAAGTAAAACATTTTTGTACTTTTTCCAATACTGGAGGTGGGTAAGTTCGACTGCAAGGTTGAGAAACGCATTCGTACGCACACACGTGCATAATGTGTATGTATGCGTGTGTGTGTGTGTGTGTGCACGCAAGTGTGTATTTTACCTGTCTTGTGTGTGATGTAGATGGGAGTGCTGGATGCAGGGCTGTCTCCTCGGCCTGTCACAGCGTAGACGGTGATGGTGTAGTCGGTTCCAGGGTTCAGGTTGTTGATGGTGGCGGTGGACTGAGACCCAGGCACCGTGAACTCCTTGGGATTACTGTGACCTCCTGAACATTCAATGACCCAAATGTGTCAGACATTTTGATAGGATTTGTACGCTACGCACATAACTTTACCAGCAGGCTTTGATTCATTTGTATTTCTGGTAGGGATATGTTTTTTGCCTGCTTCTGGTCGGACTGACTTTAATGCATGCATTTCTTTTGGCAAATGGAAACCGTCCAATATGTTTGAAATGTACCCCATTAACCCTACATTGGGTTAAGGGGGTTATTTTCAAAGTTTTTTTTTTAATAGGGAAAATGGCAGATCGGCTATTTTCACTATTCATGTGATTAGTATGGCTTAACAGGTTACAAAATCCCCCCCACCTAATTTTTGTATTAATTGAACCCTGATTATTAGTCTGTCCAGGTGCAGTACTGTGTTTCGGTACCATGGACTTACCAGACTCTCCGTGGGTGATCCTGTAGTAACGCACAGTGACAGAGGGGGCGTCCCAGCGGATGGTGATGCTGGTGGGGGATGAGTCTAGCACCTCCAGGTCTGTGGGGGCGTCGGAGACTGGAGAGAGAGAGAAAAACAATGGAGATGCGCTGATTATGTATTTATGGAAATAATGTTAACATCACCTCCGACTGCTTTATATTCGCATATATATACACACAGAGAACAATCCTGTGTTCATTTCGCTATAACTTTCATGTCCTAGTCAGGATTCGAACCTGGGTTACCCGCACAAGCCGCAAAAAATGTCCTGAGTTGAGCTACCGTATAAGAGAGAGCATTATACGTCTCTGAGCACAGAGCACAGCTCCCCCTGTGCAGCCATCTGCTGGGTGAAGCTGTAATTTCCCCTCCCATAGGGACCAGAAAACACTCCCTTTCCCTAAATGAACACAGGATTTTACAATGGAGGGGCTTAAACACTTAAACCCCAGCATCGTTATTGTGGGGAAAGTTTTTGCTGAAAATAGCAGATTGACAAGCTTGTCGATCGGCTATTTTCAGCGAAAGCTTTCCCCACAATAACAGAAAACGGAAAATACACGAGTATTGAGCCCTGAGGGACTCCGGTTACCCATATAGGGTTTAAGTGGTTAACATTAACATAGATAGCTCATTATAAAATACATTTTATAGGTAGGAAAAACTAAAAGCGAAAAACAAAAAGCAGGAACACTTACTAGTCTTCTGTGTTCCGCTGAGTGGAATGCTCTCCTGGTTCCCGCTCACGGCATAGATGTTGACCAGGTAGTCCGTCTCGGGGGTGAGTCCCATCAGGGTGAAGTGGCTCCTGGAGGGGGGCAGCCTCTCTTCCTTGGCCCGCCCGCCGCTGGACATCTGATAGCGGATGCGGTAGCCCGTGATCCGGGACTGAGGGGCGACCCAGTGGACCGTGAAGGAGTTGGTCAGGATGTCTGTGAAACGCAGGCCGTCCGGAGAGTCCAGGGCTGGGGAGGAGAGAGAGAGCGGGGGAGAGAGAGAGAGAGAGAGATGGGGAAGACATTAGTGAAAACTGGCAGCTGAACAAAGAGTTTGGGTACTCTTTGTTTTGCATGTTTTAGTTTCTTGGACTTGTTTTTTCTTGAGCACAATGTAAACATTTTGATAGCAGGTTATTTAGACAGATGCTAGGTTCATTGTTGACCTGGTATCCTATGTTTAAATGTACAGATTATTATTTTGACAGTAATTGTTTAGACTGATGCCATGTTCTTGGATTACTCGCGATCCTAGTTAATTAAGGCACTACACTGTCATTACATTTGATGTATGTGTTTACCTTGCTTATTGTAAGTCGCACTGGTTAAGAGCTTCTGCTAAATTGTAAATAGTAAATTGTAGAGAATGAATAATCTCAATTTTTAGATTGGTACACAAGGTAAAATCATCAGTGTTCATTTATCCACTTGCAAACGGATCTATTTGGTTGCATGTGTACACTCAAGAGTTAAGGATTTTACATTGTACTGTACTGTGCATCAGTCACAGAAGTCATTTAGTTCTTAAAGGGTACTCACTTGTTCTCTGGGTGCCAACTACTGGTGAGCTCTCCCTTTGTTCGTACACACACACCACGCTCACCATATACTCTGTGTTAGGCAGCAAATCTGTGGGCAAGAGAACGAGAGACAACGGATTAATCATGTGGTGTGCGGGTGTGTGTGTGTGTGTATATGTGTGTGTGTGCGCGTGCGTGTGTGTGTGTACGTGTGTGCATGCGTTTCGTACTTCTCAGCACCACGCTGTTGCTCCTGCCTCCAACACTTGTTTCTGTGGTTTCATCCTCATCGTCAATAGGGTGGTACCTAATCAATGAACACAAAGCAATGAACATACATTTCAAGATAATGCAGATGTATTTGAGTAATGCACACTGGCACTGCGCCGCTCTTCCTTGAGACATGTGGACAATGTTCTACCTGATCAGGAAGCTGTTGATGTCGTCGGTGTTGGGGACCTGAGGAGCCATCCAGGTGACCTCCATGTTGTCAGCTCCCACCAGGCCAAAGCCCAGGCCTGTAGGCGCTGGCACAGCTGTAGAGACAAGGACATCACACAATTAATGTATGAATTTATTACACAGACGTGCCTGTGTCGCATGCTGGTGTTGCTGCGTCGCACGCCTAAAATAGTTGGGTCTACAAGCTCACGGCACGTCGCATGTTGTTTGTCATAGAGTGACAGCATGTAGGCCTGACTGTACGTGAGCGACTCTAGCACCAGTTATCCTGAAAATCCCGCCCCCAATCGCGGTGATTCGCTAAGACGCACGGAGGAAGCGCTAGTAACGCACGGACCGAGTGCCCGTTTTGGTTCACGTGATAACCTATTACGTCCACCATGGCTTATAACAACTTGAACGGCGCCATTGTCTGCTCGCAGATCGCCCGAGCTCGACTAGTGGGTTTGCTTGGGTGCACGTCACAAGCCTCGAGGCCTCGCCATCAGCATGCCCGCCAGGATGTTGAGTGACCCAAAACGAGCGCCCCACCCCCCCCATTCCCAAAACCACCGGATTGGAAATCGCTTATGCCTGACTGGGACGCACACTGAATTTTAAGTGGTGCAATGACAGAAAATACAAAATACGGGAAGGTAGTTAAACAGTAGATTTGATGAATGGAAGTTATATATACATATATGTATATTTGAAAGTGAAAGTGATTCACCGCACATCTCTTGAGGTGTGTGTGTGTGTGTGTGTGTGTGTCTTTTATTGTCTGGTGTGCGAGTGTGCCTTAATCCTCCATCAGCAGGTTTACAACATCTTGAAAGTGAAAAGAACAAAGAGCGCTTTGCGCTGGGGAGCGAAATGAGCCCCGGCGTGATCCCATGTTTCAAAGTGAAACCACATGGTTCCACAACAGACTAGACTGCACAGCACAGCCTGTAACACAATTACATCAGGGAACTGAACACATGGGCTTTGAAGAACCGTGATGTGCCACGCTCCAGAAGATAAAACAACAGCATCAACATTTTTAGTGACGCTGAGGATTTTACAGTGTACAAAACACAGTGACTCCACTGTAAGTCTATATGCACATTAACACATGTGTGTGAACTGTACATTTAACAGCTATGTTGAGGTTCCACGTTGTCCTACACTAGCGCAGAAATACAGTGGTGTAAAGTAACTAAGTACATTTACTGTACTTAAGTAAAGTTTTGAGGTATTTTTACTTTATTGGAGTATTTCCAATTTTCAGTACTTAGCCGACCTACAAGCTTACTATGCGTCGCATTCTGCATAATGAGTACTTTCTACTTTTAGTACTTTAAGTACATTTTAATGCTTTTGTACTTTTACTCAAGTACATTTTTAATTCCGGACTTTTACTTGTAACAGAGTATTTCTACATTGCAGTATTGATACTTTTACTTAAGTAAAGAATGTGAGTACTTTCTCCACCACTGCATAAATATGACACCTTGTGAAAGCACTGAACACAGCGGCGCGGTGTCTACGACTGTGTGTGTGTGTGTGTGTGTGTGTGTGTGTATGTGCGTATGCGTGCGTGCGTGTGTGTGTGTGTGCGTGCGTGTGTGTGCTCTCTCCACCTTGCGTGTCACTCTCACCGGTCTGCTGAGTGAGCGTGGTGGGCTCGCTCTCGCCGTTCTGCGTCACGGTGATGACGCTGATGTCGTAGTCGATGCCGGGCTCCAGGCCGTACACCGTGTAGTAGCCGGCCGTGGACTCCACCAGGTCCTCGAAGATGGGCACACTCTCCCCGGCGGCCACCACCGTCACGCGGTAGCCCGTGATGGTGGTGGTGTTGAGGGGCGTCCAGCGCAGGCCGATGGTGGTGTCGGTGACGTCCACGAAGCTGAGGTCCGTCAGCTGTGGGACCTCTGTTATGAGGAGGAGAGGAGAGGAGCAGAGAGAGAGGAGAGGAGAGGAAGGGAGGGAAGCCGAGAGGGGGGCAGCGGAGTGGAGCAGAGCGGAACGGAGGAGAGGAGAGGAGAGCAGGGCAGAGAAGGCGAGCCAGTGGACAGACAGACAGACAGACAGACAAAACAGACGAAAAGGACAAAGGGACAGACAGACATGTATAGCGGTAGTGGTTAGGGTTAGCAGTGATGTGTGTGATATGTATTTTGTCATATCACAGGTTGGTTTCTCTGATGTATACATCTATTAAGGATTATCTTTGTTTGTTTTGTTTTCTCGTTCAATGAAAGGACGTCCATTGAACGTGTTTTTTTAGGCGCAGTTCTTAATAATAATATACTCAGGAAACCAAGCTTCGGGGGAGCAAAATAGTTGTGCAGCTATTTTGCATGGTGTTCAGTGTGTGAGAGGCTGTCGATTAGATCAGTGATACACAGATATCACAGCTAGTATCACTGATCGATTTAAGGCTGTTTTGGAGGGTTGAGTTGACATTGCTGTGGTACAAGAGACTGTGATCTTATACCTTTCTAATTAAAGTTCCACTGAATGTCCTTCAGACTCATTCATACTTGAGCAAATTCACCATCAGGCAAAGGAAAGTCATAAGTCAGCAACACATAGGCTAAATACCTACCCACACGGATTCTTAGATTTATAGTTTTAAAGCAATTTGCCAATTAAACATTTAGTTTATTGGGGTTTCTTAATGGAGACATTTTTCGTAGTTAACGAAAGATTCTTTTCTTTTTGGCTGGATCGCTACAGCGGGGCCAGCCCGTTAACTTATGCACTCGCCACTTCCTGTATCCGCTCATGAAAAGCCCTATGGCTTGTTATTTTGCTGTCATCATTCCATCTGTATACAATACACTTACTCCATGCTGTAACCACTCTCTCTCTCTCTCTCTGTGTCTCACCTGGCGTAATGGTATCTGACACAGGGACACTCTCCATGTCGTCTTTGACCGTCACCACACTGACGTTGTACTCCACTCCAGGGCTGAGGTTGTCCAAGGTGCAAGAGTTATGCCCCGCCTCCACAAACTCCTCCACGCTGTTGCCTTGCTGCCCATTGGTGGGAGTGCATGTCACTCTGTAGCCAGTTATGTCTGAGAGAGGAAGAAAGAAAGAAAGAAAGAAAGAAACGTAATGTAAATGAAAGTGTATTATTTTTTTATCCATTTTCAACTGTATGAATCATAATGTATTCAACTTCAGTTATTTCCTCTGTGCATGTGTGTGTGAGCGCATTGAATGCACGTGCGTGCACATGTGCACGCATATGTGCACATGTGCATGCATGTGTGCATACCTGGTGTCTTGGCTCCATTCCATTTGACGGTGAGTCCTCCAGTGTCTGGGTGAGACTCCAGATTGAGATCAGTGGGAGGGGAGAGGGCTGGAGACAGGAGGGTTTAGGAGGAGGGGAGAGAATGTCAGAAGATGAAAGTGATGAAGAGGGGGATGAAATAGTGAGTAAAAGGTGGAGAAAAGGGGAGTCGGATTAATTCATGACATTTAAAAACATTTCTTATTACACACCTTAACCCTGGAGTCCCTATTTTACGCATACATAAAGGAAAGGTTTCAGAAAATTGTGACACGCTTTGAGCTTGTAGATCTGCTATTTTTGCAACATTTTAAGTAAGGCACAAGTGGTTATATATGTGTATATATATATATACTTATCATGTTGACAGAACATATATTGAGTTATTACTTACGTGTCACAACTCGGCGTGTGATTGGAGTGCCTTGCTCATAGCCGTTGATGACTGGCTGGACGCTGTAGGTGTACTCCACCCCCGGCGTCAGTCCGGAGACATAGATACTTCCTGAGTCAGAGGTCACATCTCTGGGGGCCTCGCCGCCTTGGCTGGGATGTACAGTCAACTGGGGATACACACACACACACACACACACACACACACACACACACACACACACACACACACACACACACACACACACACACACACACACACACACACACACAAATTAGTACAACAGCGCTAGTAGCAGAGAGGAATATTTGCGCACACATACGTGCACACACACAGACAGATACACACACACAGGAAGAAGACTGATATACACATGGGAGAGAGAGGGGGAGAGAGAGGGGAGGGGATGCACACAAACACACAATCGGGTCCAGGGGGTAAAGGTGAGAGAGGGGTCGGTGCTTTCCCAGGAACATGGGAGCCCTCGGAGGAACTTATTCCAACCAATCACATTTATCTATGCAGTTCTGCTCCACCTCCTGTGTGGGCTCTTTGCAAACGGGGCTTCTTGTATGCCGCCTTTCTGCTTGAGATGAACTCAAGATAGCTGTAAATTCATGAATTCAAAGGGACGCCACAATTAACTGAAGCTCTAAACTTCAGCCACCGTTTTTCATGTAGAACAGTAGAACAAAGAAGATGGTGTGTGTATTGCTATTTAGGAAATAGGGTTGTTAAATATAAATAAATGTGTATAAGACATTTGCGAGATTAGCCCCAGACACACAGACACATTTCTTTACATAAAAACTCATACCTTGTATGCAATTCGGGGCACTGGAGTCCAGGAGATGACAATCGAGGTATCAGTCACATCGGTGCTGAAGCGAGGAGCGTTGCCCATAGGCGGGTCTGGAAAAGTGCACACACAGTCACAAGGTTAGCAAACACACACAAATAATGTTGTAATGCTAGCAGCGTTTATAGGAGATTTGAAGAAGTGACGCGTCCCTAAAACGGCTGCATGTATCTATAGGTGTAACTCTACTCATCTGGGCTGCCCTGGCTTCTGAAACAAGCCAACATATTCTCACAATCAAGTCGTACTACAGGGACGTGTTGGGGAAAAATCTGACCATGCGTCACCGGTTTGACACAATGGGAATCCCCTGCAGTGTCATTTTTAAACGCTCCCGGTAATCCCGCCCTCATTGGAATGTGAAAGTGCTGTTTTCACTCCCAATTCTAAAACATTTAAAACAAGGCGAAGTTCGATTCTCCCGACTCAGCGACGTTGGAGCTGCATACCGATGGGCACAGAATCGTAAATCATCCGTCCTCGTCAACATGCGACGCGACAGGACCCGTCCCGTTGCGTCTGACACAGGGGAGTTCCGCCGCGTCCAACGGGTGCCGTATAGTCAAATCCTGTCCCAACTCGTCACCCGTTTAATGCTTTGGGTGTGACAATACATTGAACAAGCACACTATGTGAGGTAACACTCTGTGTTGTGTGTGTGTGCGTGCGTGTGCGCGAACCCATCAACACTCACTGGTAGTGAACACGGCGGTCTCTCCCTCGCTGAGCGTGTTGTCCTGCTCTGCGTGCAGTGTAGCGGAGTAGGTGGTGTCGGGTCTCAGGTTCAGCAGGGTGTACTGGGAGAGGCGCGCGGGCAGACGCAGCTGCTTGGGGTTGGAGCCCTCTACGGTGAGGAACAGGCGGTAGCCGGTGATCTTGGCGCGGGGCACGAACCACAGCATCACGGCGCTGTCCTCGGTCACGTTGGTGAAGTGGATGTCCGTGGGAGCGTCGGGCTCTGAAAGTAAAAATGTTGACAGTCTTATTTAGTTACTATTCTTGTTAATCTTTTCTTATTTGGTTACGTGTTTATTCTCTCAAAGACTCCCAAGGGTTTCTGCCGGGTTCTCCAGCTAAATGATTGATAATTAGGAAACAAATTGACCCTTGCAGGTCTGTAACTCACGAGAGTGTACACATTGGAACCAAATGAACCCATACAGGTCTGTAACTCGGAGCATGTACGAATGGAACCAAATGGACACAGGTCCATTTGGTTCCATTTGTACACTCTGCAAGGTAAATTAAAACAGAGTTGTATCAAATGGGGGTCCGTGGCCTAATGCATATCAAACAAAAAGGTTGAGAAATATTGTGAAGAAAAGAGATCTGAGCCAGGATGCAAAGCTCTCAATCTACTGGTCAATCTTCGTTACTACCTATAGACATGAAATGTCTCAGCAGGGTGGATGCCATGTCCCTTTAGGATGGGTTTCATCCATGAGAGACTTGAAATAAAGCTGTTGCTCCTGTATGTGGCAAGGAGCCAATTGAGGTGGCTCGGCCATATATAACGGATGCCTCCCTAGGTGCCTTCCCAGGGAGGTTTTCAGCTGGGAAGAGACCATAGGGCAGATCAAGGAGCAGGTGGGGCATTACATCTCCATACTGGCCTTGAAACGCCTCGAACTTCCATAATTAGAGTTGAATAACGTTACTAGGGGAAAGGGGAGTCTGGGATTCTCTACTGGAACTGATACCTCCACATCCCAACTCCAGATAAGCGGACAAAGATGGATGGAAAATCGCTGTTAGAGTAATTATTTTGGTGTGCGTCAGTGTCTAAGGGGGGGGCGTATGCATGTGCTTATGTGTGCTCATGTGACCTGCGGTGTATGTAGGCCTGTCACAATTATTACATAATCGTCTGATCGCAATTATTTGAGTTAATCGCAATTCATTTTTCTTAATCGTCATAATCGTTTCCATGTTGAAAGATTTTCACACTTTTTCAAATTTTAAATAAAGCAGAAATAGCAGATCTACAAGCTTACAACGCGTCACTTTGATGCGTTTTATGAAGCAATTTATGACAATTATGAAGCCTAAATAACTTCATAACGTTCCAAAGTGCAACGCCAAACACACAATTAAATCGTTAATCTCAATTATTTGAGTGACAATTAATCGTCAACTTAAATGTGTAATCGTGAGCCCTAGGTGTATATAGTCTGTTTGCATGCGTCACTCACTGGTAGCATGCTCGCCGACCAGCGGTGGACTCTCCTCTCCATCGTGGATCCTGTAGATATTAAAGCGGTACACGGTTCCGGGCTCCAGGTGAGACACTTCGACGTAGGAGTTCTGAACGATGGGCAGGGTCATCTCCGTCTGGGGCGTTCCACCTTCGTCCACGGGGACCACCGTCACTCGGTAGCCTGACATGTCGTTTTCCGGCCCCACCCAGGTCACTGCGATCTTGCCATCGGACACCTCGTAGAACTGCAGGTCCGTGGGGGCGACCACTTCCTCTGTTGGGACATAAAAACGGTCACATCGCTCAGTCACGCGTCAGACACTCGGCTGTAAACGCACAGCCGTGCAAGTGGGCGTTCAAATCACGGAGACTCGCTGGGCAGTGGACACAGACCACCTCCTAAACAACACAATGTGTAAATGGTAGCCTCTGCAAGTCTGCATACTTGCTCAAACTTGTATTTCAGTGTTTGTTTGTGTTTTCACTTGTTTGACTGTTCTTACGTTCGCTTTTGAGAAACACAAGTCTGTTTTTTTATGAAATAGACAAAGGTCTGCACATATCCTGAAAAATAATAGGGTTGTATGTGAACTACTGTAGTCCATTGGTTATGTCAGTGCTTTCAAGGGCAACAATTTAGATGAGGAGAATGACGTACAAAAGTACCAATGGCAATTTGACTTAAAGTTCAAGACGTGGCAACCCAGTTCACTGATGTGTCATTAAACATAAAACCATACTTAGTATATGCATGTTACGGTGCCTTTTATTGCAGCATAGCAACTAAAATGCAACCCAAAATCTAAATCATTACTTGGCTAAATGGAACCTCTTTTGGCATGACTGGCTGAAAGTATGACTAACAGACAAACGAACCCATTCATTCAGCATGAGAGAGAAAAAACGAAAAGAAGAGATGGACAGAGTAACAACACACACAAAAACCTTAGATGATACAGACATATGGTTGGAGAGGGTAAAAAAAAAAATTCAGTTAAAAAAGGTGAAGTAAAAAAGTGAAAAACCACCTGAATAAACTGAGTTGTCTGAACCATGGCATATAGCTAGAGATCAACCCATTCCAAACCATAGTATGAGTCACACAGACAGCTGCTATATGCAGACAGAACAAGGTTAAAATAACATGACATCATAGCACTCAACAACCCAGAGAGAAAGAGAGAGAGAGATGAGAGAGAAGAAAAAGCGGGAGTAACGCACAGACGGATGAAAAAAGGTAAAGTCAGACACATTTAAGAGGGAGACGAAGCGAGGTCAAAACAACATGTCATGGTGCCACTCCGCTGTCCACAAAGACGAGGAGATAACAGAGACAGGTACAAAGATATATGGGTAGGTGAGTCAGACAGACAAGACCATGAGACGCACACATCAAGGTAAGAATAACACAAGTGCATGGCCATCACCTATACCACGAAAGACAGACAGAGAGATGGGATGAGGTAATAACTTAACAGAGGTATATGTTTAGACAGAGATGAGTCACAACAGCGCTTTGAAATGCAGGCCAGGCAAAACCTTGACAAACTAACGGAATGGCTCCAGGGTAGAGGAACAGTCAGATTTCACTCACCAACATGTACTATGATGACAGAGTCACATTGTGCCAAATCTAATATTGTTGCTGTAGGGCAGAAACCTTATATCTCCATAATTCATCTTTTTAAGTAATTTTTTGGCAATTAATGCCCTACTTCACCGTACAAGAGAAGATTATCGTGCAAAAGTGGTGAAAATAGCCCATGTAGCTCACAACGTGAAACATTGCATATGATAAAGATATTCTTGTGACCAGTCTTGGGGGTAACGCCCCCAATGTAATCGATTAATGTAATCTGATTAGTGATGTACAATTGTTTGACTGTCGCTTTTGACTGGAAAAACCCACAAAATTAGGGGTGCAACTGTTAATCGAACTAAATCATTTTATCGATTTTAATATGATTTTAATAAGCGAGATAGATCAAGTATTTTGAAATGCGCTATATAAATTGAAGCTATTATTAAAGTAAAAATGTTTAAGAAATTATTTGGGCATGTCATAGTTAAAAGATGTCAAACAATAAAAAATTGCGTGCATTGTGAGCTTGTAGATTAGCTCATCTTGTGCAACACCGTTGAACTATAAAATAGGGCTTAAGTGATTTATCAGACTAATCGATTTAGTCGATTTTAAAACATCATTACAAATGTTTTTTGTCGATTCGTTCATATACAAAAGAAAAAATTACAAGAAAAATTAATCGACAGTATAATCGCTACGAAAATAATGGAAAGTTTCAGTCTTAAAAAAAATGGTTCGAAACAGTAGAGTGGATGAGAAGGACACAGGGAAAGACGCGGGGACAGATCTGGTGAGACAGAGACTCAGAGGGTAAGTGAGGATAAGCCGACAGGAGGTAAAGAAGTGGGGGAAGAGTTGGAATGGAGGTATGTAGGGGTGGCTGACGATCAGCTCTTTCTTTGGCCTAACCGTCCTCTCTCACTCTGTTTGTCAAATGGTAAATCAGCCGCTGCAGTCATGAGACAGTAGAAGAACACTTGGTAGTCTGTCCAAAGACGGCAGCGTGCACACACTTTACCTAGGTCGTACATCTTCGTCCAGCGAGGCAGTGCAAACACACACACACACACACACGTGCATGCCAACACACACTCCCACGTGCGTATACCAACCAATGCAAACAGACCACAGTCATATTTCATCGTTCTGTAAGAACACACACACACACACACACACACACACACACACACACACACACACACACACACACACACACACACACACACACACACACACACGCACATACGTCTGCGTGCACGCACACACCGACACACTTTTCCAGTATCTGTTCCATTGGCCTTCCAGTATCAGAGTCCTGGCAGTATGAATGGTTTTACATAACCCTACTGCAGTCAAACAGAATGGGAGCACTACAGCTGTGAACTCAGTGACTTCACTTTTCCATTGGACAGCTCCTTTCCTCTATTGGAGAGATTTGGAAAATTCAAATAATAAAACACAGATATGGTATTATAGCACTAGGTATCGTTCGTCATTTGTAAATCACCAACAGCATGAGTATCACCTATTGTCAGGCCGAAACAGATGGGCGTCTATGGTCTGAGGAGACTTCATCAGTGTGTACACACGTTAACTGACTCGGTTAAAAACAAACAACTAGGTTAGTGTGTATTCATCCTGTGTACACACCGTGCACACATGGGCACGTGACTACTTAAGCCCTATATACACATTTGTAGATCTTCTATTATTGCTATTTTTCTAAATGTAAAATAATAAATGTTGAAGAATATAGGGACGGACGCCAGGGTTAATGTGGCTAAGTGTCACTGTTAACAGAATGAACATGGGTATGTGTGTCTTTTGTCACTGTTAACAAGTGCCCAATCACTGCAAATACTTTGTGAAGCTGTGGGGTTGTCCTCTATAAACACAGCTGCCCCACGGGTCACTGTTGCCACCAAGATGAATGTGAAAGAAGAGTAAAGACTGAAAGAAAAATAAAGACAGACACGTATGGATAGGCCTCCCCCGGAATCTCCCAAATACTGGCTTCTCTCTCACACACACACACACACACACACACACACACACACACACACCAGGAAAAGAATGGTAGCCTCTCCTCGCGCCATCATAAAAACAAATACGCTATAACTCTCTCTGTCTCATTCTTTTACCTGGCAGTGGATCCCCAGCGGTGTTGACCTGCACAAACACAGGCTCGCTCTCCAGGCTGTCCTCCACGGCATAGATGCTGATGTTGTATAGCTTGCCGGGTCGCAGGTCACCCAGCGTCACCGAGGTGGCCGTGTCGGGGAGGTTCAGCTCCGTGCTCTCGCCCTCCAATGACGGCGTGTAGACCACGCGGTAACCTGGACGAAAGAGGCCATGTCAAAGCATTAGGGGTGCAACAGTTAATCTAATTAATCTGTCTTATTGATTATAAAAAAATATTGATCATTAAGTTAGAAAAAAAAAAAAAGCTAAAATGTCAGATCTCCAACCTCACAACAGGCTGTTTTTGCTATTTTTATGCAACATTGTTATAGTACGAAGTATAAAATATGGCCTAAGTTGATAATCAGATGAATCGATTTAGTCGATTATAACAATCAGTTTGAATCTTTTTGCATTGATTGTTCACATATAAAAAAAACACGCTTCTCAGTTATTCAATCAATCGACAAAGTAATTGACAGAATAATCACTAAGAAGATAGTGCGCGGAGCGTAGAGGTTCTACTGGCCGCAAACGTACCGGTGATGGGAGCCAGTGGTTTTTCCCAGCTGATCACAATTGAGGTCTCTCCAACCTCCCCCACTTCATGGTCCACAGGGGCATCAGGAGCTGGGAGACGACATGGAGAGAGATGTAGTTCACATATACAATATCACGCTCTAGCACTCTGGATAGTTAAGATGGAAAGAGTGAGAGACAAAGCAGAGTACGAGGAGCGGGCCTGGGGCGATATGGACAAAATCAAGTATCACAATATTTTTTACCAAATACCTCTATCGATATTGTTGTGACATTAATATCGTCTTGTGACGCTAATATTAATTTTGTTTTAGGTTTTTCAAAAATTGCGAAAATAGCCAAAACTCAATCAAAAATCTGTGATCAAAAATCTGTGATCGAAAATCGGCGAAAGTGGCCGTTTTCAAGACGTTTTGGCCATTATCTCTGGAACGGAAGGTTCAATCTGCTCAGTTGGATGCGTGACTTTAAGGACATTTAGCACATAATGACAACTTTTCGGGTTTTCTGGCCTAAAAGTATGGTAATTGTTCGGGCCCGGCCGAGCCTCGGGCCGGCCCATTAGGGCCCAGTTAGGGGGGGACTTCGTTTTCAGGCCCGTTGAGAACTCTACTTACCGATCAGTGAATGTGAGTGTGTGTGCTCACCAGTAGTCTGTGAGGTGCTGAGGATGAGGTTGTTCTCTCCTTCGCCTGTGACTTCGTAGACGTTCACCGTGTACTTCCTCCCAGGGAGAAGCTCGTTGATGTTCACTGAGGTGGACGTACGTGGCAGGTCTGATAGGAGACAAACAGCATCATCCACATCAGTCAACCGTGTCATTTGTTAGTGTTTTTTTTTAATTGGGGTTTTGTGGGACTACAAACATCAGACAACACATATCTAAAGTACTGTATACTCTTGTTATCTTGACGTGTCCACTGTTGGGGGCCCCGTGAGGTCACCGTAGTGACGGCGGTGTCGCTCGCGATGCAATAATAGCCAATCTACGGCTATTTTCGGTGTGCGACTAGTATAAATCAGGTTTAAATCATCCAGAGCCTGTTATTTCCAAATCTCGCATGCTCATGCTGGAACGCTACAGTACACGTCTGTAATTAAAATATTTCAAGACGTTACTGTCTTGCTTTAGTTCTTCTGTTAGCTACAAAGAGTATAAGGGCACGACCCTCAACAAAACAAGGTTTGAAATAATATTTCAAACCTTGTTTTGTTGAGGGACATGGTTTCAGATTTTATATATTATATGAAATCTGAAACCATGTACATCTGGCTTTCATACGTGTACAAAGTGAACAAAATGGACCGTTATGGGTCTATTTCGTTCCGTTAGACTAGTGCACTCTTAGGAATTGAATTAACACTAGATCTTTACTGTGTAAAAATGTGTGTGTCCTGTAAGTTGTGCGTGTACTAACCCAGCACCATGGACTGTCCTGTTCCCTGTCCCCCTTCCGTGAGCTCGTACTCCACCCTAAAGCCAGACACGGTGTCCGACGCAGACACCCAGGAGATGACGAAGCTGCTGGAGGTGATCTCGGTCACCGACTCTGAGATATCCACCACCGCAGGGGGCGGGGTGGTCTCTCCCTCTGACGTAGCCACTGCAAAACAAGAGAGCGTTTTATTATTATTATTGATTTTTTTTAATTGATTTTCAACACCAACAAGTACATACATCACAGGACAGCACATAACCAAACTATACATTAACAATACCTTAAATAAAAAGAGACAGTAATACAAATACCAAAAATAAAACAAAAAAAATAACAAAAACGTCATTCTCATACAGATTGTCACTTGCCATACAAAAATTGTCGAACTAGTAGTTCACCGTCCTATACGTACAAGAGAGCGTTTTAGAGTTTCTTGTTCTTGTTGATCATAAACCAAACCTGAATGGAGTTCGCAAAAATCAAGTGAAAGTCCAGCGATAATTCCATTCCGTTCCGTGTACTCACGAGAGCCGTAGGTGGTGGTGAAGTCGAAGCGCGTGACTTCGCGGCGTCCGTAGCGCAGCACGCTGATCAGCTGACCCTCGTAGGTGATGCCAGGCTTGAGGCCAGAGATGGTGTAGGAGTGGAGATGGCCAGGGATCATCACCTCTCTCCACGGAGTGTTAGTGTTTTTCTGTTAGAGTCAAATGAGAGATGTAAAGAAGGAATTGGGAGGGAGTAGAAGGGGAGGGAGAGAGAGAGAGAGAGAGAGAGATCCATTTTAATTTCAGGTTGACTATGTATGCTGCAACCAGAAAAAGTTTAAGACACAACATAGTGTATAGTGGATAAAATAGTATTTTCTTAACGTTACAATATAGTAAATCGAAAACAATTAAGCATCAAAATCTATTCACCGTGCTGAAATACCACAAGTTTAACAAGGCTAACGTGAGATTATGGATAGACTCACGTGTCTCCATTTGAGGATGTACTGGGTGATGTGGGCAGAGGACGGGGCATTCCACTGGATAGGGTGGGAGTTGGGCTGGTTGCCAGACTCTGTTATGATCACTTGGACGGGACGGTTACCCCCTGAGAACGAGACAATGCACATGTAACTGGGTATGCAGAACAGGACAACCAAAACGATACAGGGCACAGAGTTGAGACACAGAGAAACTGATGTGGTTGGCCATCAATGTGAGCGAAAATAGCTCTTTGAGAGTGCCTGTCAAGAAAACTCAAGTGCTTGTATTTCCTTGTGTCTACAACCATATTGCAGACAGGGCAGTGTCCACCTATGTGAGACATGAGGAACGAAAAAAATTGCACTGCATTAAGAGTATACAGTACAGTCTACAATTTCTTTATGTTTGAGTAAAACTGAAAACTTTTCATTTCAAAGG
>NC_139954.1:19216298-19256298 GCF_963454915.1 Gymnoscopelus microlampas | reverse complement strand
CTTAGACAGGTCACCTTTGTGTGAGTGTGTGTGTGCGTACAAGTTCAAGCACCTATTTCTCTCTGTGTGTGTGTGCGCGCGCGCGTGTGTGTAGGCAGGGGTGCATATGTATGCATGCATCTGCCAAGTGTGTTTGTATGTGACAGTAAACATATCTCTCTGATGGAAAGCAGGCAGCAGACAGAGTTGCATTTTGTGTACACGCACGCCTGTGTCTTTTGACCGTCTGTGAACCCTGCAGGGAGGGTATGTCAGTACAGAGAAGAGGAGGACTAGATGGAAAGAGTAGGAACATACAGGGCAGATGCAGCTGTATTGGAACCCAGCCAGGGTCTTTCTCTCTGCCAGGGAGGATCTGATCCTTAGCCAACCAACTTTGATTACTGGCGCTCAATCCTTCTCGGAGTTGGGCTGGGGTTGGCACCACATTAAGGCTAAGACTGATACCACGTCAGGAAGAAAGGGACTAGGGATCTTTAGGACGCTGAGTTGGGTTAGCTGCCCAGATAAACATATTTTTAATGCACCTTTTGTATTATGTTGGATACAGATGGTAATTGTCGTCTTCACCTGCACAAGCTTCAATGATAATGTTTGAGTTTCCCCTCTGGGATCAATACAATTCATTTACTCTATTCTAATCTGATCTGCATTAGGGTTAAAAGGATGGACTTCTTCAGTGAATTCCTTCAGTAAGTCCCCTTGTAAAGAACAAGTGCATGGTACAACAATGCACTGTTAAGAGCTAAAAGGATCAGGGTTTGTTTCTGTTACTGCAGCATAGTAGTTAGTTAGGTTTATTTATAATGCATTATTTACGTCCTTCAGCTGCAATACTGACTGACTAGAAACCTGTGGACATGGGTGTGCCAGGATCTGGACCTAATCAGGCCAGCTAGTACATTAAAGGGCAAATCTAAGCTGGAACCAGAACTCATATGTTTGTTCCTATGATCTTACATAGGTTTGTAATCATGAACAAGTGCTCTCGGTGGCCATTTGCATATGGCTTACATATGGACTCATGCTCTAGCTCATGTAATGATCCGTTCTGGATGAGCTACGGGACCACAGCCTCTCTCTGCTTTGATAGGATTTCTTTGTAATTCTAACCATTATTGTATTCTCACAGACATTATACAAACGACACACAAGACTTCCGCTATAGGGTGGAGTCTGCTTGTCTGCGTAGGGTCAGGCTTTATTGGCTTTGACCTCTAGTTAAGCTTGGATTTTTTTCCCCTGCTCCATAATGTTCTGTCTGATGGTGGGTCTGGAGCTCGTCAGAGCTTCAGATGGGCCCGTCCTCTAGTTCTTGACCTGTTTTAGCCCCATACAGCTATCTAGGGTTATCTAGGGTCTGTATGTACAGTATCTGGCTTGAACCCAGTTCTGCTGTGAGAACCAGCAACAGCTCTCCATTTACCCCTTTATAGAAAATCTGCTCTTTCCTTTCGTGGGGTAATTCCCCCATTCGCTTAATGACTCATAAAGTGGCCACTTAAAGCTTCATAACTGGTCGGTCATTGCAGTGTAAACACCAGCTGTGGGAACTACTAAAGCTGGTCTCTTGGGGCAAAACAGATTTATTGCAAACTAATGTAAACTATAATGATAGCAGATTTGAATTAAGATTCAACGGAAGAGAGCCAAGTCATAAACATCTGACACTACTGTAAGTAAGGTTGTATAGTTTTGAGTAGTGTTAACCCATTAAGACCGGGAACGCATCTGTGTATCATTTTTTTGATTTCTTTGGCTATTCAAAAATAGCAGATCTACAAGCTCTTAGCGATCGTGAAAATGTGTCAAATCTTTGATGTATACATTTTTAAAGCGAACATTTTTAACTCCATTCTTTGCTTCTGGGGGGTCCCTGGAACAAAACACTTTGAGATGGGGGTCCGCAGCCAAATACATATCATTTTGGGGGTCCTTGAGAACCACTGATATAGAAACATATGTTTCTATATCAGAAATCAAGACATTTGTAGAATCCCCAGAAGCAAAGATTTGAGTTACAAATGTTTGCTTTAAAAAATGTATATATATTCCAAGATTTGCACAAAATTGTAAACGATTTTTCAAAAATAGCGGCACTTGGTGCCGCGCTATGAGCTTGTAGATCTGCTGTTTTTGAATAGCCCAAAGAAATCTAAAAATGACACAGATGCGTTCCCGGTCTCAATGGGTTAAGTGAACCCTCTTGGAGCAGAAGCCGTCCAGCCGTCCAGCTTCTGTTTCTACAGTACAAAGTACTTTGAAGGGCTCCCTCCGGAAGGGCAGGTTAGTGGGGTTGAGGCCCACGCAGTCATCGTTCATATTGATGAAAAGGGAAACCAAAATGAGCTCACACTTTGACATCCATATCAAGGATTATAAAAAATACACATGATGGAATTTAACCACATTGACCCTGGCATGTCATTATAGGTGAAAAGCTTCAAAGATGGCATAATCTATGGGCTAGCAAATCTATGGGCTGTACATCGGCTATTTTCGCCATGCAACACTGTCGTATGACAAAGTATACAAAATAGGGCTAAGTGGTTAAGCATTTTCAAATTTCTGTATGGCAAGCCAGTAGCGTAAGTGGCCTTTTAATGAGATGATTTATAAGAGATTTCCACCATTTCAGTCATCACACAAAATAATGACCAGAGGTGAGAAATTAGGAGTAGTTAGGGTGTCTGGAGTCAGTGGCTAGTAATGGAAAAGTCTTCGGTTCAATGCAGTGACGTGTACCACTGAAGCACCTTCCTGTTCACTCATTGCGAGTTCTGTATGAAACAAAGCAAGAGTATGATTGTAAATGGAACAGTGGGGTCTCAAGACGTCTCTGCCATCTCAGACAACACCAATTACCATTCCAAGTACGTACTATGTTTGTTTAGTCAG
Source organism: Gymnoscopelus microlampas (assembly GCF_963454915.1). Lineage (NCBI taxonomy): Eukaryota > Metazoa > Chordata > Actinopteri > Myctophiformes > Myctophidae > Gymnoscopelus > Gymnoscopelus microlampas. The sequence goes on along the minus strand of NC_139954.1, from coordinate 19,253,400 downwards.
GCTCTCTGAAGTCTTCAGTGTTAAAAGTACCCCAAGTGTTTATCAGCAACGCTGTACCCTGACTTTGAACTTTGTAGTGTATTTGTTTTGTTTCTAAAGTCTCTGTTTTTTTAACTGGGTACCCAAAGGTTCATTGCAAGAAGATTGATTTAGGTCTTTAAGAAATGTCAAATACATATTTGACATGTAAAATTAGATATTTCCTACATTCTGCACAATTAGAATAAAAATACGTCAGATTTTTGTTTAGGCTGACAAGTTCTTCTGAAAATCTGAGCTTGTGAGAAAAAGCTTGCAAACCACTGTCTCTTCAGATTGGACACAGGTGTATACTTCTTGCATTCTGTGCACACTGGCATACCTCTGTAGCAGACCAGATTATAAATAGCCTTTTCAATTGTTTGAACTCCCTGAGGTATGCATGATTTATAATGTCAGATACCCAGACGAGCCTAAAAGTTGAACACGCCGCCAGTAGCTAGATCACTTGCTTCTTGTGGTGTAAGACATTACCATGTAAAAGGTTTTGACGACTCTCTAGCAGACACTATCTAATCAACGTCAAAGACGCCGTCCTGTGGTGACCACTCTGCATGGTCTCACACCTACGACAAACTGTGACACTGCTTAAACACATATCTACTAGGGTTGATGATTAACTGTGTTTGACGTCGAACATATGAATGAAAATGTAAATTATTTTTGGCTTTTAGGCTTCGTAAACAAAAGTTGCACAAGGCAGATATGACAAATAACATACATATTTAATTACTTTTATACCTTTAAAACATTTATTATTATTTTTTTTAAATTATTAATTAATAGTGGAAATAGCTGAGTGGGAATAGCCAATCTACAAGCTCAAAACGTGTCCCACCGCGACACGTTTTGAACTGATTTGAACTACTATTTACACTATTTTTAAAAATGTTTGAATATATATTAACATTTTTCAACATGGTAATGATTATGACGATTATGCAAAAAGAAAATATGATTATCTCAAATAATTGTGATTAGGCGATTATGGAATAATTGTGACAGGTTTAATAAATACCTTTCCATTACTTTACACAAAGACCTCACGTGAAGAGTTACAATGTTTTTCTCTTCATTTCATTCAGAATTCAGCGTTCCTCACTCTCCACGATGGAGAAAAGGTTACTACCACAATTTCCTAACTACAATAAAGATGGCAAAGCATCTTCAGTGCTCCGTCTGCTGTAAATACATTTATTGTCCTATACCTGACACCAGGGTCTACATTTCTCAATGGAAGAGCGGGGAGACCACTTCCGACAACTGCAGATGGTTTTACTAATATACTCTTATATCTATATGCCATATAAACACTATATGAAATGAAATGTCCTATGAAATTAAATTGGATTAAACGTCTACCGTTCCCCAGTGTTCCAACCTGACGACATTGTCATTATCACTTCACAGACATGAGTGTCAAAGACCCCCTAGTGCCTCACAGTTCTTGGCACCTATTGTCACTCATGGGGAACTAATTGACACCTAAACAACAACACAACACATCCTTTGTTTTCTTTCATTCTTACTCTGACAACAACTTTACTTGTTTGTTTTGCCCTTAGTCTGATCTACCTCACGCTTGTATGTCGCTCTGGATAAGAGCGTCGACTGCTAAATGCCTTGATTGTAATTGTAATTGTCCAGACAGGGAGGGATGGTGCCATGCTAATGATACTAGCTGCCACCACGGCTAGCAGGCTAGTGTCAGTAATGATTCAGTGGTGGTGACATCATTTGAATGCCCTAATTTCTCCCTCTTCTTAAGTTACAATTTAAAAAAAACATCCAACACACACACACACACACACACACACACACACACACACACACACACACACACACACACACACACACAGTGTGTGTGTTGTAAATTGATCTTCCATCACACTGCTTCAACCGCCAGCACAACTTAGTTGGAGTCTTGTCTGTGTCAAACACACTTACCAGCCATGGGACAGAATCCAAAGCGCTGCTCTCCATCGTAGTCGACGGTGGTCCCGCACCATTTCATGCCATCTCGGCGGCCATCAGCGGTACAGTCAGTGTAGTTGCGCCCGTTGTACATGTAGGGAAACTGGCACAGGGCGCCGTTAGAATTGCCGCCTCGCGTCGCCACCATCACTGTTGAAGTTTAAAAGGGAGCAAGACAGATCAGATACCAAGTAGTGAAATTTCCGCCATGGGAAAACTTCTGGCCAGTCTCATCCTAGTCATTATTAAGTATTATCATTCTCAGCAATGTTGGATTTAACCACTAAAGCACTATTTTGTAAAAACACGCTGTACCACAGTGTCGTGCAAAAAGAGTGAAATAGCCAATCTAAAAGCTATGTTTTACTAGTATTGAACTTTTTAAAAAGATACACTTTTCTATAATCACCAAAAAGTTGTTAAAAGACCCGTAGAATATTTCTGATCTTCATCCACATGCGCCACAGAAAAATCCCTTCACCATCATCATCATCACCATCATTATCACCATCATCATAACCACTATCTTCTTACCATTTTTCTCTGTACAGAAGGAGTATTTCTGGTCCGTCTCATAGTCAGAGGAGGTGGAGCACCACAGCTGTCCATCGCTGTGTCCCTCAGAAATACAGGAGTGATAGGTATTTCCCTTGTACACGAAAGGGAACACACAGGGCTGACCTCCAGAGTTACCACCGTATACTGGAGCTGGTCCCTCTGCCATGGAGAGAATGACACAGAGATAGAAACGTTTTGTTTATATTCCAAACTTTTTAAAAAAAGTGCCCAAAGCGTTAACACGTTGTGAGCTTGTAAATCGGCTATTTTCAAATAACCAATGTATATAGGGGTTTAACCCATTTAGCTGGGGTCCCCATGGAACACCCTCAATAACTCCTGGACCCCACTTTGAGAACCACTCCCTTAACCAACACACGCTTTTCCACTGCATGATACCGGATCACCTCGACTCAACTCTACACGTCTTTTTTTAAACTTTCAATCAGGCAAAAGTTGTGGATAGAACCCGGCAATTTTCTGGTATGACTGCCATTTAGGTTCCAAGAGAGCTGAGGCGATATGAAAAGTTTACATGAAATACAAACAATTGAATGCATAGGACCACAATGGAAACAAGTCCCTTTTTTGTGTTATCCTTTTAGCCTTAATGCCTTGTTAACTGTACATAACTGTACCAAGTGCTGTTTACATTTCTGACTAAGAAAGTATTCAATCAATCAATCAAAAACACTGTAGACTACTGGAATAATAACTGTGTGACATCTCGCACAAAACCGGCACTTTTAAATAGCCAAGCTAAGCTTGTCTTATATCTTCTTTTGTATTGATAGCACAGTCTGCAGAGCATGTCATGCCAACATTTTGCTGCACATACTTGTATGAGTGAGTAACAAACAAACACGCAAGACGCAACTGCAATTTGTTTTTATTCACTCGACTACTCAATTAAATGGTAACCTACAACAGCTACATGCCATGACCCAAGATATCCTTTATTGTTCCTGTGTGCGTCACTTTAAAGATGACGCCACCGCATTGTCATGCCCCATCGCTATGATGACCAGCTGCATTGAGGGGTACTGTTTGTAGTGGAAAAACTAAGTACCTGGTACCAAAAGCGAATAGGGTCGAGTTGAACCAGTATAATGTGGCTAAAGTGACCTTGAGTAGTGCGTAGTTTCCATGTGTGAATATGTGTAATCATCCCTTCCACAACAACTACTCCCCCAGGCCTCTTGCAGCAAAACAAATGTGTGATTAATCTTAATCAAGTTGTCTAGTTGTGGAAATTTCTATTGAGTGATTGCAGACAGTGCCATTGTGCAAACGTTAAACTTGCATGGTGGAGTAACAATAAAACCACAGCATCTCTCACCCCATTCCTCACAGCTGATTCCGTTGCCCAGACAGGTACAGATCATCTGCTTAGTTCCCTGGTTCTTCATCCAGCGCTGGCCCAAGGAGTAAGTCATACCTGCGTCCGTCCGACAGGCTCCCTCCTGGGGCAGCACAGCTAGCGCAGGTTGGATGTTGGTGATGACACTGGTGCCTGAATTGTGACACAGAAGTTGAATTAGCAATAGTACAGGAGAACTACGCATGGCTACATAAAAACGGACTACTACTGACTAAAATAACAGTCGCGACATGGCGAGATAAAGCAACTTTATTTCAGTATAAATGAGTATAAATTGTTTTTCTGAACTAGGCTTTTTTCCCACCCTTTAGTTCACCAATGGTAGAGAATGGGTTGTTTACTCTCAGCATTGTTGCTCATAGGGTGTGTCAGTTTGTATCCTCAAGAGAATAATGCAGAATAGCTACAACCGCTCTCTAGTGTGAAAATACATTATTCTTTACAGTATGCTATACCAACGGACAATAAGTTGACATGACAGAAAGCAAAGAAAATACTTCCTTACTGTTCCATAATAATTTAGGTGCCGGTACAAACGATAATGGGACTATGATAATGCATTTTCTTTTTCAACGTACTGTATCAGAACCAGCATCAGCTAGAAACATAAAAGGGCAAGATGATTTCAGTATTACGTATGTGTCAGGATCAGGAATTGTAGAACAAGCACCTGCATATGTCCTTATCCTGCCTCAATTGTTAAAGTTGCATAACACACTAGAATAATATGTCTGGATTTGATTTATACAACATAACTTGCCTGGAAATTGCTGGAAATGATATACTATACCCATAAGTAACTCTTTGTCCGTCAGACACATTTCATTTCTTTAATTATTTTTCCATCTCACTCGCAATAATAATTTCAGGCATGTTTGTTACCCTCCCTTTGGCCTTTCCCACATGTCATATCTCCCTTCTCGCGCCCTCTATCTTTTCCTATTGCTTAATTCATGCTCCGTCGTACGACGGTGTCGCGCAACAAAAACGGAAGATCCACAAGCTCACAACACGCCGCATCCGTGTCGCATTGTGAGCTTGTAGATCGGCTCTTTCAGTTGCGTGACGAAGTATAAAACGGGCTTATCTCTCTCTCGCTCCCCCATCCAGTGATGAGGAGGGAGGAGGCATGTCTCCTACACTTCAGCACTTCAACTTTCCCTTGGCTCGTTTTATCTCTGGCCCCTGTTTGTCTGAAGTGCTTTCTCGCGCCGTATCTCTCTCTCTCTCTCTCCCTCTCTCTCTGTGTCCCTCTGTCGGTCTCTCTCTCGCCTTACTCTATCTCTGTGGTATGTGTTTGTCCCTCCGCATAACAACAAGAAGCCAACAACGCAATCCAGCTCTCACCCAGTCCTACGGTGTGCAGAGAGGCGTGTCTCTCGCACTTCCACTCTCCTCGTCCGTTCCCCGTGCACAGACACTGCAGCGGGTGACCCCTGGAGTCTGTCTTAGTCCAGGTGTCTCCAATACGGTACGACGACAAGGTGTCCTGGTCATTGCAACGATCTAAAAGAGGGTTAAACAGAGATTTAATTGAGTGAGAGGCGTGGTAGATAGACAAAGTGCATCCCGGTTGATACAATAATCTAGGAGGAGAAAGGGATGAGAAAGAGGCAACAAAAAGAAAATGGTGTGTGTGTGTTTTGGTGCTTTAGGTGTGTGTATATGTCAACAGCTTCATGTCGTGCACGCACAGTGTTTTCAGTTGCAAGTGGTAGCACACTGCTGACAATCAGTCTCTGTCGTAAAATGCAATGGCTGCGGGCCACCCTGAAGTCTCATAATATGACAACAAGCAGGGAAATGACTCTCCTTCTCATCTCTCACATGAGGCAGAATCGTTAAGGAAGCAAACGTAAGTAAGCAACGGTTCTAATTGGAAACACGGCCAGTGGATCTTTCCACCACAGGCTGTTAAAATCCTTCAACAAAACACGCACTACCGTTTTCCCTTAGCCCTGCCAGTAAGGTTAGTGTGTGTGTGTGCGTAGTGTGGCTAGTGCCAGTCGCACTCATAAGAGGGCGACTAGAATGCAATCCAGCTTGTGTGTGTGTGTGTGTGTGTGTGTGTGTGTGTGTGTGTGTGTGTGTGTGTGTGTGTGTGTGTGTGTGTGTGTGTGTGTGTGTGTGTGTGTGTGTGTGTGTGTGTGCGTGCGTGCGTGCGTGCGTGCGTGCGTGCGTGCGTGCGTGCGTGCGTGCGTGCGTGCGCACGTGACTCATTCCAAAATAGAGTCCAGAAGAAGCAAATCAATTTCACATCTCCCATTGTGTGCAGCTCTTGGTTTCCCAACTCTCCCTTTCTTGTTGTGACAGGTACACTCAAACAAAATAATCCCATCAAAGGAGATTGTGGTTGAAAACGGGAAGAAAGAAAAAAAGAATACGAGGCATAAATCCACAATAGAGATATCAAGGAAACCAAATAACATCCATGACTAAACGGTCATGGTGTTTTCACAGATGCTTAACCACAAGAGAGAGAAGCGAAATTGGGTCTTGTATTCAGACTCCACAATACGTCACAAACGGTTGAGTTCACTACCCTGCTCCTTTCCGATACCGATAATTATAGACAAATAACATGGGGGAATGCAGAGATACAGGGATGGCTTCTTACTTCTGGATGTGCAGGTGATACGGCCACTCCCCTCTCCCAGACAGGTACAGTCCACCACCATCCAGCCCTGGTAGGGCTTCTCCCACGTCTCCCCGACCACGTAGGACGTCCCCGCCGTGTTGTCGTAGCAACGCTCAGCTGACGAGAGACGAGTCAGTTAGGGCCAAATATATGAACCCATTCAATCCGGGAACCTAGTCTGTGTCATTTTAGATTTGAGCTATAACCATTTTTCTTTATTTTTATACTGGCTATTCAAAAATAGCAGATATACAAGCTCATAGCGCAGCACCGAGTGCCGTGCTATGAGCTTGTAGATCTGCTATTTTTGAAAAAGGTTGAACAGTTGTGCAAATCTTGGAATATATATATATTTTTTATAATATAACATTTGTAACTTTGCTTCTGGAGGTCCCTGGAACAATTTTTTTTTAACAAATGTTCGCTTAAAAAAAAATAAAAAAAAAAATTGAATAGCCAAAGAAATCTAAAATGACACAGACAGATGTGTTCCCGGATCGAATGGCTTAACATGCAAATCTCTGATTCAGCCAATTGTCCAACTAACTGAAATGATAGTGAGTGAGTCAGTGAGTGAGTCGAGTGACGTTATGCTCACCGACGGGTTTGCAGGTCCACTCTCCCTTGCCGTTCCCCAGGCACACACACTCCAACATGTAGCCTCCTGTCTCGTGGGGTCTCCTCCAGGTGTCGCCAATCTTATAGGAAGCCCCGCCCTCGTGACAGCGATCTGTGGGAGGGAAAAGAATAAAAATGATAAACTAAGTGTTAAAGTCATTTGATGACTGGTGGAAAGATGCTGCTAATGTATCCGGTAGGGGACTCAAAGAGTCTCCTTTGATTCTCCTAGCGGAGAGACCGCCGGTCATAACATTTTTGGCTTAGGAATGCGACAAAAACAAAAAAATCTCCATGAATTCAATGCTTCATGGGGTGTGTAATTGATAGAGCCCCCAGGGCTCTATACTAGACCCCCTCTGGTTTTTGCTCTACACTTTATATCGCCACTGAAAAATAGCCAGTCTAAAAGCTCACAATGTGTCACGTCGCAAGCTTTTAAATCTGCTATTTCTGCCAAATGCCTTCCCCCAGAATAGGGACGCTAGGGTTCATGTGGTAGATGCAGTATAAATCAAGTGTAAAAAACACATAGCCGAGATCCATTCCTCCCATTACCTAACCACACAGATAGTCTGTAAACAGCTGCATTGCCCCAGTTGGAGATTGCTGGAGAATCTGGAGATTAAGCAGTCTAGTGGTCTAAAAACCTGTTTTCTGCTCACTGGCAACTGTCCGTCTGGGACACCGCAACACATGCAGGCGTATAGCCTACATTCTCAATGAGTTATGGTCATTTTAGCTGGTCTACGCTACTTAACCACTTACTGGCAAGGGGACAGCCTCTTCTGGGATAAGCACACGAGGACACACACACATGAAGGCACTCAGAAACATGCACACAACAGACACACACACACACAACAGACACACACACACACACAACAGACACACACACACACACAACAGACACACACACACACACACACACACACACACACACACACACACACAACTTACTGGCAATGGTGCAGCTGATCTTTCCCTTTCCAGAGCCGATGCAGGTACAGTCCCAGATCATGCCCTCTTTGGGTCGCTCGTACGTCTCTCCCACAGTGTAAGACTTCTGGTTGATCTTATCGTAGCACGTCTCCTCCGCTACAGGGGTGGTGAGATAAGAACATGAATGGGTCACATGATTGCACAGATGGAATCAGCAGAGGGTTGATTGGAGACGAGACCCCCCTTCTCACGTCTGCCAAAAGCTGAGACCCAATCGCACTATATCATTCTCCTACAATGAATAGCGAAAGTAGCTGATCTACAAGCTCACAACACATCACATTGCGATACTTAATTGTGAGCTTGTAGTATCGTCTATTTTGCTAAAAGCTTTTGAATATTTTTGACATTATAATGACTACCCAAAAGATTGAAAGTGGATGAAAGCAAGTTGTGATTAAGTGCAGGGACGAATGTACAGTAAGCAATGACTGCATGTGATGCATAGTGTGGGTGGCAGGAGGAGTTTTAATTGAATTGAGGAATAATGTCTGTGAAGGAGGGTCTTGTTCTTGTAGAGACAGGAAATCTGATAATACACACACACACACACACACACACACACACACACACACACACACACACACACACACACACACAGATTGTAAGTACATGACTATTGACTACAAAGCTTCAGAACCAACCTTCAGGTTTGCTTTTACACTTGATGCCAGCTACTCCATGACAGGTACAGATCAGCGTGCTGCCCAAGTATGGTCGTTCCCACTGCTCATTAAGACCATAGAATTTACCATTCTCTATACAGCCATCTGAGAGGGAGGAACACACAGAACAACATAGCTATGGATTAGGTTTTAAACTTTTTACTGAGTTTAATGGGTTCATGTATTTATCATTTGTATTGATGGCTATACTGCAATTTCTATGAAACAATTCGCCGGGAGTTTAAAAAAAATATATATATATATATATTATTTCAGTCCATTGCAGGTTATCAAAGGGGGGTTGTCTATCATTCAAAGAACACTGGCCTGTTCTGAATGTAACTTATAAACACAGGGAAAATAATATTATTTTCACATCGTTGTACAACAAAGTATTAATTAGGGAGCAGGAACTAGGCAGGGTGTGATTTAGGAGGGGATCATAGACTAGAGAGGGGGGGGAGAATGGGACAGGACTTCCTCCCTCCCCCCATGTACTTATTACACCCTTCTCCAGCCCCCCACCCCACCCCACCCCCATTTCCACACACGCACAGTTTTAGCTACCTTTCCATGAGCTGCAATGCCACCATGAGTTATTTGACTCCACTTGGCACTTAGAGATCTCAAATGGAATAAAACGTTTTAATTGCATGACTATAGCCTTAATGCAGGACTGTGAAATGGAGCCTATACTGTTGCCAGTTTAACAGTTTAACTTGGGACAGGGTCACAGGGACAATTACAGAAACCAGAGTTGTATTTCTATTTTTCTTTCTCCTCCAAGCACCGTCGCAAGTCATTTTGATTAATGTCAGCCCCCTGAACGTCTCAGATTACCTTTTCATCTAGGAAATGACTTCTTCTCCCTTCTTGCGAGTGCATGCAGGGTTTTCCTATGATATTTTAATAAAGCACTGATGCCAAAATGATCCCAAATAATAAACCATATATAACAATATATTAACGTGTGCACACGTTGATCACAATGGAAACAAGCCATGGTGCTTTCTTGGGTTTAAAATCCTCTTAGCAGACCTTGTATTGAACTGTACTTTCTTTCTTGTGCTTTTTTTTTTGACAAACTGCTAATAAAGTATTCAATCAATCATAATGCAACGAGCATAGCCACAACAAAGTGACAATTTCGCCTAAAAGTAGCTCATAAAGGAAAAAGTCTAAAAGCTTACCTTGGGAGACCGAGGGCACTTGATGCTGCAGCGCAGCCTCTCTCTCTCTCGGCATGCAGTGCACAGAGGTGGCGACGCAGAGCGCCATCAGCACCCTGCCGATGGGTGCCATCAGCACCCTGCCAACGGGTGCCATGGGGCTGCTGGACATGATCGATGCTGGAAGAACCACACGATCACTGCAGAATAATGTAGTCTACAAGATCTAAATCTACGCAAGATGATTCCCCTTTTTACGGGCGGAGGAGAGCAGTCAGTCTGTTGCTGGTTCCAGTGTATGTTCTCTTGTATTGCCCCGCACCAAACTAACGTCCCCCCATGCAGTCCGTTCTTCTCCTCCTGTATCTCCGACCCGTGTGTGTGAGCGCTCCGCGCAGGTTAGGTTATAGCAGCGGTGTTGCCATGTCCGCTTATTATAAGCGACGTTGGGCTTGTTTTTGTGTGAAGTTGCTTGTTGCGGGTTGAGTTTTTTTGGGCTTGTTTCTAAAAGTGTTACTTGTAGTTACTTATTTGGGCTTGTTTCCTAATGTGGTTTTCAAACATTTTCATGTCAAGGACCCCCAAATGAATATGTTGATTTGTCTGCGGACCCCCCCATCTGAAAATATTTAATGCCATACAAGATTTGTGGTGTTAAAATGTTTTACAAATATTACACAATTTTCGAAATTTCTTCAAGTAAAAAAATAATAGATAGCAGATCTACATGATCTACAACGCGTCGCATTATGAGCTTATTTATATGCTATTTTCAAATAGCCAATGTAGAAGGGCTCGCTTCTTTTTGGGCTTGTTTTCATAGACCTGGTTGCCTGTTTCTCTTGCAAAACCTGGCAACCCTGGTTAGCAGCGCACCAGTCTGTGGGAGTGATTTATCTGGGCATGGCTTTCATGGGTTCATGAAGGAGGAGGGAGGTCCAACAAAGAGAAAGAAAGCAGTGGTGGAAAAAATACTCACATTTTTTAGTAAAAGTATCAATACTGCAATGTAGAAATACTCTGTTACAAACAAAAGTCCCGAATTCCAAATTTACTGGAGTAAAAGTACAAAAGTATTGGTATCAAAATGTTCTTAAAGTACCACCAAGTAGTGTACTCATTATGCAGAAAATTGCAGATCTACAAGCTCACAATGAGTAGCATTGCAATTTGCAACGCATCGTGAGCTTGTAGATCGGCTATTTTCAAATGGCCGAAATGTATATAGTGCTGTAATTAATGTTTGTTTTGTAATATAATAATCAAAATCTACAAAGTTTTCAAATAATTGTAGTGGAGTTAAAGTACAATGTTTGCCTCTGAGATAGCCTAGTGGAGTAGAAGTAAAAGTACTGAAAATTGGAAATACTCCAGTAAAGTAAAAGTACCTCAAAATCGTACTGAAGTACAATACTTGAGTACTTAGTTACTTTACACCACTGCACTGGCTACCCACGCACCATCAGAGTTCACTATGCGTCAACGGTTGGTCAATAGGTCTAATACACATTTCAAAGTGACAGCTCTTATTACCATACAACAACTACTTTTTTATTGGGGAGCTAATGTAAATTCCATTAAGTCTACTACTCAGTATGCCATGGCCTATATCAGAGACAGCAGCAAAGCAAACATTATAGTATCTTTAGATCAGATTGGCTATGATCTGATGATCACAAAATGTCAACAACCACGCCTCCCACTTTATTTTACTTGATGTTGTGTGTGCAAATAAACTGTCCTGTAAAAACATTGCATAATTTGACTGCCATTTTTCTTGTTACACCCTGGTTCAGTACCCAAATTGTTTCAGGTCAGGAGCTCCCCTGAAACAAGTGTAGGAGAGGTTGATTTGATTATTACAATTAAATCATTAGTCATGTCCTTCCAGTGTTTGTTATCTCACCACCTATAGGCTACAGTCATGCCTAACAAAGACCATGGTCTGATCCCTGACTTCAAAGGTGTGAATATCTCTTTGGGCAAGGCAAGTTTATTTGTATCTCACATTTCAACAAGGCAATTCAAAGAGCTTTAGATAAAACATTAAGCATTAAAGAGCATTTAGTGCAATAAAAACAAAAATAAGTAAAATTACAGAAACATATACAATAAAATTACAGTGCAAATATATATTCTTTTTTTCTGGATGTCTGGATCATATAGAACAAGCTATAGAACAAGATCAGAAATGTATTTTGGCCATAAACCATTCAATGCTTTATAAACCACCAGTAGCATTTTGAAATGAATTCTTTAGTGTATTACATTATTTGATGTAATGTAAGAACACAGTAGCCTGCCGTATATGACACCAAGATACACCAAATAACCAAGATATAACTGAAATATAAGACACATTTTCATGCCATGGACGCCCAAAATAGCCTTAGCCTCTGGTTGCAGCCCCTCATTGCAAAATGGCTTTAGAAAAAAACAGAAATGAACTAGAAAAACTGCTCCTTGGAGCACAGGCCAGGTAGGTTATTGTGGGCCAGCAATGTTCGTAATGACCATTTTGTTTAATGACTATAGAGATCTGTAGGAGTACTGTCAAACATTTGTAGGAGCTTTGCAAAAAATGGCCTTCTGGTGGCGCTATAACAGGCCCATGGTTCTGCTCTGGCATCCAGGGAGTGTGTGTGCACAGTTTTGCTGCGATCAATCCAATGGTGCCGGAGATGAGCTGTTCACAGACGGTCACACACACGGACGGACGGGTTGCAAAACATCATCTTGGCCATGCCTTCGGCCTGGTGGAGACAATGATGTGACACGTTGTGAGCTTGCAGATCTGCTATTTTCGCTATTGTCTGACATTTTGGAACATGTTTGCTAAAATTCTGAAATGTCTTACAATAATGACATGCCTACAAAGGGACACCACCAGGTTGAAACTGCATGGCACAATAACCTTATGAATTGATATTTAAAAAATATATCTTTTTTTTTGTATGATTTTCTTTTCTCTCACTCTTCCAATTGCCCCCACTTTGAGGTATCAGGTTCTGAAATTGGGTTTTTGTTGAGCAAGGCTTCTGCAGGACATCAGAGCTATGCAGGATATTGCCTATAGGTTTACACAAGTGAGCAGAGATCTGGAGGAATTAGGTCACATGGCGTCAGCATCTGGAAAGCCTCCAGTAGCAATGTTTCACTGTCTGGAAAGTGTTTATACGTCCAAGGTCTTTATTGCAGTGACTCTATTGTGATAGAAAGCCAACTTTGCATGGTGGATCCCTGACTTTCTATTCATTAGCTAATGGTGAGGTGGATCTGTTTAATTATTACACTGTTATGATTATGCTCGATCTCGATAAGAGGTAGCAAATATATTGGGATAGTATCCAACTTGGCATGGTCAACATCACTCACTTTGCTTTATTTAGGCATAGCTAAATGTTGAGGTATTGATTTCCTTCAACATTGAAAAAGCTTAACAAGACAAGACAAGACAAGACAAGACAGAGAATCTAATAACGGTGTGGTTCCCTGTGCAACTGAAAAGGCTTTCAGACAGCTAGCTAAATTAATTATCAATTATCTGTCTAAAACCTAAGCCTAAATACATCTTAAAAGGACACTAAAACTTCAGTCTTAATTTAGTGGGAGAATTGCATTTCTTCATCCTTTTACATTGAGCTACAGTGATATGCATGTGTGTCCTGCATATCTCGAGAACCGTCTGACCGATCTACTTCAAAGTTGACCCGTGTATCGTCAAGAACCCGAGGGAGTGCACACCAGCTTCCACTTGCCAAAGTTGCAGGACCCATGCTTAGGTGCCAGTCACACACCAGGTCGCTGAAAACTAAGGGATTACCAACAGAAGCATATTGGGGGATTTTGGCAAATTATAAGGGGGGGGGGACCGAAGTTACGTTTCCGAACTTATTCTAATTTTACAGGTCTAATTTAAAAATTGCTCACAGCCTACAGAGCTTGGCTGTGATTGGCGTAGCAACATCAGTTGAGCTGTATGTTCGCTGCACGTGGCAGCTGAGCTGACCTGTGATTAGTGTAACAGTGTCAGCTGAGCTGTGTGGTTTGCTGTAATATTGCATGTGGAAGTGTGAGTTGCAATGTGATTGGTCTATTCTTATGGGATTACAGACCTTTCATACAGCAAGGAATTTAAAAACTGCAACAGTGCCACACATAGCGCCAGGAAGATGCAATAAGAAGTGTGATTTCTAAAATGGATAAGTCCAGTTTGTTCCATATTCTCTTAAGCTTCTCATGAGTTTCCTCTTGAGACAGGAAACGTCTTAAATCCCAAGATTATGCTGGAATGATCCCTGATGGGTGTGAACGCTTGAAACCCATTTAGAGCGTTAAAGCGCTAAATGACTTTCATGGACCCAAACATTATGGGATACAAGACTAGCGCAATTACAAAAAAACATTTACTGTCATTTGCCTTTTTATTTATTTGTGTCATAGCTACATGGACACTGTCTGCGATCAGACCTTTTCTATTTTAGGACTTTGTGAAATGTGGAACATACTCCTTTTAATGAAAGGTAATTTGATAATTGGTCACAAGATTTGAACCTCCTTGTTAACCTATGGGGTTGACTTAATTGTCGAAAAATATGTAGCAAATTATGGTTTACTCAAGAGTTTTCAATTTTTTCAGTTTTCAGTAACCTATACTGTATTATTTCCTAACTGACACCAGGCATAATAGTATTAGCCTACTGTATTTCTTTTGCTTTCTGCAATGTCTGAAGAAGCCAAACAAAATACGTTTTTCTCTCATATACCTGTACACAAAATGTAACAATAAAGAAGAACCTTGCATTTTGAATGCTTACCAGGCATCTTGAAATCACTTTGTCGTGCAGTGAGATGTGTTATAACGGCAGCTATGAGCAGCAGAATTTAGATCTATTTTGACTTTGAGTTTTTGTGACTTTTCTTCAGAGGAAAGTGAGCCCCTAAACAGGAACAAAATCCAAAACACTGAAATCCTCTTATCCATAAAAGAGGATGGAGTGCATTATAGCTTAATTGTCAGTAATAACTTGGGTAATTAGTGGGATGTCTAATTTGCATTCTCAAGTGATTTTGTAATAGCTATCTTCACATAATGATGTAAGCTGGAGTGAAATGAAACTGCAATGTGGGTGACATCAGTTCTTCTATGTTGTCATGAGCACAACACCAATGAATGAGCACAACACCAATGAACACCAATAAATAAGACAAATAGTCAGCTGTCTGGTAAATTAAATCAATCAAGTTGTGGTGATAATGGATTTGTATTGAAATATGCATCCATTACGTTGACTTGTTTATGAAGGTGGGACTGGAAAGATGCTTAGCTGCAAGATAATCCCCTTTTTGAAGGACGAAATATACATGTGGAATTATAGTAGTTAGAAAGCAAAACAATGTGACATTTTCTGTTGCTTTAGTGATGGTGTAATGGGTTGGCTGTTTTCCCTTGCCCTGCTCTTTTTTCCCTATAGACATAAATAGGTAGACACTTCATTGACCACTGGGCCATTTTCTTTGTTCATACTACAAAGTTGTGCTGCTTAATTGAAAGTCTGTTTTTGGATTTGGGTTAACAAAATTAAAGACTGATTGAATAAGTTCTACTGTTGGGTCCAAAACACAACTACCCTTAACAGTTAGGGAAACAGTCCTTCACTGTTTTATGCAGAATAAAGAAATTGAGACCACATGGTTTCATCTGTAATATTTTAACAAATCTAATAAATCATTTAGCCAGATTAGGGCCATGTGATGCTTATTAGTTCAAAAACGAAAAGTCTTCTAGAACGAGATATAAATCTATGATCTCCGTTTTAAAAGCCCAGCTGACTAACCGTAGAAAAGATAATCACAGAGTTATTTTAGGGGAAATAATGCAGTGACATGAATAATGGTTTAGTCCTAGGACTGGAAATCAGGCTGTTGATGTATCTATGAAATCCACAACTGATCTGTTCAAATCTGATAAGAGGTGTGGTGGAAAGATGAGAGGAATGGTGGGAAATGAAATCAATGTTTTCTTTAATTATCACCCCAGAGTAAGGAAGGTGCATGTCATAATTTTTGTTTGTCCTTTAAGAGGGGTGGGGATATAAAGAGGCTCTAAGATAATTACAAATCAAGGGGAAGGTTTATTTCTATTTTAAAAAACAAAACAAATGTTATTTTCTCAGAATCAGGACTGCATATTTCTAGTGCGGTCCTGGGTCTTGAGAAGGATGACAGTGCATCTCCTTATTATTATGGCATATAACCATATAATTCAGACCATCTGGGTCCTTGGGGGCAAGAAGGACACAGGGAAGTGTGATGAGGCATTACTCAATTTTGTCTTCAAAACAAATTCATCTTTGCTGAAAAACATTGCTGTTTCACAGATGTTTAGATTTTTTTTATTGTTTTCTCAAGGGTGAGAATAAAATAACAGAAACTATTGTTCTTTATGCTGATCAGCATAACATTGTTTTAGTTACTTTTATTCTCACTCTCAGTAACTCTCAGTTACTGAAATCTCTGATTCATTCCTATCATGTTGACTGACTAGCCATAACCACATTCAACCTGCAAAATAGGGACGCCATGGCGTCCCTATTCGGTCATTAATTACAGGCAAAACCATTCAGAAATGTATACCATATATAGTTTAACACAAGAGGCATACCAAACTTAGTCATGCTGATATGATTGTGTTTTATGACCTCAAGGTATGATAGATTACATAATTGGCCCACATGTTTACTCCAGCAGGGCTTCATGACCTTTAGGGATGGACACTCTCTGGGCTTTTCGGGTAAAAGATGACCGCTGACATAATGTTGGCTTGTTTTTTGCTGCTGGTTAGTACTGTGGCAGCAGACATGATGCACACGTTCCATATGTCTCCAATTATATTCTGCGTTTAGAGCTGAAACTATATCTGCTATAGCATCTGTCTGGAAATAAAACAAATCTATCTGAGATTAGGTAGGAAGATAGTTCTTCTCCCTTTGGAGTCAACCACTTAGTGCCCATTCTCTTTCACCTCCTAATCTTCCTTTATATGTATATTGTCCTTCCTTCCTTCCTTCCTTCCTTCCTTCCTTCCTTCCTTCCTTCCTTCCCTCTTTCCCTCCCTCTCCCCACCCCCAGTCAAGCCCTCCTAAATCACCCGTAACACACTTAACTATATATGGACATGTTCTTAGGTGGAGAGGTCATGTGAAGTCAAGTTTGACATGGTTAACTCATCTGATGTACTACTGACAACTGTTTCACCCTCCAGATGCGGTCGTTCTCACCACTGGTGGCACTGATCGTATATCTGTCTCTATTCGCATTTGAACTTGCATGGGGCCTCTGACAACAGGATAACCAAAGAATGCATGACACAAGGACAATTAAATATGAGGTTCAAGGCAGGGGAGGAATCCAACACACCATATCATTTCATCATTTTTTTGCAATAGTAAAGTAATCACAGCCGTATCCATCTTGGGCCGTTACGTTATGCTTGTTAAACCACTTCCAGAGGGAATGCTTAATGTCCAGGGTCTCTCTGTCTCGCTTAATGTGATTATTACTGTGTCATTCCACTCTCCACTCCCGTTGCATCATCCAACACTCGCTTTTCATAGACTTCACCGGGAATTCTGAGGAAGCTATTGAGCTTGTTTTCTCAGACTAGTTCGGTTCACATAATTTGAAAGGTAATCCGTATATATAAATTGTGACAGTCCTGAATCTCTATCTCTTCACATTGCCGTATCCAAATGAAAACATTGCCCCACACGACCCCCATGACCAGAGCTTCCAATGTTAAACCACTGATGTGGCTATAAAGTGGGAAATCCCATTTTTAAGTCATTATTGGGTGATTGTGCAAGCTAAATGCCCACTATGGTTTTCACAGACCATACATAAACATTCTTGAGGATTGGACTGGTTTTAGACTAACAGTAATTTCCTATTAAAAGTGAATCATCACGGGGTTGGGTCTCTGCAGACAAAAGAACACAATCGGTTCCAGTATTCTCCTGGGTATATTGTTTACAGAAACAGTAGAGGACTGATAAATCCCCAAAACAGATGAAAAGAGTTATAATCACAGAGCTAGAATGTATAGATTTCTGACATAGTGTACTTCATACTTAAGTTACTCATCATAAAACAGGACATCTAAGTTATAGGCTACTGTACAAACTTTCTTTTTTAAATGATTATCCTCAAACTCTCTCTGTGTATAAAAAAAAACGTTTATTTCAACAGGATTGTAATTCTTTGACTGCCGACACAGAAGAGTGCATTATGATGCACTGATAAATATTAATTCTCTATCAATTTTGATTCTATGGCAAAGGAAGTTTGAGTGTTGCGATGTTTGTGGAGGTGGTTTATAGGGCCATGTTGTTCTCATGCCCTCTCATGCAATTTTCCACATCCCCGAACAAGTCCCCTAAGCATTATGGCTTTGAGCAGAATCAGACAAAGGGGATGGATTTCAAAATGTGAAAGGGATTGCACGTACTTTACTTCACGATTTCTTGAAGTAATTAAAGCATAAAGCCACCCAATTTACATATTTTCACGTTTCATGAAGCCAGAAACCAAGGCTGTAATCTGCGAGGACATTAAAAAAGCAGGAGGTATGCAACTGGTTTTGAGACTGTTTTAAGACCAGTCTAGTGTACTGAGACATTTTCAGTGATGACCAAGACCTCATCAGCATTAGAAATGTGTGGAGCTTGAGCCCCTAATCACTCTATCTTTCCTCAAACTATATGACCTCATCTCCCTTGGGGAGGAGCAAGAGGAGGGAGGGAGGGGACGGCAGGAGAAGATGGGGGAGGGAAACAGAAAATGGAGAAAGGAGGCAAGGGGGTTTAATATTGGTTTCCTGGAGATTGAGAATCTTGCCTTTTGTTTGCTTTACTATACTAGAGTGATAGAGTGAACTCCCTCCACTTGGAATTGTTCTTCCAAATATATTTTCTTCTCTTCTGAATCAAAACGCAGTTTTGAAAAAGCACTATGTCATAGCAGTAGGATGACAGTGAACATTTCTGACCAAATTTCTTGAACCTTAAACCTGAAAGAAGGGTTTTGCACTATAGGATCAGGTTAAGTGAAATATAAAGATGAGAGGTCAACTGACAGATCAGGAAAAGGAGGTGAAGAGTGAATGATAGAATAGAAATGACAACAAAGAGGGCGACTTGGAGAGGAGGTAGGCGATGAAGAGGGGGACCGAGGCAGGGGAATGTCATAGATCCCAAGAAAAGGAAAATATTACAGCTCTCTGCAGGATGGCTGGAAAAGAGGAATGAAGAGAAGTAGGACCCAGCCAGAAGAGACTCCCTAGAGAGAGAGAGAGAGAGAGAGAGAGAGAGAGAGAGGGAGAGAGAGAGGGGGAGAGAGGGACAGAAGAGAGAGTTTATGGAAAAGAGAATAAAATAGGTGTACATCTTTATATTAAAATTGGCTTAAGGGAGGACCGGCCGGCTGACCACGTCGTCACGCTCATGTCACCATGACTCAGCCATAACTATATAAGGAGTTCCCAATGCAGCTACGCCCAAATATGGAGTGTGTTGTCTAACCTCAATGTGTCGTCATGGCATCAGGCGCAAACAAATGAGTCAGCTCCATATATGGGTACAAAAGGGGGGATGCCAATATATGGACATATACTGATGACATCAGCGATCTCCATGTATGGGCATGAAAGGGAAAAGGACTTACAGATACAGAGACCTCCATATATGGGCATATTGGTCGGATCGGCGGTGCGACGTAGGTGTGAGGGCCGCGCATCGGACCTGAACCTCTAGTAATGGAAAATAGCAGAGAGCATAAAATAGCAGAGAGCAAGTGAAATATGAAAGCTCAGCAACTTCATTAGTAGACGCCAAACCTTGTCATTCATTGTGACTAATACTGAATAAGTAAGCTGTGGAGTGGAAGAAAAGCAATTGAGACAATGCAAGAGAGCAAGAGAGAGGCATAGAGAGAGAAAGAGAGAGAGAGAGAGAGAGGAAGAGGGGTAGAAGGAGGGGTGAGGGGGATAGCAGCAGAGGGACTGACTCGCAGCTGTGACCTCTTAACTTCCCCTTTTCCTTGTTCCCATGATTACTGTGACTGTATCGTGTTGTGTAAGTGCAGGCTCCTGCTACCCATCACTTCCACACATCAGCAAAATACCTGACCAGCTCTTTCCAACAACTGCCCCTGACTCTAAACCTGTGTTTCAACATCACACACCCCCCCCCCACCGCCCTCCCATCCCTCACTGGCTTATCCTGACTGCATTTTACAAACTTTGACTCATTCAGCGTATTCCACATTGTGCCAAAAGCCCGTCCAGACTGTCTCTGTAAACCTTGCAGAGACTTTACTGTAGAGAAGGAAACAGAATGAACTGGAGATTGAGAATTGGATAATGATGAATGTCTCCTCTTTACTCCAGTCTTTACCCTGTGTGCCCCCCTGCCCCCCCCGCAGATCCCTCCTCGGGATTTCTCCTTGCATCCTGCAAACTGTAGCCGTATTTCATAACTTTGGCAAGGACTCTCGAGTAGCCCCTGTGGTCCTCACAGCTGAATCTCACTGGAGCTTTTGTAGAGAAGAAAACCGCTCCGGAGAGGGGAGGTGGGGGGTGGGGGAGAAGAAGGGCGGGGGAGATGAAGGGTCTCTCATTATTTCATGATATATAACACTTTTGGGTCAAGAGACGGTTGTACACAAAGTTTCACAGTTTAGTTTTCAATCTTACTGTCTGTAATGAGTGTCTGTACACATGTTGAGATATTCTAGCTAGAGAGAGAACAATCTTTCCAGAAGGCTTTTTTTTGGGGAGGTATGAGGTATTATGTACTGTATGTTATATATATATATATACTGTACGGTTGGTATACAGGCTATGTGATCATGCATTATGTATTAAGTGCTATATTAGCTTCAGGTCAATCTACAGTGCAGAAACTTTCCAACAGCTGTGCTTATGGGTTAAGAAAGACCTGCTGATGGCGGAAGATCTGGGCTCACTGTCTCTCCTGTTCTTCCTTGACCTGATCATCATTTGACACTGTGTAGATCATTGACGTCCTCCTCCAGTGCTTCCAGAATACCATCAGACTCAGACTCCGCCCTGAACTGGTTTCAGTCCTATACCTGTGTGGAAGAGTTGACGTCTCCATGGGAGATTGCAAATCTCAGACACACCTTATCTTCTGTGGTGTGCCTCAAGGATCAGTTCTAGGCCCTAGTTAGTACCTCAAACCCCCTACCCCTGTACCCCTATTGGGTGTGTCTGTATAGTTCATGTACTCGCCACCGGGCATGGCACTCCCTCAGGTCATCAGCGCGTCGCCGATGACCTGAGGGAGTGCCATGCCCGGTGGCGAGTCGGTCGGATAAGCGGTTGTCCAGAACCGCCGATACGCCCGATACGCCCGATACGCCCGATACGCCCGACACGCCCGATACGCCCATGAACTATATGAGCCTCATATAGTTCTATGGGATCGACCGACTTCAAACTCGATGTGCATATCACAGTCGGATCAGTGGAGCTCCCAAAAATATCTATAAAACCACAAATCCCCATAAATGGAGTACACTGAGATATTAGCCTATACACGAATCCACGGAGCGCTGCCCTGTAGGCAAAAATTGCTGCGGTCACTGACTGACTGCTCACGTTACTCTTTTACCTTCTTTTAGTAGTTTATGGCTACTCTAGTTAACGTCAACAGACGGACAGAACCGCAGCAGCAGCTGACTGACACCGCAGCAATGGCGGCGCCCCCTACAGGGCAGTTCTGCATGGATTCGTGTATAGACTCCATATTTGGGCATGCCTGATGTGGAACTCCATATATGGGCATAAAAGGGACACAGACAGACAGATACAGAAATCTCCATTTATGGGCATAAAAGGGACAACATGTATTGCATAACTGAGTGGGACATGCTTTCCCAACTTGCAATGTTCCAGAGTTGTTTCCCATGTCTTGCTTATACCAAAATATTCCTCCATTTGAAATAATAGTGTCAGAAACATTTTCATCTTCTCAATTACAGAAGGCACACGCTTTTGACATGTGCAAGTTTTTTGTTGCATACCAACGGTAAGCAACTTTGGCACTGCCCTGGCCTGGTCTTATTTGAAATATGTCCATTTCAAATAATAATACAGAGAAATAAGCCATAATTAAAACAAAGATATCCCCCATAGACTAACACTCAGTGTTGTGAAAGCAAACAGCTAAGAGCGCATAATGTCGGTGTTTGATTATACAGCCAACATAGGCTAAACAAGACCCTACACAGAGACAGACTATAGCTTTATTTGCTTATTGAGGGTTTAGCGATCTGTCCTACACACGAAAGTCCTCTGTGTCAATTTTACCATTTGTAACTCTGAGCGGGTACAAATGTGACCAATCCATCTAGTTACATTTGTAGCCTCTCAGAGTTAAATTAACACAGGATTTTACAGTTGATTCCACCCTTCTCTGTTTGCCCTATGGCCTACAATATCCTCTTTTAAGATCCGTTTGACTTATCCAGGTTCATACTCCCTACTACTGTTTTATTTCCTCTTTTGAATACATTATATTGCTCTCACACACACACACACACACACACACACACACACACACACACACACACACACACACACACACACACACACACACACACACACACACACACACACACACACACACACACACACACACACACACACGCACACACACAAAACAGATGATGTCTTATGTGTTTGTGTGTATCTAAACTTTCTAAATGGTGCATACGCTCATGCACAGGGCTGTGCAGAGACCACTGGAGGGGCAGGTGCTCAAAGATCATAAAAGGGCACAATGCCAATTTTTGGGAGGAACTTTTTGGGGGTCTCTCGTGCCATTTCAAACCAGACATGTAATGCATAATGGAAGCAAGATGTTCCACAATAACTTGGCTCATGTTTTTACCCTGGGTTATCTCCTCTGCCTCCTGCATCTCTACCAAAAACAGGCTAATGTGTTCACTTTAAAATTCGGGACTCGAACCCGCAACTGGATTACCAGCCTAGGTGCCCAGATGGCTATGCAAGCCGCCCGGGTCGATACTGTGCTTTTAAATGTTAGCAATAAGGTATTCTATTTTATTCTATTCTACACACACAGACCCTCTTACTTTAACCCCACCACCTCCATTCCCCTACAACCCACGGCCCATTTTCATCCACCGTCTTCCTCTGTTGCTGATCACTGTCTTGTGTGTGTGTGTGTGTGTGTGTGTGTGTGTGTGTGTGTGTGTGTTTATCCCACAGATAAGGATAGTCTGCTATGGGACCAAGTGTCGACCAACAGAAAGTAAAATTCTATTTGGACCCCCCCTACACATACACACACACTATTGACACAAATGCAAGTGATTTTTCTAAAGCGTCTCGCCGCCGATTCAACATACTGAATTGGACAATCGGCCGGGCCTGCAAAAGCCTGACTACCAGTGATGGTGCAGAACACATCTCATATTATACAACCGATTTTCGGGCACATACACCAATTGACAGTCAGGACTCCGCCCCCTAAAGCAGGGATTCCCAAACCTTTTCAGCTCGAGACCCAAAAGAAAGATTCGTTGTCTACCCGGGACCCAAATTATTATGAACTAGAGTTTCGGGGGGCTACGCCCCCCTCAACCCCAGCCGCGCACGGGGCCCAGCGTGGCCGTGTGTATATTGGGGGACCCAAATCGCCGGAGTGAAACTGTGGAAAATGTTTTTTGAAAAAGGAAAAAATTTGAAGAAATAATATTTGTTATGTTTCAGGGGGTCCACAGGGGGTCCGCGGACCCCCTGATGGTCCACTGACCCCCTGTGGAGTGTTGGGACGCGCGGGGACACCCCTGGAACATTGCGGAGCATTTCGGTGTTTTTTTTTTTTTTCATGAAGGTGGTTGCTTGTTTCTGGCGCAGGCTGTGCAAACCTGGCAACCCAGCGCATGCTGCCGCACGTTTAAGTGGGGTAGCGTCATGAGGGTCAGTGGGGCCGTGGCTCGGTCAGTGAAGACCCTGTAGTGCGGATGATATGTGGCATAGAGGGGCAGATTGTAAATCCACAGAGGAAACATCCGTGGGCTACCATTGGTTCAGCGATGTGTGCGGTCGCCCTGCGGCCCCTCCTCCTCCACCAATGTGCAGTATTGAGAGCCCTGACGTCACAACAATTGGAGCGATGGGCACTGCACTGTGGTTGGTTAGGGTACACCTAGGGCCCAGGTAGAACCCAGTTAAAGCCTGCATGGGCAAACCCAGTTAGGACCCGCCTTGGTCCCACATAAACATGGCTAGTTGGGGCCCACCTAAGGGCCAGGTAGAAGCTACTTATAGCCTGCATGGGCATCGCAGTTGGGACTGAAGTGGATGCCGCTGACATTGCTGACATGGGGTCCATATGGTTTAGCCCACCTTGAAACCATATGGGAGCTACGCTGGCATGCTGGCTGTAATGCAAACGCTGCATCATACCTGCAGTGTGTAGTTTGATGTTGTGTGTGTAGCAGATATACCTGCAGTGTGTAGATCAATGTCCATAGGAAAGGCAATGGCCAGCAGTGTTTTTTTTCCCCAGCAGAGTTTCTAGTGTCTCTGTGTCTCTGTGGAAGAGGTTGCACATGAACTCTGCAGCCGCACTGAGGCGCTCCAACACAAACACTCTGACATTAAGCTGCTTCACACAACAAACATCAGCACCACGCTGCTGTTTGTCCAAAAGACACAATATCTCCTCTCCCACCGACGTCATGTGTTCATTTATCGACAGCCGTACAGACTCCTTTTGACACATTTTACGTCGTTTATCCAGCTCTCACTGACTCTCCACATCGGGCTGTTATTTTGCTGCGATCAAGTCAACGATGTGAGAGATTAGCTATCACAGACGGACGGACAGGGGGTGAAACATAGTCTTGCGCCATGCCTTTCGGCCTGGCGGAGACAATAAAAAACCGAAAGTAAAGGAAATGGCCATTTGTGCAACAGAAGTAGTCAATAAACTATGCTATGAAAACATGGGCCACATTGGCAAAGAATGTAAGAAAGAGGCAATCATGTAGAAAATAGCCGATCTCCAAGCTTACAAAGCCTCTCAACGTGAGGCGTTTCGAGCTTGTAGATCGGCTATTTTCACAATATTTACTTGTGGAACGGAGTCAAACAGAATGGGGGGGTCCCAGATCAAGTACGTGTATTTGGGGGGGGGGGGGGGGGGGGCGGCGTGAAAGGGTTGATAAACACTGCTGTAATCGGAGCGAAATTATCTGAAATTACTACATGACCATAATGCAGCCTAACATGCGTTGCACGGGGCGGTCCTGCCATTACGTTAGTTACTGTAGTTGCTGTGGAGCTACATAGTTCTCCAGAAGACACACACAAACATACACCATCTACAATGGACGAACAGAGCAGCAATATAGACATTCACCACACGAACGTGCATTGTTGACAAAGTGATTGCACAGCCGCTGCAGGCATGACAACCAGGTTAGCGTTAGCGACATGGCAGCTATCACAGCGCCCTGTCCGTCGTGCTGCAACTGCCTGTGATGGCTACAGCAGTAACAGCAAGCTGTCTGCGATGCCATTGTCTGGAGACTGCTCTTAGCGTGACAGGACCAATGAGAGTGAGCGCTGTAGTTGTTGCTAAGATACGGTGGCGTCTCTGCCCCATAGCTTGTAGATCTCTCACACATGATTGGCGTAGGCTGCGTTGCCAGGTCTGACTTTGTGTCTAAGCAATGGTCGGCTTATTTTTGCGCGCCTTTGGGCTCGTTTGCAGTGTGCGCACGGCAGCGCTTGTTTAGCGTACGTCAGCGCGACGTGGCAACGGACGTGGCAACGTGAAAGGTGATTGGCTGGTGAAAAGAAACACCCGACGTTACACCAGAAATGGTGCCTGGAGAAAATGGTGACCAAAAAAAAAGTTTGGAAAAAAAGGAAAAAAACCCCGCAGCGGCTGCGTGCTGTTGTGGTGATGAGGTCGTGCGCACGGTAAACGGTACGAAGCTGGCTCCCCTTCCGTTTTGTCCGACATTTGGTGAGTAGAATTAATTATGTTGCGCGGTGGAAAAGGTGGAGTGAGCAGTGAGATGTCCCCTACGCGAGGCGTAAATTCAGCGCGGCCGCCGTGGCAAGTCAGTTGGCCACATGTGGTCTGGCGGTGCGTTGTTTAGTCGATAACAGAGCTGTGGGGTGTGGACACCGAGGGTGCGGAAGTTGGTCGGCATTTATATAGTTAGATTATAACCACTTATAAAAATACTTTATGAATTTTTTATTTTTCAAAAACTTTCAAAAATAGCTCATTACAAGCCCACAATGCATTGCAATGTGATCTGCTATTTTCACTATTTTTGTTATTGAAAACTTCTGAAAATCTTGATTAATTAAAGGCCGGATTTGTTTGTTTTTTTCAGGTAAAAAGAAAAAAAGAGATTTACTCATGACCCATAAAATGGGTCACACTGCTTTAAGGAATAATGCAAATTACAAGTTAATAGTTTCTTTATGTTTTACACTCCCAGGATTTGGCAGTGTGAATGTTTATCTCATCTTCTTATCTTACGTATTAGAGCTGAGTGCTGAGCTCAGGCATTTATAGGTCCATTTGCTAACATCTGTACACTCACATAGTTAAATGAACACTCAGGGGTTTGATGATCTTATAATGCTATTGTTTTGGACCATTTTCAAAATGATCATAGTATTTTGCAAGATGTTTTTCTCAGTTCCAAGGTGTTGTAATTCTTGAAGTGCGTCAAAGGGGTCCATGATTAATAACGACGGGAAATGTTGTTTTGAAATTGAGCCTGCATATTGCTGACATTTAGGAACCTTCTGAGAAATGGAGTATCTTACAGTAAGTTACTTTGTGGTGGCCAAAAGGTCAGGTCATCTGGTAGGTCATCTGGCAGTGATCCCTCACACACTATACAACATCTGGAGGATACAATGTACAGTGCAAGGGTTAAGATTGGAACACATGTACCTATGAGGATATATTTGGACTGCACTTGCTCCTTGCTCTTCTTTAATCCAAAGTCTGTAGTTTAGTCTCTTTGTCGTAGTTACATTGCAGGGAAACACAACAAAACATAGCCAAACGTTTTATATAAACATTTTCTCAGAATAACTTTTTTATTCTCTCTGTAGCCTACCTAATTTTGGGTCCCAACCATAGACTGTATGGGTCCCGTGTGATTAATTACCTCATTCAACGCAACTCACCTGTCAATTTGTGCGCCCATATGCTTTCATTGTAGGAAATTTACACGTATAGTGCGGCTGTGAATGCAGCCTCATTGCGTTCCGAGAGTGTGGTCCATGTTGCTCGTGGAAAAGTATAGATATTTGACTAAATACACGTTTTGTGCCACTTTCAGATGAATTTGAAACTAGATGACCACCGGAGCTGACTGCTCCAAGTTGCAGTAATTCATTATTGGGGAGGGTGAGTACATCCCGTATAGAGCGCTACAAATTAGAATGCTACCGAGATGACTCCCTCCACGGCAATGCACCAAGAGTTCTGCAGCTGTGTTATGGATTGGAATAAATGAAATGTAGCTATGGAATATTAAACATTCTAGGACAGTCCTAAGTTAACTCACAGACTGAACTTCACTGTCTAAAATATCGTGCTGGGGCCCAACATACTACTGCTACGTACAGGCCTCTTTAATAGGATATATTGTACTTCCATCTCTAAAAGAAAGAAAACATCCCTTATTTTATTTTTTTTGAGACACAAGGTTTTCTTGTAGCCTGCACAAATATCTTTTACCAGAGATAGTTTTGTGAGTGATGTACGAGTGATGAAAAACGTCTGACTTTGCAAATGGGTGGCAGAAAAATGTCAGCCAGAACGAACCTAGTGTGTGCTTTTTGTTTAGACATGAGGCCCAACAATGACCAGCGTGCCCTTGCTGTCCCCTGTCTGACCTGGACATAATGAACAGCCCAATTTGCATGAAGGTCACAGAGCGGCAACTGATGTTAGCACCAAATAATTCTACCATGATGACAGGTTTCCAACACACAGCTTTTTGTGAGAGTTGTTTCATTTAAATTTCTGGATCCATTGAAAAAAGGGGAATTTCCTTTTTTCAAATATACATTTTTAAAAACAGGAACGGTTACAGTAATATGGGTGGAGATATGTTTCATTTCACTTTATATTTCACAAGAAGTGGACTAGCTTCCCCTTCTAAACTGTCATAACAAATATGCATTCAAGTTGGAGAGTCAACAGGCCAGGGCATCATGTACGATGATGTACCATGTACTTCCAACATTGTGGGTTCCTGTGTCTTCCACAAGCTTTCCACGAGAGAGCATATATATGGGCTTAATATGGCCTATATGTACCCAACATCAAGCCCGACTTTGTCGTAAGGCTCTTGTTGAAGTGTGCTTTGTCGCGCGCTGAAGATAATCTAAGCTAGTAGATCTGTTATGTTTGGCACACAACTCCGTCATATGACAGAGTACGCTATAAATTTAGCATTAATCTTTCTCATAAGTTTCAATCGCCTGCCACTATTTATTACTATAGTAGAAAGACTATAAAATAGTTTTATGGGGAGGGATGTGCACAGGGGGCCCAGTATTCACATCACAGTCGGAAGTCTACACGAAGATATAATTCTAAAGTTAGAGTGGCTGAGAGGGCGTGCGGGTATCCATGGTTACTCCACAACACTGGTCGGGAATCCCGCAGTCATAACTCGATTGTGGGATGGGAGGGAGAGAGAGAGAGCGAGAGAGAGGGAGAGAGGGAGAGAGGGAGAGAGGGAGAGAGAGAGAGACAGAGAGAGGGGGGGGGGGGGTGGTAATATGAGAAAGAGGGGGTGGACACATGAAGGAGAGAGAATCATTATCATCATCATTACCACACAGATGTGTGTGCTGTTGGCTGAGTCACTACGGAATCACAGAGGAGCTAGCTGTATGTAGAGAGTGCAAGGAAAGCGTAGGGAGAGAGTCACTTACCTCAGACGTTTGAGTCAGAAAGAGTCAGGTTCTAATTAGAACTATCTAGCTACAGACGTTTGGGAAGAAAGTGTTTGGATGTGTGTGTGTTCTTTATATGGTTCCTCTAATTAAAAGGAGATGATGGATGTGTGTGTGTGTGTGTGTGTGTGTGTGTGTGTGTGTGTGTGTGTGTGTGTGTGTGTGTGTGTGTGTGTGTGTGTGTGTGTGTGTGTGTGTGTGTGTGTGTGTGTGTGTGTGTGTGTGTGTGTGTGTGTGTGTGTGTGTGTGTGTGTGTGTGTGTGTGTGTGTGCGCGTCCACATGCACGCGTGTGTGAGTGAGCGTCATAGAGTTACAGTATAGTTGTGTGATGACACTGCACTGTGCACTGGGACCAGAGGTTGAGGAATGTCTTCCTCTCTCACATGAGGTTTTTCCATCCCTCAGCCACCAGGGAGACCTTGTTTTTTTTTAACACCCTGAAATTTGGCAGAGAGAGATGTAAACAACATATCCCATATCCCATGTCACAATGCAAACCCTGTGCACTGTACACACTGTATGGATGTGTTTGTCAACAGGGTTTGATTTGTAAAAAAAAACATAACAAGGGTACATTTCATTAACCACTTAAGCCCTATATACTTTGCCATACAGCAAATAGCGAAAATAGCCGATCAACAAGCTCACAACGTGTCACATTGCGATGTGTTTTTCAAAAGCACAGGCATGGATATATGCCCCCCAGCAAATCGAACCCTGCCTGTAAATCTAACTACCGGAATTAGTAATATGCAGACGCAATGGTATGTTGGAATTTATTGAGACTTGGTTGTAAAATCCAATAGATTTCCCTATACAGTGAAAAACCTGTGTAACTCAGGAAGAATAAAAAGGGACCAGTAATACAATTCTCCAATAGGAGTTGTAGACATTGGTAAGCTTTGTGTTAAAGACTTTTCATATGATATATGAAAACCCCAGTAGCAGCACTTTAGTCTTAATCTTTAAGACTTTAACAATCCTACTGGGTTGTGCAACATGATCCAAAAGCACTGGGTCCAAGATGTAATTGATTCCAACTGGATGCTATTGTACTTTGGAACCGATATCATGACATATTCCTGGCTGATTACTTGAGCCTTTTCTGACTGGAATGGGTCATCATGAATTCCAGTAACTGTGTGTGTGTGTGTGTGTGTGTGTGTGTGTGTGTGTGTGTGTGTGTGTGTGTGTGTGTGTGTGTGTGTGTGTGTGTGTGTGTGTGTGTGTGTGTGTGTGTGTGTGTGTGTGTGTGTGTGTGTGTGTGTGTGTGTGTGTGTGTGTGTGTGTGTGTGTGCGTGCGTGCGTGCGTGCGTGCGTGCGTGTGTATCTGAGTAGTACATATATGGTATACCAGTACAGTAACCATACGGAATGTTTCTATTTTATTTTGTTGGTGAAACATTTGACAAGTACGTCCATATCCTGTCTCCCCAACCCCCCTCGTGCCCTAAGGTCCTCTGGTGGGGTGCTACTAAAAAGGTCCCTAAAGCTCACCTGCTAACAAAGGGTGACTGGGTGTTTGCTATCCAAGCCAGACTATGGAATGTCCTACCCAAGTCAATTCGGCAAGCTGACACCATCGCATCTTTTAAATCGCTTCAGAAAAGCTATAAACCATCCTCTCGCTATATTATCTAATTCTTTTGCCTGCTTCTTTTAGTTTTTGGTATTATCTTCTTGTTGTTTTGGTATTGCCACTCATTTGTTGAATTATAATTGCCGAATTTTGCTCTAGTTCCTGTGTTACCTTTTTTTTAAGCACTCCTATATTTTTGTGTTCACTTTTTATGTTTTCTTTTGTTATTTTAATCTGTGTGATTTTGTGCAACACTTTGTAACCTCTGTTTAGAAAAGAGTTATACACTAAAGTCATTATTATTATTATATGGAGTTAGGAGCTAGGTTAAGTCAACAGTGCAGAGAGGCTCGCTCCAAGCTGGGGTGGAGCATTTCCATTCTGGACCTGGTGTTATACATTGATTTCCCCTATAGACAGTCTGTTAGGACCTCAGTGAGTTAAGCTGAAGTGAATAGAGGAAGTACTGGCATTTCTTATGTCATTGTTATATTGAGTCTTAGTCAACAATAACAATTCTGTTGCTTACTCATTTTTAGTCAGATTATTTTCTTCCCTTTGTTGTTTGAGTGGTTTTCTGTTTCTGGGCATTTAGGCATCAAAACCACTGTCATGCATGGTTGGTTTGGTTTTGGTCTTTAGTAAGCGGCAGATATGTGGTTATTCTTCCATGGGAACATTAATGTAGGGATTGGGAAACATTTAATTATGGGTGAAATCTGAAACAATCATGGATAACTCACCAGACTCTAATCTACAATTTGTCCAGCTTTGTAACTAAGCATGCAACAAAAATTACCTAATCTCGATATCATAAACGCGATCGAATCATAAACAGTTAATTACATGACCCTGGTTTGCTGCACATTGACGGTAAGCTGCCACCCCCCACCTGCTTTAGCCCTATCTGCTGTTGCATCACAGTGTGAGTCAATCTGGTCTGAGTGGAAACCAGTAAATGAAAACAGACTGGGAAATACAAACGCACTCACACACGCATGCACCAACTCCCAGATGGTTCCTTATAGCAGACTACATGGTCAGCAACTCCAGTATCCTTGTAAAGTCATCAGCTGGGTTGTACATACCAGAGCACCAAGGAATCCAGTGAGCATATGGATGTCCACGTGTGCTTTCGCATGTGTTTATGTGTGTGTGTGTTTACCTGTGCCTGCCCTGCATGTGGTTTTGCACTTTAGTACATGTGTCCCATTTCAGGCATTATTATGTTGCACGCAACATGCTGGCTGTGCTTGTGCACGCGCGTGTGTTCGTGCATGTGCGCTTGTGTGTGCATGCTCGCTCTAATAATAATAATAATAATAATAATAACAAGTGATAAACAAAGTTACAAATTGCTTTACATAAAAATGTAATAAATAAATAAAATCATAATAAATGTATACAGCATAAAGTGCAGTGAGAAATAAAATATCAAGAGAATGAAAAATGTCAAAAAGTTGAATTAGGGAAAGGCCTTTCAATAAAAGAACCTTTTAAAGAAAGGATTTGAAAGAAGACAATTATTCTCAGCCTCTACTCAGGAAAATCAAGCAGGTTCCTGCCTGAAGTCCTCAGGCTGCACAAGCTCATACGGGATTAATAAGTACTCTAACTAAATACAGAAATCTCCATATATGGGCATAAAAGGGACTCAGACAGACAGACGGGTACAATGGGTAATGCATAACCGGGTGGGGCATGCATTTCCAACTTGCATCGTTCCCGAGTAGGCCAGTCTGTTTAATTTCCTTTCATATGTCTGCATGAAAGTCATATGGCTATCTTTGATGATAGACAGGATTTGAATCTTGTACACCAGCTGAAACATTTCACTGAACCTGAGGAATTCTGTGTGTGCGTGTGCGTGTGCGTGTGCGTGTGCGTGTGCGTGTGCGTGTGCGTGTGCGTGTGCGTGTGCGTGTGTGTGTGTGTGTGTGTAGGGTTGGCCGTAGTCTTACACAGGGCTACTTTATTAGCAGGGCCTCTGTTCCCTTGCTACCTGTCCATTGAACCAAGAATGATAAAATCAGGTCAAACCTTTTGATGTTGTGCGCTGACTTGCCCTTGCCCCATATCTGCTGTTTTATCACAACACAGGATCCACTGTTTTGCCCACGAAAGCAGAGTGCAGCCCTTAGTCACATAGTTGATTCATTTTCAGGATAGTAGTCAGTGAAGGGGAGCAAGTGATACCATAGCATATAGCTGGAGTTAATATCACTCAGGTTACGAATAACACGTTCCATCAGGATACCCCAAACTTATCATCGTGCAAGCTGCTGCGACCACTTTATCATACACAGCTCCTGTGTGTCTGACAATAGAAAACTCTCAGCAGGTTCAGTGCTAGCTTGTCCATGCCTCCCCACAGATTATGATCAGTTTTGTCTGGCGTTGTTTTTATAGCGGCTCAGAAACACATGGAACGTATTCTTGAACGAGACGCAGTGCAGAAAGCGACCTTTATATGAAGACATTTTTCTTTTTGCAAAGACTAACCGTAAAATCTGCTTCCGAGCTTAACTTCTTACCAAACTCAAGACGGGTTTGCGGTTTAACAACGTGGTATAACTGTCTGTCTATGGCATTGAGGATGATTCAGGAGTAATTACACATAGCTGGCAGGGAAATGATGATGATAATGACGATGATGACAGGTAGCTCTACCCCCCCCCCCCCTCTCTCTCTCTCTTTCTTCCACCACCTATACGTATTACCTATGGGGTGACATAAGGGTCAACCACACATACATCACATCTCTTATGACCTTATAACTCACAAAAACATGTTTCTAATTGAGATTTCTGAGAGGAGAGTAAAATATCAGAACTTTTTTTTATGTGGCTACTCTCTGTTGCCACTTCCATTCAGATTGAGAGCAGTTGGAGTTCCTGTTAGAATTGGTTCTCCTCAAAGGAGAGACAGAGTGACTAAGAAAAACATGGTCAGGCTGACACTGAGCACTAATAGTAGTTTCCTATCCAACAACCTCTCTTTACTTTACGGTCAGTAAACCAAATCTGGTACACAATAGTTTTATATTGTTTGTCATGTTATCAACGCCAGGGTTAATGTTAACAGTTAAAATTAGCAGCACTAACCTCAAATACTGTACCTACAGTCTGTGTTTCTCTATGTATCTGCTGTTATACTGTAGCAAGTAACCTGAAACATCAATGGACTGCATACAGACAAACAGGAAACGGGTGGAATAATGGGCTAGAGGTTTTAAAATGAGTGTAAAAACAATGATTCACATCACCACCCAACGTCCACACATTCTGGAGACCTTACCATAACCCTACCATAGATGGACATATTTTCTGCTGTGTGTGTGTGTGTGTGTGTGTGTGTGTGTGTGTGTGTGTGTGTGTGTGTGTGTGTGTGTGTGTGTGTGTGTGTGTGTGTGTGTGTGTGTGTGTGTGTGTGTGTGTGTGTGTGTGTGTGTGTGCGTGCGTGCGTGCGTGCGTGCGTGCGTGCGTGCGTTTGTGTCTATTGAGCCAAACATAACTAACAGTGTGGGTGTTGGGTGACTTTGTGTAACATACCAGTTTTTTTTTAGGACTATAATATGACACGTTTCTTACTAATAGCTTTACAACAATAAAGCAATATACTTTCTGAGTTCATTCCATCCTGTTTCAGGCAACAGCAATGATCTTTTTTTTTTTTTTTTTGACAAATCCACCATATACACAAAACAACTCTTTATAAGTGTGAGTGCAGAACGTGGGCTCCATCCCTGTTTGAACCCAAACTGTGACCACACTGTCCTCTCCTTGTTTGTCCCTCTAGTCTTGAGCGGGGGTTCCCAAACGTTTTCTGCTCCCGAAATAGAACTTTGGACTCTCTCCGAGACCTCAAAAACATATCATGAATTAACCACCTAATAGTCCAGGCAAACTAGCATTTCACATCAAAGTAATTGTAACAGATTATTTTTCACCATACATCATTTCTATGAGGTGTCCAGAACATACAAAAAGAAATAGTTGTGGAAATATGTTTAATTGGCATCAATTCAAGATGTCCTCCAATTATTGTCAAAAAGCCATATAGTATAGAGATGCACATGCCAAAAAAAACATGGACTCCCTTGCACTTCAGTCAGGGTATTTTATCTTAATTCCTCAACTCAAAATGTATTTGGAAGTAAATTGAAATCTCAGGAATGAAAATTGGATTCACCATAATTTTATGTCTTTTGGACAATAATTGGTGGACATCTTGGATTGATGCCAATTAAACATATTCCCGCAACTAGGATTTCTTAGGATTTTTAGTATGTTGTTCTGGTGACTTCATAGAAATGGTCTGTGAAGAAAAGAATTCTGTTACAATTACTTAGATTGTGAGGTCCAAATTAGCTAGTTTGCCTGGACTATAAACCTTATGTAAAAATACCCCAAATGGCAGATCTATAAGCTCACAACGCATCTCATCGGGATGCATTGTGAGCTTGTAGATCTGCTATTTTTGAAAAATTTAGCAAATTGAATTATTAGGAACAATTCTGTAAACCTTTAGAATTAAAAAAATATATATATATTTATGCATTTATTTATTTGAAGATTTCTGAAAGGTTTTAGATTTTTTCCTTTTTCTGAAAATCTTTTGATTTTTTTTGGAAAAAATGAGAATTGTAGGAAATTTTAAACAACTGGATATTTATTTGGGGCGGGTCTGTGACATGAAAACGGGTCTGTGACTCAAAATGGGTCATAACAACCCTCTATGTGGAAAACACTGGTCTAGAGTGTCTCCAAAAGAGGTGTGAGAACCTCACGGATGGAACCAGGAGACATGGGAACATTTTGTGGCACAACTCCATGAAGGTTTAGAAGCACGCAAAATTCCTGAGTTAATTTAACTCAGAGAGTGTGCAAAATGGAACCAAATGGACCCGTAGGGGTCCATTTGGTTCCATTTGCACACTCTCTGAGTTACAAACGGGATGAATTAACACTGAGGATTTTACTGTGTACACACAAACACTCACACGGACAGCTATTAATTATGTAAGCATTTTCAGGAAAGTTATTCTGACTCACATGCATTCCACTTCCATCCCTGTTTTGCAGACCAAGTTCTGGCCGTCGTTCACACCCTTTCTCACGTACATTATATTTGCCCTTCTCTAACTACATTTTTCTCCCTCACTTGGCGCCCCGTGTAGTAATATTATGATTTGACATCAGAAAATGTTTGCTTTTCCCCCTCTCTGCTCTTTCTTCTCTCTCTCCCTTTTTGTACATAGATAACATTTCAATTTGATCTCGACTATATTTACGAGAATCTCCCACTCAGAACTTTTTCTTTATCACTTATGCATTAATATACATATTGTATATTATATGTTATAAAATGGGTTGATCAAATCACGCAATCTGACTGGTTGAATGGTGGGTTATATACATACAAAGAATCACCAGCATTCACAGAAATTTCCCCTGGGTCTTTTTTATTCCAATGAGCAGCACAGGCAGCAATCTGAATAAAAGATACCCTAAGGATATCTCTATGAATGCCCATGATTCTTCTTATGCTTTGAAAGATCTCTTCTGAACTGCACCCGGTAAAGTAATTGCTTGAAATAATTTGTTTTATCATAACTATATACCATGGCTATGACTCTGCCTTTATACCGTTCACTCGGTAGCTAAGAAAAATACTAGAAGAGCAATGGCGGCTTGTCTGGAAACAATCTCTTTTTCACCTATACATTTTAACAAAAAAAAACATTTCTGATTACATTTTAGGTGAGAAAGGCCACGCAGTTGCTCAATATTGATTCATTCATTGATACATTTACAATGGCTAGTTTAAAAGTTTGTTACCAGTATTTGGGAGCTTTCATGCAGTTATAGCAACCACCTAGTTTGTGTAGGTAGGTCGTACCACGGTGATGAGTTGGGCAAAATCATTTTGACGCGGTGGGGCTCCCCAGTCGTGTCGCATGTTGATGAGGACATAATGAATAACAGTTCCAAGCCTATCAGTATGAAACTACAGAATGGCGCTGAGTCGGCAGAAGTGAACATCGCAACGCTTGCCTCAGGCCCTTGCTCGGCTAGCATCTCGCTTGCCGTCAGAAGCAGACTTGAGCCCCTTGAGGCACGCCTGCCTTGTTTTAAATGTTTTTACTGGTGCGTCAACCTATTACAAGTTGGGAGTGAGAACAAACATCTCATATTCCGTTGTCAATCCGGTGACCCAGGATTACAGGGAAAGTTGAAAATCTACGACTGACACCCAATTTGTCATTAATCTGAAAGTAATAATGTTTAATGCAGGCAGTCAGTCGGGGGCTACTTTCTTGTAGAAGTTATTCATGAAATGTTATTGAAAACTTTAATTGGACTGTGTCTATGATTTTATTGGTCATGACATATTTGATAACATATTTGGTTTTATA
>NC_139954.1:19196298-19211298 GCF_963454915.1 Gymnoscopelus microlampas | reverse complement strand
TCACTTGAGTAAAAGTACAAAAGTATTGGCATAAAAATAAACTTAAATTACCGAAAGTAAAAGTACTAAAATGTTTGAAAATAGCAGATCTATAAGCTCACAACGTGTCGCATCGCGACGCGTTGTGAGCTTGTAGATCGTCTATTTTCAAATAGTCTATGTAAAAAAAGTGAAGTAAAAATACCTCAGTATAGTACAGTACTTAAGCAAATGTTACCAGACAGGTAAAAATGTGTCTCAGTGAAGAATCACACAACACTACCTCAAGATCTGCAGGAACAATATTATTCATGTCAGAATATTACGTGTAGTTGATGTTCGTTTCCAAGTTGACATAAGGTGAAATGTGAACACTCAACTAAGCCAGCTTAAAAGACAAAGCCAATGTTTTTGACACGAGGTCGCAAAGTTGATGCCTCAAGACACTATTATAGTACCATGGGCCAACTTATCAGACAAATGCACTTAAGATATCATGGTGTTTTCCCTTAAATGCGCATGTTTTGGAAGCTAGATCACAACTTTCTTTTAGATGTACTGGGATAATGTAACTGGAAAATGTGACTAAAACCCAAGAACAAAACAGCTATCACATCATCATAATATTAATAAAAAGGCTGATTACTGTAAACGTCAACAGCATTAACTGAATTAACTTATCAAGGCAAGGATTACATAATATCTTCATATCAAAGCACCGCTAGTCATTAAAGTTGTGCACAGTTAGGTTTATATCTTTGTAAGTTCATCTTTTTTGTAATAACTTAATCACCCGACCCCCCTCTACCCTTTTGTTTTAGTCAAACAAGATGTCACTGGGAATGTGAGAACCCTTTTAAGACCTGAGAGTTGTTCATGGTTAATTTATGACACCCGGGCCTTTCTGAATCATACCCAGAAATAACAAACCACGGACTCCCCGGTTGTGTTGTCTTAGACCCTCGGATCCCACTGTGGGTCATTACGGCACGGCTCATACACGTACGTGGGCCTTGAAACAACATGGAGGCTTGTTCACATCGAGGGGGTGGCAGCCGTTATGGACAGACGATGGAGAAAAGAAAGAGAGAGACTGTGTGTGTGTGTGTGTGTGTGTGTGTGTGTGTGTGTGTGTGTGTGTGTGTGTGTGTGTGTGTGTGTGTGTGTGTGTGTGTGTGTGTGTGTGTCGCCTGATGTGTGTGTTTGCCTCATAGACTGTATAAATGAGATGGACAAACCCCCTCCGCTGCTTTCTACAGACCGAAAATGAATCCTTTGCTGCAGACTGTAGGTCCGCCATGTTTCACTACGCGTCAGAATGAGTTCAGACCATTATTGGTTGGGTAACTTGTCAATCAAGAGCGGGGGGCGGGGAATGAATGCTATTGGTTGTGTACCGTGTCAATCAAATCATCCCGCCCCTCCTAGAGAATAGCCTACTTTATCGTCAATTTTATAGTAAATAGAACCATAATTTAGCAAAACGCATATCCTGATGATTGAAAGGAGACTTTAAACTAGCGACTGGAAGCATATAGAATTTATGACAATTTTTATTACAGTAAGAAAATCGAGTCTGAAAGTTGGTAAAAACCCATCGGCTTGCGTTAAAATAAATTCTTTCTGAACTCACAGGTCGGCACGGGTGAAACAGCGCCTCTCGCTGGACATTTACTAAACATCCGGGTTGGCCTCATAGTAAATATCTCAGCCTTGCCCCTTGGTTTGCCTATGTGCTCGTGCATGAGCGAGAGCAAGGGGGATGCAGAAAGAGATAGACAGGCAGAAAAAGGAGACAGAGAGTCATGTCTATTGGTGGGTGTTGAGAGATAAGTGGGAATTTCAGATGACTCAAGATACTGTGCCTCACCATCGCCCCCGTCCGCACGCACGCACGCACGCACGCACGCACGTACGTACGTACGTACGTACACATATATGGTCCCTGTCGGGCAGAAACCTCCCCATATTCTAACTTTTTGTGTTTTTTCGTACATTTTCGGCCTACTTGATCAAACTACTGTGTCACACAAAAGCATTTAGCTATTTCTGATTTTTAATCCTGAAAAGTAACATATGAGGACAGAAACGATATATACGCTTTGGCTTAATTCCCTCTAGAATTCTGTAAAAACCAGGGAAGACAACATACCACCTTGAATCCGAGCCAGGTAGACATTTAGACAGAAAATGAAAAGATGTGATGGACCAATAAAGTGTAGTACATCACCCAGTGTGCTTGTGGCGTTTCCTTGTGTGCATGCTGTAAAACATTGGTTCCCAAAGTGGGGTCCGGGGTCCCCAGGGGTCCTCCTTGGGAGGGTTCCAGG
Source organism: Gymnoscopelus microlampas (assembly GCF_963454915.1). Lineage (NCBI taxonomy): Eukaryota > Metazoa > Chordata > Actinopteri > Myctophiformes > Myctophidae > Gymnoscopelus > Gymnoscopelus microlampas. The sequence goes on along the minus strand of NC_139954.1, from coordinate 19,208,989 downwards.
GGGTCCCCAGCAAGAGTAGTTAACATAGCATTGAACTACTTCATTCATTTATATCGGCTAAGAGAGCTTGTAGGTCTGCTATTTCTTTTATACTTGAAAAATATCAAAAATGATTGGAACATTTTGAATAATTTCGAATTTTTAACCCCAAATCTTCTCTTCTGGGGGTCCCTGGCACAACACATTTTTAGATGGGGGTCCGCGGCCAAATACATATCAATTTGAGGGTCTGCGGCAGAAAAAATATTGAGAACCACTGCTGTAGAACACGTGATACACACACTTATGCCGTAGACCCTGTTCTCCTGCTGTGCTCTATAGCTCTGTTTCATCCACCATTGGATACCAACACATCAATAATGTGGACAAATCTTATTTTGGACCTTTTATTATACAGTGGCTTTCGAAAGAGTCTTAAAATATCATAATACCAAATGGGTCTGTCTCTCTCCCTCTCCCTCTCTCTCTCTCTCTCCACTTTGGGTGTGGACGTTTTAATTCTCCCTTCATTTCATAACAGCTGATCTTACTTTCCACTTTTCTACACTCTCTTCATTCCTGTCCTCCCTCTCTCCCTCTCTCCGCCACCACTCTCACTCCCTCTATCATTTACCCATACCACACTGGCCTGGCCCCTGTTTGATGGGTCTCCCCTAGGGTTGTGTGTGTGTGTGTGTGTGTGTGTGTGTGTGTGTGTGTGTGTGTGTGTGTGTGTGTGTGTGTGTGTGTGTGTGTGTGTGTGTGTGTGTGTGTGTGTGTGTGTGTGTGTGTGTGTGTGTGTGTGTGTGTGTGTGTGTGTGTGTGTGTGTGTGTGTGTGTGTGTGCGAGCGTGCGTGCGTGTGTGTCTTTCATGTGTTTCCCCCAGAGAATGGAGGCAGGTTCCAGATTTCTGGGGCTAGATGAACTCCAAAGCTGGCTCGCTCAGAACACGCACGCAAACATGCACGCACGTGCACACAAACAAACACAGAAACAAAACTCATGGGCGATGTTGATGTCATTCCTATAAACAACTGTTTGTTATGGTTACATTTCGCTGTGGTTCGACTTCCCTTCATTAATAACATTGCTGTCAGTCCATGTTTGCTTCTTCAACAGTATTAGCAGATTTTGATGATGTAAACATGCACATAAATTTACATTGAAATATGTCAGTTGAACATTTTTAAACGCAACATACCACCTCATCCCTTATTTAACCACATGAAACCTATCTACTGTATAGCATCCCTATTATTTGCCGAAAATAGACGATCTACAAGCTCACCAACGTGTCGCGACGAGTTTTAAGCTTATAGATCGACTGCTTTCAGCGAACATATTTCGAACATATATATATAAACATATTTGTATATACATATTTATTGTAGAGCCCTTGATAATTCGGTAAAATAAGTATAGGGCCCTTGGTAATCTGATCAACTAAGTATCTGTATAGTATCTGTCTATCACATGAATTGTGTAGCAGACAGACCCTAAAACCGTAGGCAGGCGTACAGACAGACAGACAGACAGACAGATAGCCATACAGTCAGTCAGAGAGACAGAATAGCTAGACAGATGGACAGACAGACAGACAAAAAGATCTTCCCCTTAATTTGACCTATGTGAGTATATGGCAGCTGTTTCTGAGTGAGATCACAATGGTGGAGGACCAGTAAGTCACACACTGTGTGTGTGTGTGTGTGTGTGTGTGTGTGTGTGTGTGTGTGTGTGTGTGTGTGTGTGTGTGTGTGTGTGTGTGTGTGTGTGTGTGTGTGTGCGCAAGCGCGCGTTAACGTGCCAGAGTGCATTACTGGGTGGTGAGTCACAGAAAGTGCAGATTGCAGAGTCAGGCATACATATATCCTCACTTCGCTGAGTGAGAACACACACACACACACACACACACACACACACACACACACACACACACACACACACACACACACACACACACACACACACACACACACGCACACGCACACACTGAGAGAGACCTGAAATCCCCTCAGAAACAGATGTCCAACATAGGAGTAGGTCGACATACCTGCCTGTGTCTCTATCGTCTCTTCCTCTCTGGGCCTTTAACTCACGTCCCCAGGGCTTTACCTGTCCACACCTATACTATCACATGCTATTATCTAGACGTGGAGGAAATAATGCAGTCCTTGGAGCACCAAACAGTGCATGTTGGTGATTGTCATGTTGAGGCTAGACGCATAACATCATTTTTACACACCAGAAATAATGTAGTCATGCTATAGATGTCGAAGATACCAATGTTTAGTATATCGTGTCTGTCGGCTGGAAACCTCATATGTCCAAAACTGTATATATGTTCACTGTTACTTTTCAGGATTCAAATTCAAAAGTAGCAAAAGTAGCAGATCTACAAACTCAAAACAAACTTTCGAGCCGCGTTTCGAGCCGTGTTTCGAGCTTGTGGATCTGCTACTTTTGATACTTTCGTGTGACGCTGTAGTATGATGAAGTGGGGCGTTAATTTACCAAAAAAAACACAAAAAGTTAAAATATGGAGATGGGAGGTTTCTGCCCGACAGCAATGATATTGTGGCCACTGGCCACAGTGGCCACAATGAGCAATGTGTGTGAAGGATTTCCTGTGTTCATTCAAACCTTTATTTATTCTCCAAGGGACATTGAGGTTACCCTCATTTGCAGTGTCGTCGAGATACATCACAGTCCCGTTCAAATACAATTTCATATACACATCAAAAACAAAACAAAAATATCCCCCTTTACGTATGATACAGCACAAGTTAAAAACATTTGCAGACATTTGTGGCTTGGTCTGCAATCATCGTTTTAAATGTGTTCATTTGTCACTGTGTGTGTGTGTGTGTGTGTGTGTGTGTGTGTGTGTGTGTGTGTGGGGCGTGTGTGTGTGTGTGTGTGTGTGTGTGTGTGTGTGTTTGTGTGTCCTCTCAGTGTGCCTATCCATTTAAACAAAAGCAGGACCGTAGGCCAGTGGTTCTCAACCTGTGAGTCGGTTGGGGGGTCCACAGATGACAGTGAAGTGACAATTTAAGGAGCTTTTTTAATACCTCAAACAGAAAGGAAGAAAGAAAAGAAAAAGGAAATTACTGCATCAAAAGTAATCGGCAAACTATACTATTAAAACTGGCCAAACATTTTGCCAAATTGTCAAATGATATAAGAAAGAGGCAAAAATTGTGTAAATAAATCTGCTATTTTCACAATATTTATCTCTACAAACCCAGTCACACAAAATGTACAAATCCTACAAATCCAAGTGCTTGTCAGGGTGGGGCGTCCCCAGTTCAACTATGATTATTTTAGGGGGTCGCGGCCTGAAAAGGTTGCGAACCCCTGCCTTAGGCTACCTCTATGCTATAACATGATGTAGTGTAATGTATGAAAGATTACAGTCATCCGAGCCCTTGTGCATAACAGCTCAGCTACCACTGTCAAAAAGCTCCCGTTGATATGAAATACAAATCCCCTCCAGCTGTTTGGTACTCTCTGCTGGTAACCTCTACAATTATGAAAGACACTTGAACAGTAAAAGCTCCCCTTTGACAGTCAACACGCGTTCTTTCCCATCCGTCATTAGATAGATTAGAGTCATATTTATTTATTCATATGGTTGCAGAGATTTGATCATTAAAACAAATACATTACAGATGGAAACTCTGTATGTGGTCTATGTTTGTATCTCTGGCAGTGTGTGTGGTCTGTGGGTTTTGTGCCAGTGGAGGTTTGTGTTGATTTTCTACTGTACCAAACTACCGCTGTATTGTTATATTATTATGCTTTATCTTGATTAGTATGGGGCATTTATAATTCCTTTATCTCTCTTGTAGGACAGTGATGTAGTCTCTGATTAATTTAAAAGGAATGGTTAATAACCTGAACATGCATGCAGTTGGCTTTGCATATGAGTCTTTTATGTGGCTGGTACTGTACAAGCTCAGGTGAGGTAGTTCTAATGGATTTCAGGTTCAAACATAAACCACCCACGTGTTGACAAGAATGGATGATTCACTGTCTGGCTGTCAAAGAGATAGATAGAAAGATTAGATTAGATTAGATAAGAAAGATAAGGAAAAAGGGGATAAAAAGTTACACATTTTGAATAGGCTCGACAAAACTTTGAAACTAAACAACTGAAAGCTGAATAAACCTTCCTCCCCCAACCCAAACCATTTATAGCGGAATGATAAACATCAAACTTTCAAACATTCAGCTCCTTTTGGATTTGATTGGATTCATTTTCCTTTTTGATATACATATTTGTTTAGGTTTGATAAGGATTTTATTGTCTTCAGGTTGCAATACACATGGTTCTTGATGGTTTTTAGCAATGCACTAGAAACAATAAAATAGCTCATTCAATAGTTTGGCTCCCAAACTATTGAATGAACTCCCCATAGCAATTAGAACTGCAGACTCACTCCCAATCTTCTGCCGTAATCTGAAGACTCACCTCTTCAGACTCCACCTCAGCCCTACTAGGCTGCAGCAAGAAATTGAAAACCAGGTTTACAAACATAAACCTCAAGGTGAATGACACTCTCATTTCATCCAAACGGGAAGTGAGTAAAATCCTCAACATATTCTTCACGACCGTGGCCTCAGAGTTAGTTGAAAAACTACCCCCTCACTCTGGGAGTCATGGTGGAGAGTATGTTGATTCATTTTACGATAAACAGGGTGTACGCAAAGATGATTTTAAACTCTCCCCTGTGTCAACAGATGAGGTGTTTAAAAAATGTAGTGCACTCCAACAACACAGAGCCACAGGTCCCGACAACATCCCCGCTAAATTTCTAAAAGACTCAGCCGCCTCCATTGCCCCAATCATTACCCACATAATAAACCTCTCCATCATACAGGGACGGGTCCCTAACGACTTCAAAAAAGCAAGAGTGACCCCTCTGTACAAAAAAGGAAACCAATTAGACCCTGGCAACTACCGCCCTATTTCTATTCTTAGCTCCATCTCGAAAGTCATGGAAAAAATAGTCTATGAACAGGTTGATAAGTACCTTGCCGAAAAAAATCTAATTTACGAATTCCAATCTGGTTTCAGAACAAACCACTCCACTGACACATGCCTTCTCTATTTGAACGACTCTATCAAACAAGATGTCGACAAGGGCAAATATTGCGGCATGGTCATGCTGGACCTCCAGAAGGCTTTTGACACCGTTAATCACCCAATTATGATCAATAAGCTCAAAGCAATAGGCTTTGATGACACGTCGGTGAACTGGATGAGATCCTACCTGGAAGGGAGGGAGCAAGTGGTGGAAGTAAACGGCACTCTCAACAAACTCTCATTACACCTGGGTAAAACTGAATCCATCCTCTTTGGGTCCAACCCTAACCTTAGAAAGGCTGAGAGTTTCACGATCAAAGTGGGTGAAAATGTTATCACAAGAAAGGAGGAAATTACCTACCTGGGTTCCATCTTGGAGGCAAACCTCTCAGGTGACAAAAACGCTGAAAAGACGATCAAAAAGGTCCACAAAATAACACGGAGGATGTGGAGACTTGTTCGTAAAGTCAGTAAGAATACTCTGAAGATTCTTGTAGGGGCCCTCATACAAGGTCATTATGATTATGCATGTACTTCATGGTATCACAACACCTCCAAGGCCCTAAAAACAAGGCTCCAAACATCCCAAAACAAACTTGTAAGGCTACTTCTTGGCCTCAATTACAAAACCCATCTAACCCCTGATCATTTTACTAGGCTTGGATGGCTTAGGGTTGAGGACAGAGTACAGCAACTTGCTATGGGCCTGGTCTTCAAGATACACCACAACATTGGGATCCCCCTGTATCTGTCAAAATACTTCCAAAATGTAAATCAAGTCCATGATCATAACACCAGAGGCAGCTCCACAAACCATGTTCAACCCAGATTTGGCACAACAAAGGGAATGAACTCTTTCTCATGCTATTCATCTAAAATGTGGAATGCCCTACCAAAAAGAGTAAAGGAGTGTAAAACCCTACTCACTTTCAAAAATGCCCTAAAGATACACCTTCAGGAGGCTGCATTTCAAAAATGGCCCCTGTCCAAGTCCTAACCTACCCCATGTCCTAACCTAACCTACCCCCCCCCCTCTCTTTCTTTTTTGTACATATTTTTCACCCTTCATACCAGTAACCTGTAAACTGATGGTATGACATTCTGTATAGTAGTGTGTATATCTGTCTTTCTCTTATATGTCAACATGATTTGTGTGCATGGGGATCTCATCTTAAACAAGCTAAGTGCTTAATGAGCTATCCAGTTTAGTAGACCTTGTATTGCGAATTTGTACTTCCACGTACTGTTATGTACTGTCATGTACTGTTCTCATGTCTTACTAAATAAAGTACATCAATCAATCAATCAAAGCCCTTGGCACTTACCCTAGCCTTGACGACCTTGCAGGCTTATGCAAAGGCTAAAATGTAGCATGTGGATAGCATGTTTTGTAGACAGATGTGTCGGTCTTTTAATGCTTTTACTTTTCACTCTATTTCTCATCTTCTTTCATTTGCCCAGCACCCTGGTAACGTTCCCTGTTGTATTTACATGGACAGGATGTCTTCCTCCCTTTCTCTTTCACACGCACACACGAGCACGCACGCACGCACGCACGCGCGCACACACACACACACACACACACACACACACACACACACACACACACACACACACACACACACACACACACACACACACACACACACACGCACACGCACACACACATCTGGAAGCATGCTCTATGGCAGGCTGGGGTGAGGGCACAGACTCATCCGTTGTGTGTGTATGCACGTGTGTGTGCATGTGGATTGAAAGACCTAAAACCACCCCAGAGAATGTTGGGGAAACACGCACGCACGCATCCACACACACACACACACACACACACACACACACACACACACACACACACACACACACACACACACACACGAGCCAGCCTACACCCTTTAGATACACATGACATGAACACATCTGGAGACATCCTTTATTATCATATTCCCGCTGGATTTCAGCATTTAAACGTGCCTGAATGTGATTTGTCATGTCCATATAAGTAACATATGGATGCTACGTTTCCCAGTTCACTGGAATCCCCTGTTAGTTTTTGGAATAACCATCGTGCCCTTTTGACCTGAACCCCAAGCGTTGCATCTTCTGGGACCCATGCTCATTAACACATGCTAAGTATACTGTCTCATCATGGGATAGAGGATTTCATGTGGTTAATTGTGAGTCCTGACCCACAAGTGGAACTCGAGGTGAAGGAACCCGACTCCGAAACTCATTGTCTTTCCATTCATGGTCAGCGTGTTTTGATGACGTCACAGATTGAAGTCCTTCGTGTGTGTGAGAGTTCTTGTTAATGTTCATAAATTGTGACTGAACTCCGTATGGATGAGCACATCCCGTTGGCACGTGGAAGGCAGGTGCTTCATTACGTTTTCGGCAGTTGTCTTCAGTTTATTTCCTTTGATAGAGTTTGACCAGGGGAGGAGGAAATAAATCAGGATATTTAGAGAGCATCGGTAGGATTGTGTAATTACTGATTCACCATGGACAACCACAGACACAGTGCAGAACACACCCCGCCTATAGCCCTGCCCTGCCCCAAAAACCCTGCTCAAACCATCTGTGTCTGTGCGTGTGCGGGTGTGCGTGACCGCGTTTGCAAAGCTGTGCACTTTCCATGCTTTGTGCTATCATGTACGTGTGTGTGAGAGGGTTTGCAGCATGCACTCAACCAAGTGTTTATTTGCCTAATATGTTTTATTGCCTAGTGTTGTATGATATCTAATTCCAGTATTTTGCCAGATGAGTAATTATACATTACTCACAGCCATTATAGTCTAGTGTATTTACAGTATACATACTGTATATATATATCTGCATTTACAGTGCACAAGTCTGTTTCTAAACATGAGAGACGTGACCCATTGAGATAAAGTTGAGACTGTCTCCACGTGTTGAGATAAGACTGCCATCATGGCATTGGCTGTCATTACTCTAATGTGTTTGGATCACGTCATAGCATCCATGTGAATCTAGGTTATGAAAACATCTCTGTGAGTGTGGACCCTTTTGAAGGGAGCCCAATTGACCAAATAATCAAAGCTCTTTTAGCCAATCTGCTGGTTGAGGGAAGAACAGGGTGGCTTCCCATAGCTGTAGTGTAGTGTTTAGTTTATCATACTTGTTTTTAAACATCCCGGTCAAGATGAAGCGTGATTTATGCTTCGTCGTGTAATCCTCCTGTACGACGAAAACATTGTATTAAGGCTGGGTATCATTCGATACCTGTTCCTGAATGATACTTTTTCCGATAACACATTTTATTTATCCCATAAGAAATTACAAATTGAAATACAAATCATTTGTTGATTTGTTTTTAAAAGGAGTTTTAAATGACAGTTACAGCATAAATAAAGCCTACTGTATTTAACGTTACTTAACACAACTTGAAGTTGTCTGTAACTTCTTGCCGCCCCAACATGGACTACAAAACAAATGAAATAAATGTAGAATGAATGAAAAAAACAGCACAAATAGTTTTCAGGTGCTTCTTACTAAAGGCAAGGCTTGACTCAGCAGGTCTTCCGAAAAATCAACTTGCGTCTTCTCAGGCAGGCAACCGACACGCCTGCTCCTGGCTGATGTTTGCAGCATAAAGAAAATACTCCTAGTGTAATTAACAACTTGAACTCGCCTGTACAGTAACTGCACCAACAAAAAACACTTGAGTACAAACACAGGAAATAAATGTGACTTTAGAGAACGATGGGGAACTCTCTCTCTTTCTGTCTTTCATGGGGACCCAAGACAGACAGGATGCAGGCTGTTGTCTGTCATATGTTTCTCATAACTTTATTTCTCTATTGTGCTTTTTCCTTCTCATTTTTTCGTTCTGCTTTCTTTGGCTCCCATACACACATCCAGCACACACATGCTCCACAGAGGACACACAGCACAGTAAATGCTACAGTACTGGCTTCAATACAGAGGGAGGTGACAAAGGGAGAGATAGGAGTTTGGAAGGAGAACAGAGAGATTTGTGAGAAAACGTACGGTAAAATCAGCATTCATTTATTGACCAGTATGGGTCCATTTGTACACTCTCTGAGTTACAAATGGATAAAACAACTCGCATAACAGTTACAATTTGATTTGACTGTGTACCAGTGGGAAAGGGGCTTCAGAAATAGATGAAAGATAAAACAGAAGAGGTCAATTAAGGTTAAAGAAAAATAAAAACCTGACATGCAATAATGTGTGTCAATAGTATGTAGACAGACAGACAGACAGACAGACAGACAGACAGACATAAAGACAGCCAATGACCTGCTGTAGACCCATAACTGTGCCCTTACGAGACCCAATGACAAAACCATCTCTCACCACTCTGTGCATGTGTGTGTGTGTGTGTGTGTGTGTGTGTGTGTGTGTGTGTGTGCATGATGTGAGCACGTGTGCATGTGAGTGTATGTGTGTCTGAACACGCTTGTGTGTGTGCAATTGCATCCGCATTTGTCCAAGAGTGTGTGTCTGTGTGTGTCTGTGGGTGCACGCACGCACGCACGCACGCACGCACGCACGCACGCCAGAGCCTCTGGTAAAATATTTGACAGTCAGCAGATGTTGCAATGACCGTTGCGTCGTCGCACGCACGCACACCACGCACGCACGCACGCACGCACGCACACACACGCACACGCGCACACGCACACGCACACGCACACGCACACGCACACACACACAGGCAGTGGACGGTGCAATTAGAATTGAGCATTGAGATGTGAAGCTTATACTGGTCCACATAGAGCCATCAAAACATAATTCTCATACTGTAATAACCTGAGTGGTAAATTAACTCTTGAGAGAGTACAAATATTACTAAATGGACCCGTAGGGATTGAGGTGACCCTTGGAGTCACAAATTGATAAATTAACACAAATTTAGTGTAGGCCTACATACTGTACAATGCTATATATCTAAGACTACTGTTTACATACTTTACATGTTTTTAAATCCTAAAGAATGACAGGTTCTTTCTTTCTTTCTTTCTTTCTTTCTTTCTTTCTTTCTTTCTTTCTTTCTTTCTTTCTTTCTTTCTTTCTTTCTTTCTCTCTCTGTCAGAGTACAGAGTGGGGGTTAGTATTTCAGTGGTTGGTTCAACAATGACGTCAGCATCACACCCTCACACACACACAGACAGACATACTCTAAAAACTTCAACGATACACACACACACACACACACACACACACACACACACACACACACACACACACACACACACACACACACACACACACACACACACACACACACACACACACACACACACACACACACACTGACATATATCCCCTTTTGCACACACAGGACAGCATAATGAGAACAAGGTGTGTGCAGTGCAGCACAATGCCTGTTAACCCTGCCAGAGCGTTGGTCCGCCCCTCAAGGTCCTCCCCTTGCCTCAGTGTCTCCCCTCATTTAGTTCCACATCTGTTTCCCAAACTCGGTAAGGGGCCTTCTAGAGAACAATATCTAGGTCAGAGTAAGTGTGTGTGTGTGTGTGTGTGTGTGTGTGTGTGTGTGTGTGTGTGTGTGTGTGTGTGTGTGTGTGTGTGTGTGTGTGTGTGTGTGTGTGAGAGAGAGAGAAAGAGAGCGAGAACGTCATTTGATCTTCATTTTGGATATAGTTGAGCTCATTACTGGAGGACAGTCAAATCGCTATTAATGAATCAAGGTCCATTTCAGACAATATTGTTGAGTGGAAGCCAAGGACTGACACATTCATATCAGCAGTGTCCTGCAGAGACATTTTCCTTTCAAGAAAGAAACATACGAGTCGTCCCATTGATGACTGCAGATGTGTGTTGCTACAATGTAATGACATATTATAACGGTGATGTAAACAAACTGTGAAAAACACTTGCAAACACTTCTGCATCACTTGAATAATGATTTACTCAAGCTGGTCTAAAAGTTTATGCTCAGTGATATCCCCCAAGGTCACAATCCTAAATGTCTGGTCAAACACGTATGTTTTCTCACAGGCCCACAAAACTCTCATTCGTGAATTATTAACCTATTAATATTCCAATAGCCTACATCTGTCCCTGACTTCATGTCCAATATGAGTCTATGCTGCCATCTTCTGGATGAAGTGTGTAGTATATTTTTTGTAATGTTGCTCAGCTGGAAGCCAGTGCATTAGCTTGTTGTCACCTGGAACTTCCAAGCAGAAATACAACGTGATGTGGTTGTCATTTTAAAAAATCCCTATATTCTGTATCAAAAAAACATTTAATTGCCAATTATGGGTGACCTACATGTCAAACTAAGTACATACAACATGACTCACATTAGTGCAATAAGAAATTAGAGCTAAAGGACATTGATGAAATAGGACAATGCATAACAAGCAGATAGCAGAAGATGGTGGACTGGGTAGTCACACTATTTTTCAACTGAATTCATAAAACATTTTAGTTCCCTATCAAGGGAACCTGAATCCAAGCGATACAGTTGTTAATTTCTTTGCTTTTTTCTTAAAAGAAACTCACATCTCCAGAATACTATGTAACTTGTACAAGGTGCACAATTCAGAGTACCCTGACTGGCTGCATCACTACCTTTGTTCCTATATACAGTACACACACACACACACACACACACACACACACACACACACACACACACACACACACACACACACACACACACACACACACACACACACACACACACACACACACACACACACACACACACACACACACACACACACACACACACACACACACACAAATATATTAGGGTGAAGGCCCAGGGGATCATCAAGGACCCCAATCACCCCAGCAATCAGTGAAATGGTAACTGGGCCCAACCAGGTTCAGGGAGGTGAAAGGAGCTGTATTTTTTTTTGTACTGTATTTTAGCCCAGATTTTGATGTGACACAAATAGACCGTGAACTGCTACTGGAGAAACTACAGTTAATCAGACTATCTGCCCTTTAGTAGAAAGCTACCTTAGTAAGAGAAAGTGTAAAGTGGTTTACGCTCAATCAATAGTTTCTCAGTTTGGCTATATGTTGGAGTACTTCAAGGAAACAGCAGTATGATTACATATAGATTGTAATACATTTTATTTGAAATATGAATAATATAAAAGACAACGCAAAACACTAAAGAAGAATAACATTAAAAGTGAAATGATCTCACTTTTATTATCTAAACTCAATAAACAAATCTATGTACAGTAAGTATGTAGATGACTCTATACACGTCTGTATCACAGTCAGTTAACACAAACATACACTTGACAATGAGTTACAAAAGGCAGTGAACTGTGCAAACAGCAATAGATTGATACTTTTTCAAAAGTTTCAAAAACAACAAGCATACTTTCTGGTTCAAAATATTAATCATGTGCAAAGCCACAGCTACGTTTGTTAATCAGGGATATATCTATTGAATAAGTTGAAGATCTTGGTAACAGCATGTGTCACCTCCTTAGCACCTTATGCTTACCCGCATATACCTGCTTGTGGTTTTTATGCTATGTGAACATGTATGATGATTTTGTTCTTTTCGATATATTTGTTTACTGTTTTATTTTGTCCTGGCTCTCCCTATGTCTTTGTCACCCCCCCCCCCCCCCCCGCCTCCCACAACTT
>NC_139954.1:19118798-19191298 GCF_963454915.1 Gymnoscopelus microlampas | reverse complement strand
ATGTATGTATCTATGTAATTTAATGTATTATAATATATATATAATATGCTGCCCAGTTTAGTACACTGACACCTGTATTTTCTCCACTGTATGTTTTAGTTTTCATTTGGGTTATTTTTAACCATTTATCCCCTGATAGCTTCAATATAGAGACAAACTAATACATTTGTTTAAAATGGATTTTTCATCTGTGTGAGATTACATAGCAACAAATGAGCATTTATATTGGATCAAGCTATTATTTATATAATAATATGATCAAAAAAGAAATGCAGTGTGAAAGTGTTTAGCACATTTGACCAATAGTATTAAAATCACATACCGGTACATATTAATATCAATGTAACCTAATGCTGTATGTTTGCTTCATACTCACACACTGCAGCTGAGCGGGGATAATCATGGTCTTTTAAAGAACAAGAGTAACTTTGTACAGAGGTAACTGTAACATCAAGATATTGACTTGACGTAGCCTGCTTGATCTGGTTCTCATACCAACTGTAGGTAGGGTTGGTAAAATAAGTCAGAATACAGCTGTGGTTACATTTCAGCGTAACTTGACCTTCATTGGGGCTTGCACGAGACACCTGTAGGTCTGAAAAGAAAGGATGTGATAGAAGCATTAATATTACATTGATCATTATTATCATTCTTATATTAATCAATTACTGACATAGCACTACTGTACCTGTGACACTGAGACTAAGTGATTCTGATTGGCCCTTATCATCTCGGCACAAGTATGTATTTGAATCACTCTCTCTCAGGTCATGGATTCTTAGAGAGGAGTTGCTTTGTTTAGATCCATTATACATGAAACGATTTGTATCTCCTGAGACTTCCTGCAGATTGTCATATTCTTGGCCATTCCAGTGTGCAGTAAACCATTTCTTGATTGAAGTAGGATCTGTGATAGAACAGGGCAGTTCCACCTCTGATCCCTTCAAGGCACAGATGTTTGTTTCACCAAGAGCTACTGAAACAGAATGTTAGAAATATGAAGACAACACTGGACTTTATCTAAACAAAGGAACCAAAACACAGAGTGGAAAACAAAACAGTACAAATATGCTTTCAAAACCAGCCCTGAAGCATCTGAGAGGATGCACTGTGCGTGTTTCTGCTTGAATCTCATTTCAAATGTAATTTTAAAATAATAATAATAAGATGATAGACTAGTCTTAATAAAATAAATAACTGTAAAGCTCAGTCATTTACATGACTTTCATGTCTGCCACATTTTTGCCAAATGCAGTTGTACAGCATTGTTTAAAACATAAATGACTATTTCATGATTCTTCAAAGCTGTGACCTGCAGTCACTGTCAATAATTTCTGTCTGAGAGCAATGCATCAAGTCACATTCCTTGTATGTGTACATAAACACATTCTGATTCTGATGAATTGGTTAAGAAATGATTGAGAATCACTTCATACCTGAGAGATGCAGCAGCAAAGCCACAAACACAGACCCAGCTCCTGCCATCAACATGGTGGTCTGGTCCTTCTGCTTCTCACTAGAAAGATGACTTGAGTAACAACATTCATGAGAGCATCACTAAAACATTTTCAGCAATTTACCCAATTTGTTGAAATAAAAAGCACTGCAGGCTGCTTAGTTAATTTTTACATCTAGACAGAGGAGTTTTTACTAGCAGACAGGTTGGATTCTGTGTGTGAATGTTATTTGACACAGACAGTATGGAACTGACCTCCTTCCTCTTTTTGTATATGACTGGTAATAGTATCCTAAGTGAAGGCCACTGTTGTATCCCTGACTTACACGCATGGGTTCTTGGGCCAACAAAACAACTGATATATTTGTGAATCCTTGACCTGAAAAAAAGAGGAAAAAAAGAACCTGCTCCTTGAACTTCTTTACATGTTTCTAAAATACAGTGTATAGTATATGTAACCATTTGCATATTATGTAACATCTAATATACGAGAAGTAATATTATATCTTACATTTTCAAAATTACATAAATAGTTACAGTAGGTTATGTCAGAAAAGAGTAGCTCATATTTATATTATAAAGTAGCAGTGGTGTTGTGGTGTCTGGAGAAGTGGGTATAGGCCTACTCTAACTTTGCCCTTAACAGCGCCCTGTGTAAAAATAACTCTCATGACATGTACTCAGAATGCTGCCAAAAATGATCATATTTGAAGGCCATCTAGAGTGTGCTCTCAAAAATGACAAATTGTCAACTAGTTTCTGTTAGTACTGTATGGGCCAGAGGTGTTTACAAAGTCACTTGACTTGTATTGCGGCTAATGTTTGCTAATGTTTGAATGTATTTCAGCTACTGTAACATTCAGCTACTGCTTGTGTAAACATCATTTGTATTTATTTACGTTTACTTGAAGCAATACCTTCCTTGACCCTTTTCCATATTCAATACCATGGGGTAAAATGATAAAATAAGTTAAGGGTATAAGCATAGTCTAAATATTATTATATCATGAAAAAATATTGTATTGTTGCTGTGAAGTGATATAGTGTATTAATTCCCAGAGGGAGTTTGGTGTTTGCTAGTGTATGCTGGTGCTTGTTTAAGCTGGCATTTGTGCTAGTCATGCTGGTGTTTCGTGCTGATGACCTTCTAGTTTAAACTGGTATTTATATGATACCTGGACATAACATTTTTAGATAATAGAAAAATCAAACATGGCACAGAGGATGAGTGAATCTGCCTTCATATCTGCATTGATTCAGCCACATAATCAAATTCTTCTTCACAACAGAATGATAAACAAGATAGGGTTTGATCTAGTAAAAGCTATCACCACACAAAAAGATGCAATGATTATTGCGTAGGCCCGACGGACGCTCTGGGGAGATTGGAGCAGATATCATATAGCTTAGAAATAGGAACTGAAATTGCCTTGTTCTGATCAATTTCCCCTGCCACAGGGGTATAGCTTTGTGAGTCATATTACACATATGACTGAAGGTATAGGTATAGTACTGATCCACTTGGTTCCAGTTGATAAGCTGGAAAGAAAAATGTCTGTGTGTAAAGTCAGTTAATAATATTCATGTGTGCAACTTCCCAAACCAGTATGAGAGGATTAAAACACAAAATGAGGTATTTGAGCCATCATTATGATGAGTCTGCACCAGGCACTCCACTGGACTCTTCATTTCCTTTTTTTTGGGACTTTTGTGTCTTGTACATTGATCAGTGTCCATGCACATTTGGTGCAGTTTATTGGTGACAAGACTGCTGATTTAGACAGCTTCAGAGACTGCATTTTTGTGCATTTTTACTCAACTCTGAAACTTATTTTTTTGTTTGTAACTTCTAATGGTCTGAACCATTTCCTATCTTTCTGGTCAACGCATTCTCACTTCCAAGATGGAAAACTTCTTGGGACGGATGTCCCAAGAAGTCAAACTTTTGACTAGAAGGGGGCAAAAACGGCATGTTGACTAGGGGGGATATGATTTACGATCCTGTCCTAACTCGAACGGCGCTGAAGACGACTTTAGACGTCCTCTTTAACTGGGTTTGAGAATGGCACTTCCACATTTCTGGAGTGCGGAAGTGCCAGGGACGGCACCGTTTGACTGGAAGGGTATTTACACAATACTCAACCAGAATGAACAATTCACAACTTAGAATTGACCATTTTGTATCAGAAGAAACCAAGTATTTATTAACTCAATAATCAGTATTTTAGTACTGTAGGCTGAATGAATATATATGAATATGAAAGACAGTGGAGCACATAGAAGCTTTTACCGGTAGGCTGGATTTAAGACTTTGAGTTTTAAGTCAGAGTTGGTGCAAGTCTCAGATCCTCTGGAAGTTTGTTCCAGTTGCGTGTGACATCATAACTAAATGCTCAGCACCAGTTAGTACTACTAATTGGCCATAATGTCAATTAATTTAGACCCGGGTTATCAGGTGAGAGCAGTTAACTATTTGATTGAGGACTGAGAACCACAGTTCAGTAGCTTTACCTTTTGAGAAAACCGGTATACTGTATGTCTATGCTGCCATCTGCTGGATAAGTTAAACCCCTTCTGCTATACTCTATGTTTGATCAAACACATACAGCAGAAGCCATTGTACGCACACACCCAACCATGGAGTCTGAAGTTGAATGGGCTTAGGAGGGGACAGTGTTTGATCAAACGAATATCAAATATCTAAATATTGAATCAAGGAACTGTCTGGGGAGTGGGGAGCACACAAAAGCCTGGGTAGACATTAAAGTGACCCAGAAGTGTTTTGAAGTGAAATACCCCATTACTATTGGAAATCAATCAAAGTACATACTGTACATGGACATATGGGATTCACATTAGTGCAGTAAGACATTGTATTAGAGACATTCAGACAGTAGACAAACCACTTAATGGTAAATGATTTATTTTTATTTTACAGACGAATAAACCACTCGCCAGGTATCAGACATACTGGAATGAATACTAAATTGAAAGAAAAGGGCATTTGCGCAAATCTGTGGTTTGAGAACCACTGGTCTATACAGAGATGGTCAAGAAACACTAAGCACATTGGATTTACATTATTTACACAACAAAATAAAATGTGGGAAATTCTATGTAAAAAATCAGGCTATAGCCATCATATAACATAGAACACAATCTATTGTAATCTATTCATTGCAAAACACTTTGCAATGAAAACAAAGAGATTTACTTTCCATTATATGTACCAACTGAGTACAATATAGCAAATAATATGTATAAAAGGTTAAAACAAACATTTCTAAACTGTGATGAGATGTCAAAACAATCATGAATCAGTAGTTTATATTTATACAATCATTATAATAAAATGCTACAGCACATGACTCATTCAGAACACATATACTGATACATCAACCATATCACTCATACATGTGAATTAATATTATTTGTCCAAATGATGCTTTACAGAACTAAGTTACTCCACCTCACAAACAAGCCTCTACAGCGTAATTCCCAGTATTAAACTGGCATTATGTAACTTTAATGAATAAAATGTAATCTTGTCCAATCTGTATGGTAGAGTATGTTAATATATTGTATTTTTTCTCCCTGCTCTTCTATTGAAACAATTTGATTGTGTCAAACCTCGATCTAAAACTAACGCCAAGCGTTTGTTTAATATTTTATATGCCAATACATTTTTTTTTTTAATTTACCCTCCAATGATTTGAAAATTTGGATGTGCTACCTTATTAGGTTTTTTTCAATTTCTACTTTTTTATATGGTTTGATTAACTGTTGCACCCCTACATCTGGATGAAAGCAATTGGTCCTCCCTGGTCGTTGGCGTGAGAGAAGTGGACGGTGGCAGAGGAAGGACTCACAGGCGTAGCTGAGACATTTACATACTCAGGGTCGGACACTGACTGATGGACATACTGTAGGAGATACACAAGATGAGGAACTATTCTGTCTTCCTGTTTAGATCTTTCACCTCATACGTCCCCCCATCACACTCACATGTATAACCACCAGATGTGGGAGGGCGGGAGTACTTTGTATCCTCACACACACAAACACACACGCACGCACGCACGCACACGAACACACAGAATCCTCACCTGTCCAGGTTGTACAGGGTCTCTAGGCTCAGTCACAGACATCAGACATTTCTTCATGCTGGATTGAGTCATTGTACCATTAGTAAATAAACATAAATGACAATGGCTGATGACAGGAAGTAAATGACTTGTGAGAGAAATAATGGCCTGGTATTTTTCTTATGTTACCTGATTCCAATGTAGATGAGCAGTAGAAGAGAGAGGAGCAGTACGAGGAAGAGACGGAATGCATTGATGACTGCACCCACATTAGCTGCCATTGTTTTCCCTTTGTTTGGAGAGGAGAGGAGACATGAGGTTTGAAAGGTAAATACAGATGTCAATTATTATTTTGACATTGTCCAATAAAATGCTGTCTCTGATTAGCTGAATCTCCACTGTTATAGTTATGTTAGAGAATAGTTTTATTTTAGTTTTAAAAACTCTTACTTGTTACAGTGAGTTGGATAGTAGAGTTTCTAGTCCCTAGTTCATTTGTGGCTGCACAATAGTACTCTCCATTGTCCTCAAGGCTTATGTTTAGGATGATGTAGTTCTGTTCAAAATACACAGATGACGTTGAACTCTTCTTGTACCAGACGTATGAGTTCACTGGTGGGTTGGCATCACTGCTGCAGGTCAGATTCACTGAACTGCCCTCCTCTATTTCACCAGAGGGGCTCACTGACACCAAGGGGGTCTTTGGACGGTCTGATATGATGATAAGATTTGTCACAATACTGTAATAAACGTGATATTTAAAACAGCAATAGATACACATCATAACTACAGTATAATATACATGCATATTGTATAACGTAGGCTACTTATTCGATTTTTTAAATATAGTCTTAATAGCAAATGTAAAACATGCATTCCTTGTTGGCATATATTCTTGCATACCTACTGTAATGGATATTTTAGAATGCCTATTTGCATGCATATATTTTCATTCCCCAAATACAGAGAATATCAATTTATATAATACTGTACATCCTGAATAATATTAATGTTTATTTATAATATATTATATGATTTAAATCTATTTTTATACTCACATCTGACATTGAGAGTCTTTCCTGGACTTCTGAGAGTCTCTTGGTCTTTGACAGCACAGGAGTAGTTTCCTGCATGCTGACTGAGCACTGGGTCTAGAGTCACATAGTTGTGTTGGTTCTGCTTTAGAAACAGATTGTTCTGGTACCAGATGTAGATGGGGTTGAAGTCACTCAGAGGACAGCTGGTTGTACAGGACAGTGTCACTCTCTGTCCCTCTGTTACCGTGGTAGCAGGAGTCACTGTCACTGTTAGAGCTGATGGGTGAATGTTATGAAATCATCATTTATCATGGGGACCATGATACAAGACTATAGTTTGTTTAATTCATTAACTGTTTAATTCATTAACTGTCACGATAAAGTAGAAATATAGAGAGAAATGTGATTACTTTTACTTACCAGATATATTTAATATCACTCCAGGTTTACCATCATATTTGCCAGTTGGGTCATCTGTTATAATTCTGAATTTGTATTCTGCGTCATCGTTCTTTGTCACATTTTTGATTATCAGTTTATGTTGGTTCTGGTTCATCATAGACCCATTGTACTCTAAACGGCTGTTATAAGACAGATTTGTGGGAGCACTTTCTCCTTTCCTCCATTCAGTGAACCACATTATGTCAGTCACTACCAAACCACTGGGATATGAGTAATAACTGGACATTTCCACTGAAGTGCCCTCCAGGGCACAGATATTCCTCTTGATGTAATTCACACTCCAGCAGTTATTATCAACAGCACCTGAATCAAAATCATGATTGTCAGGGTTACATCTAAATGCATTTAAATTACATTTAACTTTCACCAATTGAATATTTGATTATATATTATATATATGTATGCATGCATGTATGCATGTATGCATGTATATATGCATGCATATATCTATGTAATTTAATGTATTATAATATATATATATAATATGCTGCCCAGTTTAGTACACTGACACCTGTATTTTCTCCACTGTATGTTTTAGTTTTCATTTGGGTTATTTTTA
This sequence comes from Gymnoscopelus microlampas, assembly GCF_963454915.1. NCBI lineage: Eukaryota > Metazoa > Chordata > Actinopteri > Myctophiformes > Myctophidae > Gymnoscopelus > Gymnoscopelus microlampas. Next base: position 19,183,699 of record NC_139954.1, on the reverse strand, counting down.
ACACTGCATTTATCCCCTGATAGCTTCAATATAGAGACAAACAAATACATTTGTTTAAAATTGATTTTTCATCTGTGTGAGATTACATAGCAACAAATGAGCATTTATTTTGGATCAAGCTATTATTTATATAATAATATGATCAAAAAAGAAATGCAGTGTGAAAGTGTTTAGCACATTTGACCAATAGTATTAAAATCACATACCGGTACATATTAATATCAATGTAACCTAATGCTGTATGTTTGCTTCATACTCACACACTGCAGCTCAGCGGGGATAATCATGGTCTTTTAAAGAACAAGAGTAACTGTGTGCAGACTCAGAGGGAACTATAACATATTCACTTGACACAGCCATCTTCCACTGGTTCGTATACCAACTGTAGGTAGGGTTGGTAAAATAAGTCGGAATACAGCTGTGGTCACATTTCAGCATAACTTGACCTCTATTTGACCATGCACGAGACACCTGTACGTCTGGAAAGAAAAGATGTGATAGAAGCATTAATATTACATTGATCATTATTATCATTCGATATTAATCAATTACTGACATAGCACTACTGTACCTGTGACACTGAGACTAAGTGATTCTGATTGGCCCTTATTATCTCGGCACAAGTATCTATTTGAATCACTCTCTCTCAGGTCATGGATTCTTAGAGAGGAGTTGCTTTGTTTAGATCCATTATACATGAAACGATTTGTATCTCCTGAGACTTCCTGCAGATTGTCATAATCTTGGCCATTCCAGTGTGCAGTAAACCATTTCTTGCTTGAAGTAGGATCTGTGATAGAACAGGGCAGTTCCACCTCTGATCCCTTCAAGGCACAGATGCTTGTTTCCCCAAGAGCTACTGAAACATAATGTTAGAAATATGAAGACAACACTGGACTTTATCTGGGCACAAAGGAAAACAAACACACAGAGTGGAAAACAGTGGAAATATGCTTTCCACACAGGCCCTGAAGCATCTGAGAGGATGCATTGTGCGTGTTTCTGCTTGATCTCATTTAAAATGTAACGCGAAAATAAAAGTCTTAATAAAATAAATAAATGTAAAGCTCAGTCGTTGACATGACTTTCATGTCTGCCATATTTTTGCTAAATACATTTTGGAAAGTGGTACAATATTTTTAAAAACATAAATGACTATTTCATGATTCTTCAAAGCTGTGACCTGCAGTCACTGTCAATAATTTCTGTCTGAGAGCAATGCATCAAGTCACATTCCTTGTATGTGTACATAAACACATTCTGATTCTGATGAATTGGTTAAGAAATGATTGAGAATCACTTCATACCTGAGAGATGCAGCAGTAAAGCCACAAACACAGACCCAGCTCCTGCCATCATGGTGGTCTGGACGTCCTTCTGCTTCTCACTAGAAAGATGACTGAGTAACAACATTCATAAGAGCATCACTAGAAACACACATTTTCTCCCCACCCAAGCAAAATCAATTTACCCCAGTTGTTGAAATCAAAAGCACTGCAGTGCAGGCTGCTCAGTTAATTTTTAAATCTAGACATGTAGAAGATGATTTTACCAGCAAACAGGTTGGATTGTGTTTGTGAATGTTATTTGACACAGACAGTATGGAACTGACTCCTTCCTCTTTTTTTGTATATGATATGGTAATAGTATTCTGTGAAGGGCAGTGTTGTATCTGTCTTACACACATGGGTTCTTGGGCCAAAAAAGCAGCTATTATAGGCTATTTGTGAATCCTTGACCTGAAAAAGAAAAGACAAAAAAAAAAAAAGAACCTGCTCCATGAACTTCTTTACATATGTTTCTAAAATACAGTGTATACTGTATGTATCCATTTGCATACAGTATTATGTAACATCTAATATATGAGGAGTACATTGGATATAACATTTCCAAAATTACATAGTTACTGTATGTCATTTATATTATAAAGTAGCAGTGGTGTTGTGGTGTCTGGAGAAGTGGGTACAGGCCTACTCTAACTAATTCCTAACAGCGCCCTGTGTAAAAATGTGTGCTCTAAAAAAATTAAAATTGTCAACTAGTTTCTATAAGTACTGTATGGGCCAGAGCTTTTTACAAAGTTACTTGACGTGTATTGCGGATGTTTGCTTCATGAATCAAAATCCCACTCTGAAGGGACAGTACATGGGAATACATTACTGAAGGAATGTATTGTTCTGAATGAACAATCAAACAGAGTTCAGCTACTACTTATGTAAACATCATTACTTTATTGGCTGTTTTTAATGGAACATTTGTATTCATTTACATTTACTTGAAGCAATACCTTCCTTGACCCTTTTCCATATTCAATACCATGGGGTAAAATCTAAAAATAAGTTGAGGGTATAAGCATAGTTTACATATTACTATATCATGAAAAAGTATTGTATAGTTGCTGTGAAGTGATATAGTTTATTTCCCAAAGGCAGTTTGGTGTTTGCTGGTGTATGCTGGTGCTTGTTTTAGCTGGCATTTGTGCTAGTCATGCTATCACCACACAAAAAAATGCAATGATTATTGCGTAGGCCCGACGGACGTTCTGGGGAGATTGGAGCAGATATCACATAGCTTAGAAATAGGAACTGAAATTGCCTTGTTCTGATCAATTTCCCCTGCCACAGGGTTATGGCTTTGTGCCTCATATTACACATATGACTGAAGGTATAGGTATAGCACTGATCCACTTGGTTCCAGTTGATAAGCTGGAAAGAAAAATCTGTGTGTATAGTCCGTTAATAACATTCATGTGTGCAACTTCCCAAACCATTATGAGAGGATTCAAATATAAATCGAGGTATTTGAGCCATCATTATGATGAGTCTGCCCCAGGCACTTCTATCCATTGGACTCTTCGTTTCCTTTTTTTCTGTGACTTTTGTCTTTTGGCTTTAGACGTCCTTTTTAACTGGGTTTGAGAACGGCACTTCCGCATTTCTGGAGTGTGGAAGTGCCCGGGACAGTACCGTTTGACTGGAAGGGTACCCCCTTCCAGTCAAACAAGGTATACGTTCCGTATGTACGTAGCCAGAACGCTAGTATAGGCTGGGCTTAGGCAAAATTTGCGGTTATTGGGCGGATTTGGGGCGTTTCTTTGTTACTCTATTTCGGTTTTAGGGTTAGGATTAGTTTAGGGTTATGTTATTTAATTCTCATTTTTGCCTGATTTTACCGATTTCTTTTATCAAAAAATTATTTATAAAAAAATATAAATAAATCATTTATAATTTCAAAATTGATTGGGTGGGCCAGCCAGGCCCACCCAATCAATTTTGAAACCCCTGATACATACAAAACTGTTGCCAAGATGTTCTAGTGTCCATGAATAGTTGTTGTAGTAGTCCCTTTTCTCTTTATTCTTTCAGTGTGCAGTTTTCATTATTCCGTGCTTCCTACATGATACTCAACTACAATGAACAATTCACAACTTAGAATTTACCACTTTGTATCAGAAGAAACCAAGTATTTATTAACTCAATAATCAGTATTTTAGTACTGTAGGCTGAATATTTTAATAAAGGGCAGTGGAGCACATAGAAGCTTTTACCAGTAGGCTGGATTTAAAACATATCAGAGTTGGTGCAAGTCTCAGATCCTCTGTTCCAGTTGTGTGTGGAATCATAACTAAATGCTCAGCAACAGTTAGTACTACTTTTTGGCCATCATGTCAATTAATTTAGACCCGGGGCACCAGGTGAGAGCGGTTAACTTTTTATTGAGGACTGAGAACCACAGTTCAGTAGTAGGTTATCGCTTTACCTTTTGAGAATACCGGTATACTGTACATGTTTATGCTGCCATCTGCTGGATAAATTATAGCTCTATACAGCTATACTGTAGGTTTGAACGTATACAGCAGAAGCCATTGTACTCACACCCAACCTCCAAAGACATGACAAAGGATGACCATCTCGCCTTTTCACATTTATGGTCTGTTTCCCCTGCATATCTCTTTTCTGTTCAGAACAGAAACCCCACAAATCTGTGTGTGTGTGTGTGTGTGTGTGTGTGTGTGTGTGTGTGTGTGTGTGTGTGTGTGTGTGTGTGTGTGTGTGTGTGTGTGTGTGTGTGTGTGTGTGTGTGTGTGTGTGTGTGTGTGTGTGTGTGTGTGTGTGTGTGTGTGTGTGTGTGTGTGTGTGTGTGTGTGTGTGTGTGTGTGTGTGTGTGTGTGTTTTCCTGATGTCATCAATATGACTTAATAGGCTACTGTGGTTAATGTGGTCTGCACTTAGTATGCTGACAACGAGTACAATGGTATTGCATATCGTTGCTGTCCGGCAGGAACCAGCTAACTCAATTTTTCCGCTTTTGCTTTTTTTTTCCATAAATCAGTGCTATTGAACACCCTTTACGTCTGTGTGTTGGTAAAAACAATATTGAACCAATGAAAAGTATTAAAAAGTGCTTCTGACAAAACCAGCTAACTCCATTGGATCCTCAAACTTTCTGCTAAACCAGCTAACTCCAGCAAAGGCGGGTGGAGTTAGCTGGTTTTGCTGACTCCAGGCTCCACCCCCTTTTGATCTCCTCCCCTTACAGGTCTCTAACTCTGGGAGTGTACACTTCCAGAGTTATGGGGGTCCTTGAAATGAAAAGGTTTGAGAACCACTGGTCTATACAGAGATGGTTAAGAAACATTAAGCACATAACTCACATTAGCAAATTATTAACCTATTAGTATTCCTATAGCCTACGTCTGTCCCTGACTTCATTTCCAATATGAGTCTATGCTGCCATCCTCTGGACGAGGAGTGTTTATCAACAGAGTACAGTTTCCCTTTCAATTGGCAAATGTCTCAGCTGGACGCTGGAAGCCAGCATGCATTAGCTTGTTCACCTGGAACTACCAAGCAGAAATACAACGTAATGCGGTCATTCAACAAATTCCCTATTTTCTGAATCTTCGGAAGGGATCTCTATCAGAAAACATTTTATTGGCAAGGTTCAGGGAGGTGACAGGAGCTGTAGGCTACTAATGGATTTTAGCCCAGCTTTTGATGTGACACAAATAGACCATAAACTGCTACTGGAGAAACTACAAGGACAACAACAGTTAATTAGACTACCTGCTGTCCCTGTAGTAGAAAGCTACCTTAGTGATTAAGAGAAAGTGCAAAGTTGTTTACGCTCAATCAATAGTTTCTCAGTTTGGCTATATGTTGTAGTACTTCAAGGAAACAACAGCACTATGATGAATACATATAGATTGTAATACATTTTATTTGAAACAGAAGAAGAAATTATCAAGAAACCACTACAAAAAACTCAATACAAACAAATTCTCATAAACACAAATTAAATATGACATGTTTGAAAAGGACTAAGAAGTACATTGATTCATTCCTATCTCTTCTCAAGTACTCATAAATCAACTCATATACAATATACTCATATAATATATCCATATAACTCACATATAACATATCCCAATTCTATGTACAGTAAGTATGTAGATGACTCTATACACGTCTGTATCCTCAGTCAATTAACACACACATGCACTTGACAATGAGTTACAAAAGGCAGTGAACTGTGTAAACAGCAATAGATTGATACTTTACATTTTATTTCAAAAACAAAAAGCATACTTTCCGGTTCAAATTATTCATCATGTGCAAAGCTGCAGCTACATTTTTTAATCAGGGATTTATTTATTGAATAAGTTGAAGAAACCAACCCTTGAATGTAGATTATCTTGGTTAAAGCAACGCAGTTGTGCAAATTGGGACAAACCTATTCAGCAGATCTTTTTGAACATCAAAATAAATTAAACAGGTCTTGCAAGCTCAGATTCTGTCTCACCTTGACTGCTAAGTTAACCCCTAGTATCCCAAAAATAGCATATCTTCAAGCTCACAATGCTTTGCAAAGTGTTGTGATTAGCTATTTTCGGTGAAGACATTTACTGTATAGTGAAAACAGAAGAGGGCCTAGTATAGAGCCCTTGGGGACTCTGGTCAACTATGTACAAGGTTTTAAGTGGTTAAGTAACATCAATACATGTAATGTTAACATTACAGTGTCCAAATGATGCTTTACAAGCCTTACCATTCTATTTGGATCTACCAATGCCTTGCTACCTTTCTCTGCACCTGATGTCTAATCTCATGTATTACCTGCTGCTATGTGGACCTACAGTATGTGTCACCTCTTTTGCACCTTATGCTTATCCTCATGTACCTGCTGGTTGTTTTTATGCTATGTGAATATGTAGACATATTTGATTGTTATTTTCGATATGTTTCTTTACTGTTTTATTTTCTCCTTACTCTCCCTATGCCCCCCCCCCCCAGCCCTCAGCCCACTATCCTATCAATAAAAAGGCAGAAAAAGACAGTGGTTCAGCAGGTCACAGCTGTAATCTGAGTGACCATCCTGTGGTTAGCTTGGAGCCCTGAGGAGAAGCCCAGAGGCCACAGCAAAATCAAAACGTCACAAATTCAATTCCCGCAAACAAACATATGCAAAACATGTGCCCTTGAGAAAGCACTAAATCCCTGCCTGCGCTCTAATTCAAAGTCTCATCTGCATAAAAGCGGCTGTGAAAGCAGGTTAAATATATTGTCTGTGACACATAGTAGGAGTGTGATCTGTTGTCTTCAAACTCTGGGTGGTTTGCTGACTGTGGCGTACAAGTCAGAGACATCCTCAGTAGCCTGTCCTCTGGGTCTGATGACACAAAGAACAAATTAATTTCCTTACAAAGACAATTCTGTGTGATTTTGATGTGTGGTGTGTTCTAGTTGTGTAAGTCGGGGGATAATACTAATACAAAATAATAGAATATTACTCTTTACTTACAACACAGTGCTTTAACGACCAAACAAAAGGAAACATCATTATCTTAAATAAACAATGTTACATGTTGAAAAGAGTAAGTTGTAATGACAGGAGATATTCACCGGGGGGAAGCACTGGGCTTGTTGAAGTTGACAGTAGCATACTGCACATCCCCTTCATCCCTCTGCATATGATCATTGGAATATGGAGGCACTTCCTGGTTCTTAGGGCGAGAGAAGTGTACGGTGGAGTAGTTGACATCATCCTGTGGCTCTTGGGTTTGTGTCTGCAAATGACAGACATTTGCTGATGGACATCAAAGACAGACAAGATGATGAAATCTACTTTATGTCTTATTTAGTTCTTACACAGCATACCCCCATCTCTATATCTCTCTTTCACTCTCACTTCTTTTCTTACTCTCCCTCTCGCACAGATGTATCCACACATGCATACAATACATATAAAGCTATAGTACCAAAGAGTAGTGAATTATTTGCATCTCACACTCTACACACCACACACACACACGCACACGCACACGCACACGCACGCACAAGCACACACGCAGTTTTTCAGTCATCCTCACCTGTCCACTTTGTACAGGGTCACTAGGCTCAGTGAGAGACTTCAGACATTTCTTCTTCCTGAATTGCGTCAGTGAGTCAATGAACCATTGTACCAGATGTTAATAAGCATATTGTACATTGGCTGGAAATTGAAATGGGCTGTATTTGTATTATGTTACCTGATCCCCAGGTAGATTAGCAATAGAAGAAACAGGAAGAGGCAGAATACGGTGATGACTACAGCCACAATTGTACCTGCCTTCGATGTCCCTTTATGTGGAGCTATGAGATATGAAAGACGTCAATACAGATGTTAATTAGCTTGACATTGTCCAGAAATTACAAAAAGCCAAAATATGCTAAAAGCTGTTTACAGTATATTGATTATATTGAATTGTTTTTTATTTAATTTGTTTTATTTATTGAGGTGTTAACCTGTTTCCTTAGCCTGTTAACAAATTAAAAACTCTATAATTATGTTAGAGAATATAGTTTTATTTAATTATTATTATTTAGTGTATATGAATTAAAAACTCTTACTTGTTACAGTGAGTATGATAGTAGAGTTTCTAGCCCCTAGTTCATTTGTGGCTGTACAATAGTACTCTCCACCGTCCTCAAGGCTTATGTTTAGGATGATGTAGTTCTGTCCCAAAGACACTGATGACGTTGAACTCTTCTTGTACCAGACGTATGAGTTCACTGGTGGGTTGGCATCACTGCTGCAGGTCAGAATCACTGAACTGCCCTCCTCTATTTCACCAGAGGGGCTCACTGACACCAACGGGGTCTTTGGACGGTCTGATTTGAAATGATATTATGCAATACTGTAGTAAACTTGATATTTAAAACAGATACAGAGACACATGGTAGCTCCATACAAACCTACAGTAAATATGTTACATGCATATATTGTGTATTTCCCTTTCTTGATATTGTCTAATAGCAAAAGGAAAAAACATCCTTGCCGACATATATACAGAACAAATAAATGCTTGCATACATCATTTTGTACTTTTGTGTTAAAATATAAATGTGTATATGTCACAGTGAATTTGAGAAATCAATGTGTTTGCAAACTCACTGAGTTTGCACACTTGAGTGAATTTGAGGAAAGCTGACAGTAACGAAGAAAAACAACATTTTACTTTTTAATACTACCAAGTCGGTCATACCACTCATGACCAAAATGTGCATTTTAAAACGCAATGTGATTAATCAATTAGAAGGGTCGGGTTTATTTTAATGTTTAGGTTACGGTTTCACTCCTAAGAGTGAAGGAGGCTTTGTGGGAAGAGCTAATGATGAACTTGTAGTAGTAATACATTTGAAAACATGTAAAGATTTAAAACAAATAAAGATGAATTCAAATTAGTGCTTGTTTTATATGTGTCATTCGTACATCCACACAGAACGTGAATATTACGAGACAATAAAGCGATTTTTAGAGACGAGGTTGATTTTTACAGAGAATAAAAGCATCAACATATGTGAATGAGGCATCAGCAAATTAATAGTTTGATGTGAAGTATTCACAACAATTGTTTGTATTGTTTATTTTACATTGACCTTTGGGCTTATTGAGCCTTGTTGAACCTTGTTGAGGTTCACTGTTACATATACTGTAAAAAAATAAATACAGCTCAGCAAATATTTTGAATAATACTGTATATTTATTGATTATCTATGTATTATTTAAATATATTTTTGTGCTTACATCTGACATTGAGAGTGTTCCCTGGACTTCTGAGAGTCTCTTGGTCTTTGACAGCACAGGAGTAGTTTCCTGCATGCTGACTGAGCACTGGGTCTAGAGTCACATAGTTGTGTTGGTTCTGCTTTAGAAACAGATGGTTCTGGTACCAGATGTAGATGGGGTTGAAGTCACTCAGAGGACAGCTGGTTGTACAGGACAGTGTCACTCTCTGTTCCTCTGTTACCGTGGTAGCAGGAGTCACTGTCACTGTCAGAGCTGATGGGTAAATGGTATGAAATCATCATTTATCATGGGGACCACGATACAAGTCTATAGTTTGTTTAATTCATTAAACTGTTTTGTCACGACAAAATAGAAATATAGAGAGAAACGTTAAAATGTCATATGTAAGTAAATGTTTTGTTACTTACTTACCAGTTATATCTAATATCACAGGAACACCAGAATATTTGCCAAATGACTTATCTGTTAAAAATCTGAATCTGTAATCAGCAGAATCGTACGTTGTCACATTTTTGATTATCAGTTGATGGTGGTTCTGATTGCTCATATTCCCATTGTACTCTAAACGACCATTATATTTTGGGTTAGAAAACAGATTTGTTTTTGTGTCAGCACTTTCTCCGTCCAGTTCAGTGTACCAGAATGTGTCCTTCACTACAAAACCACTGGGAAATGAGTAATTACTGGACATTTCCACTGAAGTGCCTTCCAGGGCACAGATTTTCCTCTTGATGTAATTCACACTCCAGCAGTTATTATCAACAGCACCTGAATCAAAATCATGATGTTCAGGGTTACATCCAAATGCATTTAAATTGTACTGATTAATCATAATGCATTTGACATTTATTTTCTCCCAGTCTACAGTAACTGATCTCAGAAAAGTACATTTCATCAATTGAATATTTGGTTAAAAAAATCATAGACTGCCCAGTTTAGTACATTGAGACCTGTGTTTTCTCTACTGTATGTTTTGTTTATAATTTCATTTGAGTCATCTGTGTGAGATTGTTTAGCAACAAATGAGAATGTATTTTCTATAAAGCTACATTTATATAATATTATGATCAAAAAATTAAAATAAATGCAGTGTGAAAGTGTTTAGAACCCTTAACCAATAGTATTAAAATCACATACATTTTAATATCAATGTAACTTAACGCTGTATGTTTGCTTCATACTCACACACTGCAGCTGAGCGGGGATAATCATGGTCTTTTAAAGAACAAGAGTAACTGTTGGTAGACTCAGAGGAAACTGCAATATATTCACTTGACACAGTCAGCTTGTTCCCGTCTTCATACCAACTGTAGGTAGGGTTGGTAATATCAATCAGTTTACAGCTGTGGTCACATTTCAGCATAACTTGACCTTCATTGGTTCTTACACGAGTCACCTTTAGGTCTGGAATGAAAGGATGTGATAGAAGCATTAATATTACATTGATCATTATTATCATTCTTATATTAATCAATTACTGACATAGCACTACTGTACCTGTGACACTGAGACTAAGTGATTCTGATTGGCCCTTATCATCTCGGCACAAGTATGTATTTGAATCACTCTCTCTCAGGTCATGGATTCTTAGAGAGGAGCTGCTTTGTTTAGATCCATTATACATGAAACGATTTGTATCTAATGAGACTTCCTGCTGATTGTCATAATCTTGGCCATTCCAGTGTGCGGTAAACCATTTCTTGCTTGAAGGATCTGTGATAGAACAGGACAGTTCCACCTCTGATCCCTTCAAGGCACAGATGTTTGTTTCACCAAGAGCTACTGAAACAGAATGTTAGAAATATGAAGACAACACTGGACTTTATCTGGGCACAAAGGAACCAAAACACAGAGTGGAAAACAGAGCAGTAGAAATATGCTTTCAACACAGGCCCTGAAGCATCTGAGAGGATCCACTGTGCGTGTTTCTGCTTCAATCTCATTTAAAACGTAATGTTAAAATAATAATTTTGATAGACTAGTCTAAATAAAATAAATAAATGTAAAGCTCTGTCGTTTACATGACTTTCATGTCTGCCACATTTCTGCAAAATACATTTTGGAAAGTGGTACAGCATTGCTAAAACAAACGACTATTTAATGATTATTCAAAGCTGTGACCTGCAGTCACTGTCAATAATTTCTGTCTTAGAGCAATGCATCAAGTCACATTCCTTGTATGTGTACATAAACACATTCTGATTCTGATGATTTGGTCAAGAAATGATTGAGAATTACTTCATACCTGAGAGATGCAGCAGTAAAGCCACAAACACAGACCCAGCTCCTGCCATCAACATGGTGGTTTGGTCCTTCTGCTTCTCACTAGAAAGATGACTGAGTAACAACATTTATGAGAGCATCATTAAAAACACAACATTTTCTGTAATCCGACCCAAGCAAAATCAATTTAACCCAGTTGTTGAAATCAAGAGCACTGCAGGCTGCTTAGTTCATTTTAAAATCTAGACATGTAGAAGATTTAGTTTTTACTAGCAAACAGGTTGGATTGTGTGTGTGAATGTCATTTGACACAAACAGTATATCAGTTGTGACAGTATGTCGACAGTATGTCACAGTTTTGACAGTATGTCACAACTGACTTCCTTCCTCTTTTTGGATATGACTGGTAATAGTATTCTAAGTGAAGGGCACTGTTGTATCTGACTTACACGCATGGGTTCTTGGGCCAGCAAAACAGCTGATATATTTGTGAATATTTGACCTGAAAAAGAAAAGAAAAAAAATCACCTGCTCCGCTTTCATGAACTTTTTTACACGTGTTTCTAAAACACAGTGTTTATGTATTCATTTGCATATTATGTAACATCTAATATATGAGAAGTACATTGGATCTTAGATTTCCAAAATTACAAAAATATTTACTGTATGTCAGAAAACAGTAGCTCATATTCATATTATAAAGTAGCAGTGGTGTTGTGGTGTCTGGAGAAGTGGGTATAGGCCTTTTATAACTTTGTCTTAACAGCGCCCTGTGTAAAAATAACTCTCATGACATGTTTTCAGAATGCTGCCAAAAATTATCATATTTGAAGGCCAGCTTCAAGTGTGCTCTCAAACATGACAAAATGATTCCGTAAGTACTGTATGGGCGGCCAGAGGTGTTTACAAAGTCACTTGACTTGTATTAACATTGCTTTGTGTGTGTGTGTGTGTGTGTGTGTGTGTGTGTGTGTGTGTGTGTGTGGTATGGGTGTTCCCAATTTTGAATGGACATATATTGCTACGAGGCTCTCCCATTTGTTAAATATGCTGAACATGATGACCAGTATGTGCGAGAGCTTGCACGTTCATCTCTGTTCTTGGACCTAAAACGACGTAAGGTCCCCCTGGCATGTGGCTCGGATCCTAGCTTCCTACGCTTCAGGAGGAAACTTAGTGGAAAGCTAGACAGTCGCTCACCCGGCTTCGGTGTGTGGTCAGACTGGGGGACTTAAACGATCTGTGCTGTTGGGCTGATGTTACCTTGAAGTGGGTAGTCTAACTCTGAGGCGATGGCTGTCTCAGAGGACTTTATATCTGACTCCAGCATCTATGACTGTGTGTGGAACAGAACACCAATTCCCACTGACTAATGCCCGAGGTCGCCTCTTATGGGCACAACAGCAAAGGCAGCGGCAACACTGGACTGAGCTGAGATTACAAGGGAAGACTGCATGTCTCCCTGCTGCGGACCATTCTGTGTTAAAAAATGTTGCTTTAGACGAGTGCATTGTTGTCTTTACTCTGAAAACGAGGTTGCAAGTTTTACCATCTAAACTTAACCTCTACATCTGGTTTCCAGGCAACCATGCTCCTCACTGTATACATCATGGTCATGAACAAATAGCTGAAACCATGTCCCACATCTTAAATGGGTGCCATGTATACAGGTGACTCTATAAGTAGGCATGACAGAATAGTGGATTTGATATCAAAAGATATCTCTTCTATTTTCAGGTCCTCTATCATGCTGTATAAGCATTCTACTGTGAAGCCAAGCATGTTTAGCCTGTGTAATGATGATTCTGTGTTCTCTAACATTTCAGCTAACACCCCTGATGTCATTGTTGTTAATGAAAACCATAGGGAGGTGTTCATTCTCGAGGTCGGGTATACCTTTGATTACAGCTTAGAGGAAGCCTTCCTAACCAAAGTGCTAAAATATCATCAGCTAGAGCAAACCATCTCTCAGCTAGGCTACAGATGTAAACTTTTGGTTTTTTATCTTTGGTAGCCTAGGGCACGTGCACAAGTTGGTTGTGAGGGGCCTTCAAATCCAGTAGCCGGCCTCTCCAAAAGGAGGGCTAAACAATTAGCACGGTACTGCTCAATATCAGCTATTATAGGAAGCTGCTCAATTTGGAGGAGGCATTGTTTGCTTTACCCATGATTGTTGTCTGCTGTGTTTGACAAGTATGCCAACATTATTGTATGTGACAATGTTCTGCCTTATATGCACTTTGTAACTGACTGTTTTCACATTATCTGACTGCACTGGCAGTGTTTATGTCCTTCGTACAAGGCATTTCTTGTACTTCTGTTTATGTGGGCATGAATAAATATTTCAAATGTGTGTGCGCATGCGTGCGTGTGCTTGTCGGTCTTATACTTCACCTCAAAGGGCAATCAGTCAACAGAACCATTGTGTTTTCAGTGAGTCTAACATGATTAATGTGAAGTCTGAAGTTGAATGGGCTTAGGAGGGTAGAGTGTCTGATCAAATGAATTTTAAATATCTAAATATTGAGTTGAGCAACTTAGAGTAAAAACTGCCTGGGGTGCACACAAAAGCCACCCAGAAGTGAAATACCTCATTAACATAGGAAACAATCAAAGTACATACATGGCCTTATGGTATTCACATTAGTGCACTAGGACATTGTGTCACGGTCTGGCTCTCTGCCTGTCTATTTCTCTCTTTCTGTTCTGTCTCTCTGCCCTGGCCACGCCCACATTCTATTCCACCACACTTCAGTCGCAGTTACACACCTGTCCCCACTCCCTCATCGGCTCAGCAGTGCCATGCCCATTACACACCTGTGGACGCTTCTCCAATCACCCTGCTCCCTATAAGACTGGACTCATTGCATACAGCCATTGTCAGATCATAGTTTGTTGTCTTGATGTTCATGCCTTGGTGTTTCGTACTGCTGTTCGTTCCTTTGGACTGTCTTGCCAACCGCCATTGTCTACTGTTTGATTCCTGCCTGCTTCTATGCTGTAAGGTTTGCCTCATTCAGTCATTAAATACTTTGAAATCTACTCTATTTGTTGTGACTCTGCATTTGGGTTCAAATCACTCTGCATCCGTGACAGTATGATCTGACCATAAAAATGAACCCAGCAGAGTTAAAGCTTTTCAAGAAGAAGGTGGGGAACTTTGAAAATGTTGTTGATCATCTCGTGGCCTCTCCCCCTAACCTGCGTGCTGAACTTCAAAGGGAGATTTCAATCCAGCAGCAGTGGTTTAAAGAGAGGCCATGGGTGAGCCATTTTGTCCCCCATTTGGATGTGATTCGTGGGAGGCTTAAGAACTTTGAGACCAGTTCTCTACCCCATGCTTCCCGGCCAGCTCACCAATCTGTTAGACTCGGGTTTGTGGCCCTTCAACCTGCCTGTCTTGAGTCCTCCAAACAGTTATGTACTCGACCTATTTCTGTGTTTCATGAGCCCGCCCGTACTGAACCTGACCAGCTTAAAACCCAGTCAATGAGCCTGCTGGCCTACTTCTGTAGCAGGGTCCAACCTATCCCTGTCTATACTGAGTCAGCTCCCCGGCCAGCTAGCCCCTGGCCTGCTAGCCCTGAATTGACTACCGACCAGCCTGCTTGCACCCAGCCAGGCTCTCCAGGTCCCGCCTGCCGTGACTCTGATCTTCCTGCATCCATCTCTCCTGGTCCGGCTTCAGTCCGGGACCCTTATGAGGGGTCTCGCTTGGCCCTTTGTGTGGGGAACCGTGGGCCTGCCCGGAGAAGGCGCGGTCGCCAGGCTCCCCTACGCCACCAGGAGCCCATGCTGCCCAACGTCCAGGAGTTGCCGCTGCCCTGCTCGCCGCCGCCTTGCACGCCGCCGCCTTGCACGCCGCCGCCTTGCACGCCGCCGCCCTGCTCGCTGCCGCCCTGCACGCCGCCACCCTGCACGCCGCCACCCTGCTCGCCGCCGCCCTGCTCGGCGCCGCCCGGCTCGCCGCCGCCCGGCACCCTGCCGCCCTGCTCGCCGCCGCCCGGCACCCTGCCGCCTGGCACCCTGCCGCCCGGCACTCCGCTGCCCGGCACCCTGCCGCCCGGCACTCCGCCGCCCGGCACCCTGCTGTCCGGCACTCCGCCGCCCGGCACCCTGCTGCCCGGCATTCCGCCGCCCGGCACCCTGCTGCCCGGCACTCCGCCGCCCGGCACCCTGTTGCCCGGCACTTCGCTGCCCAGCACCCCGCTACTCCGCTCTCCCAGCATCTACGAGCCCTCTCCAGCTGCCTCCATTGGTGACCTGCCTGCGCCCTCTGTATCCTCGCCGGCTGTATCTGCTGCTGACTTGCCAGAGCCCTTGCAAGACATCTCCCTAGATGACCTGCCTGCGCCCTCTGCACCCTCAACAGCCCTATCAGCCGATGATCTGCCAGAGCCCTTGTCAGTCATCTCCACTGGTGACCTGTGTCTGCCAGAGGTCATGGAAGCCCTGGTCCTTGGCTTTCAGTTGACAGGTGTGTCGGACGATGGCTCTCCAGCGTCTGCAGCTTCTCCTGTGGCGTCGCCTCCAGCATCTGCAGCATCCGCTGTGGCATCGCATCCAGCATCTGCAGCATCCGCTGTGGCATCGCCTCCAGCATCTGCAGCATCCGCTGTGGCATCGCCTCCAGCATCTGCAGCATCCACTGTGTCATCGCCTCCAGCATCTGCAGCATCCACTGTGGCATCGCCTCCAGCATCTGCGGCATCCCCTGGGGTCTCGTCTCCAAAGTCTGCAGCGACGCCTGGGGTTCCGTCTCCAAATTCGGTAGTGACGCCTGGGGTCCCGTCTCCAGAGCTTGCAGCGACGCCTGGGGTGCCATCTCCAGAGCCTGCAGCGACGCCTGGGGTCCCGTCTCCAGAGCCTGCAGCGACGCCTGGG
Organism: Gymnoscopelus microlampas; assembly: GCF_963454915.1. NCBI lineage: Eukaryota > Metazoa > Chordata > Actinopteri > Myctophiformes > Myctophidae > Gymnoscopelus > Gymnoscopelus microlampas. Next base: position 19,167,523 of record NC_139954.1, on the reverse strand, counting down.
GTCCCGTCTCCAGAGCCTGCAGCGACGCCTGGCGTCCCGTCTCCAGAGCCTGCAGTGACGCCTGGGGTCCCGTCTCCAGAGCCTGCACCGACGCCTGGGGTCCCGTCTCCAGAGCCTGCACCGACGTCTGGGGTCCCGTCGCCAGAGTCTGCAGCTCCGTCTGGGGTCCTGTCGCCAGAGTCTGCAGCGCCGTCTGGGGTCCTGTCGCCAGAGTCTGCAGCTCCGTCTGGGGTCCTGTCGCCAGAGTCTTCAGCGCCGCCTGGGGTCCTGTCTGCAGTGTCCTGTGTGGCTCCGTCTGGTCATCCTCCAGATCCCTCTCCATGGGGTTCTGAGTGGCCTCCAGGCCGTCCACACGATGTCGTCTATGCTGCCTCGTCTCAGCCTCCAGGTCATCCGCCAGACGACATCTCTGCTGCCTCGTTTGAGCATCCAGGTCTTCCGCCAGACGACATCTCTGCTGCCTTGTCTGAGCATCCAGGTCGTCCGCCAGACGACTCCTCTGATGCCCCGTCTGAGCATCCGGGTCGTCCGCCAGACGACTCCTCTGCTGCCTTGTCTGAGCATCCGGGTCGTCCGCCAGACGACATCTCTGCTGCCTCGTCTCAGCATCCAGTTCGTCCGCCAGACGACATCCCTGCTGCCTCGTCTCAGCATCCAGTTCGTCCGCCAGACGACATCTCTGCTGCCTCGTCTCAGCATCCAGTTCGTCCGCCAGACGACATCCCTGCTGCCTCGTCTCAGCATCCAGTTCGTCCGCCAGACGACATCCCTGCTGCCTCGTCTCAGCATCCAGTTCGTCCGCCAGACGACATCCCTGCTGCCTCGTCTCAGCATCCAGTTCGTCCGCCAGACGACATCTCTGCTGCCTCGTCTCAGCATCCAGCTCGTCCGCCAGACGACACCTCTTCGACCTCGTCTCAGCCTCCTGGTCGTCCGCCAGACGACACCTCTTCGACCGCGTCTCAGCCTCCTGGTCGTCAACCAGACGACACCTCTTTGACCTCGTCTCAGCCTCCAGGTCGTCCACCGGACGACACCTCTTCGGCCTCGCCTCAGCCTGCAGGTCGTCCACCTGACGTCACCAGCTCAGCCCTGCTCCGTCCTGGCCGTCCGTCTGACATAAACAGCTCAGCCCCGGGCCGTCCGCCTGACGTCACCAGCTCAGCCCTGGTCCGTCCTGGCCGTCCGCCTGACGTCACCAGCTCAGCCCCGGGCCGTCCGCCTGACGTAAGCAGCTCTGCCCCGGTCCATCCTGCCCATCTGCCTGATGTCACCAGCTCAGCCCCGGTCCATCCAGGCGTTCCACCTGATGTCCCCATTGCTTCTTCCCAGCATCCAGGCCGCCCACCTGAAGTCACTACTGCCTCTTCTCAGCGTCCAGGCCGCCCACCTGAAGTCACCTGCTCAGTCCCTGTCCGGTCTCCAGGCAGTCCGCCTGAGGTTCAGGTTCCCAGACCCCTTTTCTCCGGTCCCCTGACACAGTCTCCCTCCTCCTGGTCCCCTCCACCCACCCTGTTGGTACCTGGTCAAAGTGGTGGGACGTCTGGAAGCCGTCCCTTAAGGGGGGGGTACTGTCACGGTCTGGCTCTCTGCCTGTCTATTTCTCTCTTTCTGTTCTGTCTCTCTGCCCTGGCCACGCCCACATTCTATTCCACCACACTTCAGTCGCAGTTACACACCTGTCCCCACTCCCTCATCGGCTCAGCAATGCCATGCCCATTACACACCTGTGGACGCTTCTCCAATCACCCTGCTCCCTATAAGACTGGACTCATTGCATACAGCCATTGTCAGATCATAGTTTGTTGTCTTGATGTTCATGCCTTGGTGTTTCGTACTGCTGTTCGTTCCTTTGGACTGTCTTGCCAACCGCCATTGTCTACTGCTTGATTCCTGCCTGCTTCTATGCTGTAAGGTTTGCCTCATTCAGTCATTAAATACTTTGAAATCTACTCTATTTGTTGTGACTCTGCATTTGGGTTCAAATCACTCTGCATCCGTGACACATTGCATTAAAGACAAAAGAAGAGGGCATTTGCACACACTCAAATCTGTGCAAAAATCATTTAATGTGCAGCCAGTCTTCGTCAGAGACAGGAGTAAGTCAGAATATCACTTGATTAGCCTTAATACAGAACACCTTTACATTTGAATGTGTGACTAAACATCAAGAGAATTGTAGTCCTGAATACAATGGATAATACATTAAAGACAACAGTATATAACAGTAGTCGTTCTCAAAGTGGGGTTCATGGACCCTCAGGGTTCCTTTGGGGGGGGTTCCAAATGGACTCTCTTACAGGTCTGTAACTCTGAGAGTGTACACTTCCAGAGTTATGGGGGTCCTTGAAATTAAAAGGTTTGAGAACCACTGGTCTATACAGGTCAAGAAACATTAAGCACATAACTCACATTAGCAAATTATTAACCTATTAGTATTCCTATAGCCTACGTCTGTCCCTGACTTCATTTCCAATATGAGTCTTGCAATATGAGATATGCTGCCATCTTCTGGACGAGGTGTGTTTATATCAACAGAGTACAGTTTCTCTTTCAATTGGCAAATGTTGCTCAGCTGGACGCTGGAAGCCAGTGCATTGCTTGTTCACCTGGAACTACCAAGCAGAAATACAACGTAATGCGGTTAATTCCTTATATTCTGATATTCGGGTGACCTACATGTCAAACTAAGTACATACAACATGTCTCACATTTAGTGCAATAAGATATTAGAGCTATAGGACATTGACGAAATAGGACAATACATAACAGGCAGATAGCAGAAGAATGTGTGAACTTAAAAAAAACTCACATCTCCAGAAAACTGTGCAACTTGTACAATGTTCACAATTCAGAATACCCTGACTGGCTGCATCACTACCTTTGCTCCCCGAGCGCCGGCTCCTCGGGCGAACGTCTGCTCACTGCTCCTAGTGATTATAGGATGGGTAAATGCAGAGGACGAATTCCACGTATATGCATATATATACACACATATGTATATATATATATATATATATATATATATATATATATATATATATATATATATATATATAATATTATATAATAAAATTGTTTACGCTCAATCAATAGTTTCTCAGTTTGGCTAGATGTTGGAGTACTTCAAGGAAACAACAGCAGTATGATTACATATAGATTGTAATACATTTTATTTGAAACATGAATAATAAAAAAGACAACCCAAATCATAAATCAACTCATATACAATATACTCATATAATATACACATATAACTCACATATAACATATCCCAAGCCAATTCTATGTACAGTAAATATGTCGATGACTCTATTACGTCTGTATCCTCAGTCAATTAACACACAGATACACATTAACAATTATATGACAGTGGTTAAGTGTGAATGTAACATCAATACATGTAATGTTAACATTAGGTGTCCAAATGATGCTTTACAAGCCTTACCATTCTAAGTGGATCTGCCAATGCCTTGCTACCTTTCTCTGCACCTTATGTCTAATCTCATGTATTACCTGCTGCTATGTGGACCTACAGTATGTGTCACCTCTTTTGCACCTTATGTTTATCCTCATGTACCTGCTGGTTGTTTTTATGCTATGTGAATATTTAGACATATTTGATTTTGTTTCTTTTCGATATGTTTCTTTACTGTTTTATTTTTTCCTTGCTCTCCCTATGCCTTTGGCCCCCTCCCCTCTGACTTTTTTTCTTCCGAAAAGTACAAAATGATGGATCTTGTACAAAAACAAATTTCACCCATTTATTTACGCCTGTAAACCTGTGTTAACAGAGTTGACAATAAAGTTATTCGTTATTCTGATTCTGATTCTGATACAGTAAGTTACTCCATGTTACAAGCAGTGGTTTAGCAGGTCACAGCTGTATCTGAGTGACCAGTCTGTGGTTAGCTTGGAGCCCTGAGGAGAAGCCCAGAGACCACGACAAAATCAAAACGTCACACATTCAATTCCCGCAAACAAACATGCAAAACATCTGACAAGAAAAGTCCTGCCCTTGAGAAATCCCTAAAACCCTGCCTGCGCTCTAACTCAAAGTCAAGTCATCTGCATAAAAGCGGCAGCGAAAGCAGGTTAAATATATTGTCTGTGACACAGAGTAGGAGTGTGATCTGTTGTCTTCAAACTCTGGGTGGTTTGCTGACTGTGGCGTACAAGCCAGAGACATCCTCAGTAGCCTGTCCTCTGGGTCTGATGACACAAAAGAACAAATTAATTTCCTTGCAAAGACAATTCTGTGTGATTTTGATGTGTGGTGTGTTCTAGTTGTGTAAGTCAGGGAATACTAATAACAATAATAGAATATTACACTTTACTTACAACACATTGCTTTAATACCCAAACAAAAGGAAACATCATTAGCATAAATAAACATTGTTACATGTTGAAAAGAGGTTGAGTAAGTTGTAATGACAGGAGATATTCACCGGGGGGAAGCACTGGGCTTGTTGAAGTTGACAGTGGCATACTGCACATCCCCTTCATCCCTCTGCATCTGATCATTGGAATATGGAGGCACTTCCTGGTTCTTAGGGCGAGAGAAGTGTACGGTGGAGTAGTTGACATCATCCTGTGGCTCTGGGGTTTGTGTCTGTTCTGCAGAGGAAGGACTTGTGGTCGTGGCTGAGACGTTGCCACACTCAGGGACAGACACTCGCTGATGGACATCAAAGACAGACAAGATGATGACATTTCTGTGTCTTATTTAGTTCTTACACAGCATACCCCCGTCTCTATATCTCTCTTTCACTCTCACTTCTTTCCTTACTCCCCCTCTCGCAACAGATATGTATCCATGCATACATACATATACAGTAGGGCTATAGTTAACAAAGAGCAGTGAATTATTTGCATCTCACACTCCACACACACACACACACACACACACACACACACACACACACACACACACACACACACACACACACACACACACACACATACACATACACATACACATACACATACACATACACATGCACATGCACATCCCTTCAGTTTTCATCCTCACCTGTCCACTTTGTACAGGGTCACTAGGCTCAGTACCAGACTTCAGACATTTCTTCTTCCTGAATTGCGTCCGTGAATCAATGAACCATTGTACCAGATGTTAATAAGCACAGTGTACATTGGCTGGAAATGTTAATGTTAAATGTTTTTGTATTATGTTACCTGATCCCCAGGTAGATGAGCAATAGAAGAAACAGGAAGAGGCAGAATACAGTGATGACTACAGCCACAACTTTACCTGTATTCGATGTCCCTTTATCTGGAGAGGGTACATGAGGTATGAAAATGTAAACACAGGTGTAAATTAGTATGGCATTGTAATTACAAAAATTAAAATACTCGAAATACCCATTTTATTTTTTTAATATATTGTACTTGCCTGTTTCTTTAGGTAAACAAATTAAAAATCCTTACTTAAAGTGATGAGTTTGATAGTAGAGTTTCTAGCCCCTAGTTCATTTGTGGCTGTACAATAGTACTCTCCACCGTCCTCAAGGCTTATGTTTAGGATGACGTAGTTCTGTCCCAAAGACACTGATGACGTTGAACTCTTCTTGTACCAGACGTATGAGTTCACTGGTGGGTTGGCATCACTGCTGCAGGTCAGAGTCACTGAACTGCCCTCCTCTATTTCACCAGAGGGGCTCACTGACACCAAGGGGGTCTTTGGATGGTCTGATTTGAAATTATATCATACAATACTGTAGTAAACTTGGCTTTGTGGGAAGAGCTAATGATGAACTTGTAGTAGTAATACATTTAAAAACATATAAAGATTGTGCTTGTTTTATATGTGTCATTCGTACATCAACGTGAATATTACGAGACAATAAAGCGATGTAATTATTTTTTAGAGACAAGTTCAATTTTTACCGAGAATAAAAGCATCAACATATGAATGAGGCATCAGCAAATTAATTGTTTGATGTGAAGTATTCACAACCATTTCTATTGTTAATTTGTTATTAATAATGGGAGAGTTAATTATACTCTCCCTGTGTGTAACAGGACCTTTGGGCTAAAGGTTGACATTCACTGTTACATATACTGTAAAAAAAGAAAAGAAAATACAGCTCAATAAATATTTTAAATAATACTGTATATTTATTGATTATCTATATATTATTTAAATACATTTTTATACTTACATCTGACATTGAGAGTCTTTTCTGGACTTCTGAGAGTCTCTTGGTCTTTGACAGCACAGGAGTAGTTTCCCGCATGCTGACTGAGCACTGGGTCTAGAGTCACATAGTTGTGTTGGTTCTGCTTTAGAAACAGATGGTTCTGGTACCAGATGTAGATGGGGATGAAGTCACTCAGAGGACAGCTGGTTGTACAGGACAGTGTCACTCTCTGTCCCTCTGTTACCATGGTAGCAGGAGTCACTGTCACTGTCAGAGCTGATGGGTAAATGTTATAAAATCATCATTTGGTATGGGGACCATGATACAGGTCTATAGTTTGTTTAATCCTTTGGTATTCAAAGTGGGGACCGTGAACCCCCCAGAGGTCCTTGGGGGGTTCCAAGGGGTCCCCGGCAAAATAGTTAATTTAGCGTCACAAACATTTTATCCACTTTATCCATTTTTATGTTGGCTATAAAAAAGTAGCAGATAGAAGCTTGTACATCTGCTTTTTTTTCTTCTTAATCATGAATATTCTCTTCAGGAGGTCCCTGGCACAAAACATTTTCAGATGGGGGTCCGCGGCCAAATATATATCAATTTTGGGGTCGTTGGCACGAACAGTTTGAGAACTACTGGTTTAATCAATTAACTGTGGCATGTCTAATTAGAAACATAGAGAGAAATTAACGTTAGAATTTCATATGAAAGAGTTTTTTGTTACTTACAGGTTATTTTTAAGGTCACTCCAGGATCACCAACATATTTGCCTTTTGGTTTATCTGTTAGAAATCTGAATTTGTAATGTGCAGAATCGTTCTCTGTCACGTTTTTGAGAATCAGTTTATGCTGGTTCATCATGGACCCATTGTACTCTAAACGACCGTTATATTTGGGGTTAGAAAACAGATTTGTGTTCCATTCAGTGTACCAGAATGTTTCATTCACTTTAAAATCCCTGGGATATGAGTAATAACTGGACATTTCCACTGAAGTGCCCTCCAGGGCACAGATTTTCGTCTTGTTGTAATTCACACTCCAGCAGTTATCAACAGCACCTGAATCAGAAATGGTACAAATTATGGTCAGGGTTACATTTGAATGTATTTAAATTGCATTTCATTAAATAACATTTAATATCATGAGCGTTGGCTAATTCCTTGTACTGAAACATTCTATCAAATAATATATATTTTGAGTATCTACAGGAACATTTCACCCATAATTATTTTCTCCCAGTCTACATTTATTGATCTCAGAAATGTTTACTTTCATCGATTAAATATTTGGTAATAATATATTATAACCATATTATCGCATTAGAATTCATAGCCTTTCCAGTTTATTACACTGACACCTGTGTTTTCTTCACTGTATGTTTTAGTGTGGCTTTAACGCCAGAATAATTATTTTCTTTTCATTTGGATTATTTCAACACTGCATTTATCCCCTATTAGCATCAATACGGAGTCATATTCAAATTGATTAGTTATTTAAACAAATACATTTGGTTGTAGATGTTTCATCTGTGTGAGATTACACATGAGAATTTCTTTTGGATCAAGCAATATTGATACATTATGATTCAGAAATAAATTCAGTGTGAAAGTAGTTGGCACATTTTGACCAACATTATTAAAATCACATACATATTAATATTAATGTAATCTGATGCCGTATGTTTGCTTTATACTCACACACTGCAGGTGAGCGGGGATAATCATGGTCTTTCACAGCACAGGAGTAACTGTGCTGTGATACCTCAGTAGTGGTAACGTCGACATGGTATGGATTTGACTGAGCCACCTCAACCTTATTCTTATACCAAGTGTAGGTGGGGTTGGTAATATCAGTCAGAATACAGCTAGGATTACATCTCAGCTCCACTTGAGGTTTATTTGAACTCGCACGAGACACCTTTAGCTCTGCATTGTAAGGATGATAGAAGCATTAATATTAGATTGATCATTAATATATTTATATTAATCAATTACTGACACAGTACTACTGTACCTGTGACATTGAGACTAATTCCACTGGACGAAGTCAATTCTGATAGGCCATTATCCTCTAAACACAAGTATGTATTTGAATCACTCTCTCTCAGGTCATGGATTCTTAGAGAGGAGCTGCTTTCTTCAGATCCATTATACATGAAACGATTTGTATCTCCTGAGACTTCCTGCAGATTGTCATATTCTTGGCCATTCCAGTGTGCAGTAAACCATTTCTTGCTTGAAGTAGGATCTGTGATAGAACAGGGCAGTTCCACCTCTGATCCCTTCAATTTACAGATGTTTGTTTCCACAAGAGCTACTGAAACAGAATGTTAGAAATATGAAGACTTTATTTGGGCACAAAGGAGCCAAAACACAAAGTGGAAAACAGTGGAAATATTCTTTCAACACAGCCCCTGAAGCATCTGAGAGGATGCATTGTGCGTATTTCTGCTTGAATCTCATTTTAAAATGTAATGCTAAAATAATAATAATGATAGACTAGTCTTAATAAAATAAATACATGTAAAGCTCTGTCGTTTACATGACTTTTATGTCTGCCACATTTCTGCCAAATACATTTTGGAAAGTGGTACAGCATTGCTTAAAACATAAATTACTATTTAATGATTCTTCAAAGATGTGACCTGCAGTCACTGTCAATAATTTCTGGTGAGAGTAATGCATCAAGTCACATCCCTTGTATGTGTACATAAACACATTCTGATTCTGATGATTTGGTCAAGAAATGATTGAGAATCACTTCATACCTGAGAGATGCAGCAGCAAAGCCACAAACACAGACCCAGCTCCTGCCATCAACATGGTGGTCTGGATGTCCTTCTGCTTCTCACTAAAAAGATGACTGAGTAACAACATTCATAAGATCATCACTAAAAGCAACATTTTCTGTATTCCCGCTCATACAAATGCAAACTACCCCATTTGTTGAAATCAAAAGCATTGCAGGCTACTTACTTGATTTTAAATTGTAGATGTGCAGAAGCGGTTCTCTGTGGGTGTTATTTGACACGTATGTGTGTGAACTGACATCCTTCCTCTTTGTATATGACCAGTAAGTAAGTATGTCAGATACACTGTTGTATCTGACTTACATTAATGGGTTCTTGGGCCAAAAAAAAAACTGTTATATTTTGATTCCTTGACCTGAAAAAAAGAAAATAAAAAAAGAACCTGCTCCGTGAACTTCTTTACATATGTTTCTAAAACACAGTGTGTATGTATCAATTTGCATATTATGTAACAGCTAATATATGAAGAGTACATTGGATCTTACATTTTCAAAATTACATAAATAGTTACAGTATGTCAGAAAAGTTTAGCTAATTTTTATATTATAAATTGCAGTGGTGTTGTGGTGTCTGGAGAAGTGGGTATAGGCCTACTCTAACTTTGCCATAACAGCGCCCTGTGTAAAAAATAACTCTGATGATATGTATTTAGAATGCTGCCAAACATTATCATATTTGAAGGCCAGCTTAAAGCTCTAAAAAATGACAAATTGTCAACTAGTTTCTGTAAGTAATGTATGGTCCAGAGGTGTTTACAAAGTCACTTGACTTGTATTGCGGCTAATGTTTGCTTCATAAATCAACATTTTCACTGAAGGAATGTATTGTTCTGAATGAACAATCAAACAGAGTTCAGCAACTGCTTATGTAAACATCATTATTTCATTGGCTGTTTTAATGTAACATTTGTGTTTATTTACGTTTACTTGAAGCAATACCTTCCTTGACCCTTTTCCATGTTCAATACCATCGTATCACCAAGTATGTTAACACCCTTTGTTGTCTCTGTTCTGTAAGGCTTGCTGATATCCTTTTAACTTGTTAATTCAATTCTAATGAGAGGGGTTCCGGAGAGATGAAAAGAGGAAGCACAGTCATTTATACTTTAATGCACAGTGCCTCTTATTTGTAACTCAAAACCGTTTGGATTTATATTTAGCAATAGTTAACACCCGCAAACTATAACACTGTGACAGCTATTTTCAAGTGAAGCCAACAAGATGAGTCCAATGAGAAGGGCTGAATGCAGCACTGTGCATGAGAGATGGGGCTGCTACTGTACTTGTGGGCAAGTGTGTGTGTGTGTGTGTGTGTGTGTGTGTGTGTGTGTGTGTGTGTGTGTGTGTGTGTGTGTGTGTGTGTGTGTGTGTTGCTTTGGCGCAAGTCATTTTTCTTAAAAATGTCTTACAAAGAGTCATAGTAGAATACACAAATGAGAATTGAACAATCTCAAATACTCAAATTCATTATGTATTGAAAAATTGATTGCTCTGCACATAAGAAGTGAGCATGCCCATTGACAAAGAACTGCATATACTGTATTAGTCCATGGGCCAGACGAGAAGTCAGGGACACGTAAGGTGGCAAAATCTCTTTGGCACCATTTTGTTTGTAGGGTCCATATAAGTACTTTGAAACATGATAACCTTTTCAAATGAGTAGCTTTAATACTTTTTTAGGACATTCATGTTTTTGCCATTATCTCCCCACATTCATTATCTGCACAGTAGTTCTGTACCTGGCCTATAGAACCGTTCGCAATTTGGTGTTAGGAGAATTTCTCACTTGAACTGAGTCAATGGAATGAAAAATGACATGAAAAATCACAGAGGTGCTCATCCGCCATAGTGCCACAAATGGCGTAATGGCCAAATGGCCGCCATCGGCTATGATGAAAATCCAAGACCTTGGCCATAGCTTGGCCATTGTTAGGACTAAAAACGGGTGTAATAAGACTAATTAAACTAATTCTGGCATTTATAATTCCTTTCTGATATTGTTTTGACCATTAAGGAGCATCTTGTCATTGAAATATGTAAGTCAATGCAATTTTTCAATAACTCAATTACTCAATAATGTTGTTCTTTCATTGTATTTTTTTTTTCAATAATGATTTGTTTTATTTATAACAAAAGACATACACATGAGATACATAACAATTATAAATATTTTATTATTTTAATTGGGTGTTGAAATGAGCAAATAAGAGTGATTTAGACCTACAAAATGTTATACAAATAAAATCGTAACTCAAAATCAAATAACAATTCCTCTCAAAGTGCACCATATATGTGCATGCTGGTTAGTGTGATGGACTTTTACAGGATGGATTTTAAAATTTTCAGGCACCTTGGATGTGGCCTCTGATCACACTACTTGTGGGAGGGAGAGCATCCATTCCAGCACTGGCACTGGTATAGTTTTCTACCCTGAGGTCATCAAATGTCTTGCTGTTGTACTTGAACTGGCCCCTGCCCAGACACGCACCAAGTACTTCTCTGTCAACGCTGTGTCTTGTTCAGTCAAGGTGTCTGCCTCTCCAAAGATTGTCAGATATTGCACTGGGTCAGAAGCCATAGCTGCATGTTTGGTCCCCACCTTACTAATGCAGTCATCTCCAGTCAGGATATGTGCCTTGATCACTGTCTTGGCTAGTGGTGCTCCAAGATGAGAGACTGCTTGATGCAGTGGGAGGATGCGCCGCTTCTCACCAGTGCCATACTGCTGCCAGATCTCCTTCATCCTCAGTGCTTGGAAGTATATGGGGTGTAGTATAGCAGTAATGTGAAGGTGTGTGTGTCATTGGAGACAATTACAACTCTTGCACTGTTTCACATGAACAGCCCACTCCACATGCACCACCATGGGGCGGCAGTGGCTCAGGGGTAAAGTGGCTGGGTAGAGTGAACTGGAAACCGCAAGGTTCCTAGTTCGATCCCGGGCTCCCCCAGAGTTAGTGTCGAAGTGTCCTTGAGCAAGACATTGAACCCCTAATTGTTCTGAGCAGGTTGGTGCCTTGCATGGTTTCCTCCGCCATCGGTGTGTGAATGTGTGTGTGTGAATGGGTGAATGTAATGTACAATCTATGTAAAGCGCTTTGGATAAAAACGCTATATAAATGCACCATTTAGTATTTACCACCAGCCTGTCAGCCTCAGCACCAATGGCTGTCCTGGAACTTATGGCCTGCAAGTGTGTACGGACCTGCAAGCTTCCAGACTGTTCCTGCCTTGCCAACAAATTAAAGTGCACAGAAATGTGCAAGCTACAAACCTGCAGCAATCAGAAGGAAGAGGAGGAAGATGAAGTGGAACTGATTGATTATGATGATGATAATGATGACGGTGACGAATACTGAAGAATTGATATTGGTATGACAGTTATGATGATGATGATGATCATCATTGATTAAAGTACCTCTCAAGCCTACTCCATAAACTGACTCTGTCACAGACCCTGTGGTCCACAGACTTGGACCTCCTCTCTGTCCCCAAGGCAAACAAGCGAACCTTGTTCTGAACCATGTTCTGAACCTTGTTCTGAAGGCTCTGTCGGGGACAGAGCCTTCTGTGTGGCAGCCCCCACCCTGTGGAACTCTCTCCCAATAGGGATTGGTCAAGCTCCTGTTCCATGCTCATGCAACACTGGACTCCTAAGGCTGTGTGTCTTGAAAAGACACCTATTCTCTCAGGCTTATGGCATATAGTTGTTTGTTGTTTTGTTTTGTTTGTTAGTTTGTCTGTTGGTTGTTCATTGTTTTTGAAAGGCGCTATATAAATTCAAGCTACTATTATTATTATTATTTGTATTATTATTAAAGTGAATGAAAGAGAGAAATGTATTTTTCCCCCCTCTGTATCACGTGTTCTGTTCAAAAAAAGTGGCACGCTTTCTTCATTATTTGAATATATGGTTGGTGTCTTTGAAGACTGATAACTGTGACTAATCTACCACTTGGGAAAGGCTATCATGATCAAATATCATCTAGGGATATAGACCTATTCAAAATACAAAACTAGAATTTGCAAATGTTGCACTTGAGTGACCCCGATTAGTGAAAATGCTGTTCACAACGTGAAGTGTTGTGAATTTGTAGACATGCCATTTGCTGAATGTTTGCCCCAGAATAGGCATGCTAGGGTTCATGTGGTTAAATAAGTGAATGAAAGAGATTGAATAATGTTTTTTTCCCTCTGTATGACATGTTCTATTCAAAAAAGGTTAGGCGATTTTTTCATTCTTTGGATCTATGGTTGGTGTCTTTGAAGGCTGATAACTAGGACTAAGCTACTACTTAGGAAGGGTTATCATGTTGAAATATTATCTAGGGATATAGACCTTTTCAAAATACCAAACTAGAATTTGCCACCTTGAGTGTCCCTGATTAGTGAAAATTCTGACCTGGGCCCATGGACTATATGTCTTGTACCAGCAAAGCGGGCCAACTTGCTGGTCATGCTGGTGACCAGCCTACTGTATATGTTGTTGGTGTTTGCTGGTACAGTATGCTGGTGCTTGTCTAAGCTGGCATTTGTGCTAGTCATGCTGGTGTTTCATGCTGATGACCTTCTACTTTAAACTGGTATTTATATGATACCAGGACATAACATTTTTATATAACAGAAAAATCAAACACGTCACAGAGGATGAGTGGAATGCCTTCCTCTCTGCATTGATTCAGCCACCTAATCAAATTCTTCTTCACAACAGAATGATAAACAAGCTAGGGTTTGATCTAGTAAAGGCTATCACCACACAAAAAGATGCAATGATTAGTGCGTAGACCCGGCAGACAGAAGTTCTGGGGAGATTGAGCAGATATCATATAGCTTATAGAAACAGGAACTGAAATGGTCTTGTTGTTCTGATGAAATATTTTGGCACAGTCCCCTGTCACAGGTGTGCCTCATATCACACATGTGACTGAAGGTATAGGTATTGCACTGATCCACTTGATTCCAGTTGATAAGCTGGGGAAAAATGTATTGAGTGTTTAATTTGTTAAAAACATGTTAATAAATCATGTGTGCAACTTCCCAAACCAAAATGAGGTATTTGAACCATCTTTATGATGAGTCTGCCCCAGGCACTTCTGTCCACTGGACTAATTTTCTTTTTGTCTCCGCCAGGCCGAAGGCATGGCGAGAGAGTATGTTTTACCGTCCGTCCGTCCGTCCGTCCGTCCGTCCGTCCGTCCGTCCGTGTGTGTGTCCGTCCTGTCTGTGTGTTAGCAGCTAATCTCCGGCACTGTTGGCCCGGTCGCTCCGAAACTGTGCACACACACTCCCTGGATGCCAATTCAGAACATCTGCCCCAATTTTTTCACATGGGCCTGTTATAGTGCCACCAGGAGGCCGATTTGTGCAAAACCCATTTTTTTTACATTACTCCTACAGTTTCTAGTCGAATACTCCATGATATATTCACTTATGGGATATCAGCGCCCCCTGGCGATGCAACAGAGCTACATACCATAAACTCCCGAGCCAATTCATTGGCTGTGACGTGTATGTCACGTGTCCGGAACCGGCATTACAGTATAAAACCGGCACGGGACTAAGTAAACGCCCTCTTTCAGCTTCTCTGCATCTAATGCGACGACTAAAGAACCTACAAACTAAACCATAATTCGATTTCCTTGAAAAAACAGCTTTTAGCCCGCAGCGGTGGTACCCGTACCAACCCAGGGTTTTTTTCCTGAAAATCCTGCTTTTTAGCAACTCCCGTAGCTATTTTCTTTTATTCTTTCCAAAAGTTTCCCTCCTAAAATTGTGCTAACGGTTAGCTTCTTAGCTTCACAGCTACAGCTAGCTTACCGTCCCCGTCTTTTGTTAGCCTAGCCTAGCCTAGCCTAGCATCTACACGACGCTGACGCACGATGGAGGAACCACGGCCTTGCGGGTTGATGGACTGCCACCAGCTGATCGCAGGAGAGGACCCACACGGCTTCTGTACAGTATATCGTGCCTCGGGCTCCAGCACGCCTTTTCGGCGGTGCATTTCCCCGACGCACCAGGCCACTGTGAGGACTGCGTCTTTTTCTCTACTCTCCATCTCAACGCCCGTCTGACCAGAGCCAGGCGCCTGGTTGGCCGAGCTGTTCCGGAGTGGAGTCCAGCGGCGGATGAGGAAGCTCCAGAACCCCGCATCGCCGATCCACAAGCCGTGGACCCTCAGGCAGCCGGCGTGCCCCCGGATAATGTTCACCACGATCTGGGACACCTCCAGGCTGCCGCACCAGCCGTGGACCACGGCAACCCAGCAACCGCACGAGCTGTGCCTGGTGGATCCGACCAGATGCAGCCCGCTAGCGGCCCTTTACCTCCCTCCTACCCTCCCCCGCCGCAAGCCTACAGAGACGGCGCCTCATCTCGAGAGGACAGCGACGACTCTGAAGGAGGGGTCAGCATGGACGAGGGAGAAGACATGAGCGTACTCCCTTCCTACCAGGAGGAACGAGGGGAGTCTCGCTCTTCCGGACCAGCGCCTAGCGTCCTCCCCGAGGCCTCCGGAGCCTCCGGGGTAGGGATGCCACAATCTGACCTTCAGCCAATTCGAAATTCGGACAGCCCTGGCGAATATTTTTCGATTATTCGACAGCGCCGTTTTTTGAAAAATATATTATTTTTTTTCATATTTTCGCTCCTGTTTTAGCATTATTACGGTCATTTCCGGGTTGCGCGGCCCAATTATTAGTTACGTTCATGTTTGGGCTGGGCTGAAACAGTGAAACGCTCTGAAACTGTGGCCATTTACAATTATTAAGACTATAATATTACTATTATTAGTATTAGCATATATTTTGATTGAAACTAAGGCATACAAAAGTAAAAAGTAAAAAAAAAGTAAAAAAAAAAAAAAAAATCTTAAAAAATAATAAAAAATATATATAATTAAAATCGAATTTTAAAAATCATTTTCGATTATGGAGACTGTAACGAATATTCGAAAATTCGAATATTCGGTGGCATCCCTACTCCGGGGGCCGCCTCGAGCTAGCCTGGCCAGCTAGGCCAGAGCTAGAGTCCGACCCGGCGACGCGTGACGACTCAGTGAATGCGATTGTGGACAGGGCGCTGGTCAGATGTGGACTCGTGCGTCCAGCGGATGAACGAGACGCTTCCTCCGCTCCCGTCGCCGAATACCAGGGGCTGGATCCTCTAGATGCCCGCCCGTCCAGATCCAAAAGGCTACCAGCCGCTAAAGGCTTCAAGAGCATGCTGCATTCCACCTGGGCTAGCCATGCCGAGCCACGAAAGCTCGGCTTCTCCCTCGATGTCGCAGGCGCCACAGACCTGGGTCTCATTGCCTGCCCCACCATGGACACCGTGCTGGCCCAGGGGATCATGGACCAACACCAAGACACGGTGACCCTGTCTCCTGAACCTCTTTTCACCAGCCCCAAAGAAAAGGCCCTTACAGTGGCTGTCAAGAAAGCTTATAAATCAGCAGCGCTGGCGGCGCGCGCCATGAACATGGTGGCTATCCTTCACGGCTCTACAGCACAGCGCCTGAAGGAACTGAAGGTGAAAGCGGAGTGGAAGGAGGACGCGGAGGAGCTGGAGGCTTTGCAGCAGCTCATAATCCGTGTCTCAGCCCACGCCACCGCGTGGATCGGCAGGTCCATGGCGGACTGCGCTGCTATTGAACGAGCAAGGTGGTTCGATCTCGCTCGGTTTAAATCCGAGGTCGCCGACGCAAGAAAGAAAGTGATGGCGCTCCCCCTGGACCCAGGGAACCTGTTCCTGGGGGCTTCAGAGTTCCTCCGCATCTCCACGGAGTCAAGGAGGGCTCAGAGGGAGGCGGCCTCGGGCATGCTAGAGCCCCCCCCTCCCCCAGCATCCAGGCCCCGCATGGAGAGACAGGCTGCGAGAGGAGGTCGCTCCTCCTCCCGCCGTGGATCAACCAGCGCCTCCCGCTCTTCTTCTTCAGCCCCGGCGACCCAGGCAGAGAGGCCTCGCAGCACGGGGAACAGACAGGGGAGAGGCTCTCCTCGCCAGAACCCCACCCCCAGCACCAAAGCCCCACGCCGTGACTCAGGACGAGCTCGCCGTGGCGCGCGGGGCAAGTGACATTGTCCCTCCGGCGCAATTGCCGGTTCCACCCCACCCCCATTCCCACGAGCGGAGCGGGTGGGAGTTAGCCCCCCAGTGGTTCTCACGGGGGAAGAGGACAGTGGATTTTCGAGGCTCGGAGGACAGGGTCGTGGACGGCTCCCCGAGAAAAAAGAGACTTTGTACATTCCAAAACAATGCTGTAAATGTGCCAAATTTTTCTGTGCAAAAAGAAATAAATGTGCCTCATGTTACAAAACCTCTCTTTATTTCACCTGCCCTGGGGGGTTGGAGCAGCGTGGTCCCCGTACCGGAGGCCATTCTGCTCCAACACTCGCAATCCAAAATAAGCCCACAATGCCTGGTTTGCCCGAGCGGGAATCCAGACATTTGTGGGATAAAAAATGTGCATGCATTAAATCTTTTGAAGGTAATAGACGAACCATTGACACTTTTGTCCACACGGGGGCGCACAAGCGCCAGTGGAAATACGTCACGCCGGTCAGGCCAGTCCAGCCTCCCGTCCTACAGGGGGCGCCAAAGCGCCACTGTAGGGCGAAAGGTTCCTTACCAAAAGAAGCAGGACCGAGAGGTCCCAATGGTTTATCAGCACAAATGCACTATGCCTCTTTCGCCTCTGGAGGGCGGCAGATCTCCTCCCACACGGAGGGCAGCTCTGTCGACGCCTCGGGGAAGCCCTACAGGCTCAGACACGTTGGTGACGTCATCGAGAGGGCTGAGGCCGGCCCCGAGGAGGTTTCCTGCAGCCAGGCACGTGACTCCTTCGAGCCTTCAGAACAGTCCCTCTCTATCCCTACTGTCACTAGCGAACGAGAGTTTGACACCGCTGTTTCCAGTAGCAGCGTCGCCGGTTCCCATGGCAACGACAAAACGATTCCCACTGCTTCCAGCGGATACCACAAGTTTGGCACCGCTGTTTTCAGTAGCGGCTTCGCCGGTTACCATGGCAACAGGCACGCGACCCCTAATGTTTCTAACGAATACCACAAAAAAGGCTCCGTTAGTCCCAGTGGCGGCGTCGCTCGTTCCCATGGCAACGGACACACGCTCCGTGCCGATGACGTGAAGAAATGTCAACCGAACCCTTGGGTATTACGCACAATACAGAAAGGTTACAGGTTGCAATTCTCCAGGAAGCCCCCAATGTCAGACAAAGTGGTGTTTACTCTGGCAAAGGGCCAAGCAGCCAGCACTTTAAGAGAGGAAGTTACCTCTCTTTTGAACAAAGGCGCTATCAGAGAGTTACTCCCGAATCAGAACCGGCTGGGTTTCTATTCAAAATACTTTCTGGTGAAAAAGAAAGGGGGGGTGTTCGACCCATTCTGAATTTGAAGGGTCTCAACAAATACCTGACGGTTTTCAACTTTCGAATGTTGACAACGGCGGGGCTGTTGCGGACGGTGCGTCAGGGCGACTGGTGGACGAGCATCGATTTGAAAGATGCTTATTTCCACGTTCCTATTTACCCTCCGCACCAGAAGTTCCTGCGCTTCGGCTTCGAGGGGAGGGTGTACGAATACATGGTCCTTCCCTTCGGCATGTCCTTAAGCCCCAGGGTGTTTGTGAAATGCACCGACGCAGCCATAGCCCCATTGAGGCGGAAGGGAATCAGGCTGTCGACTTATATCAACGACTGGCTCCTGGCAGCAGGCTCGAGGGAGGAGGTGATGCGGCACACGGAGGTGGCGGTCTCTCACCTGACCTCGCTAGGTTTCATTATCAACACCCAAAAGAGCGTTTTGGTGCCGTCCCAGCAGACCACCTTCATAGGGATCGCGCTGGACTCAACCACGCTCATGGCTCATCTATCCCAGGATCGGATAGACAGTTTTCTGGCATGTGTGAGGTCCTTCCACGTGGGGTGCCGTGTCAGCTACAAGCTGTGCATGCAGGCGGCAGGTCTCATGGCTTCGGCTATACACCTGATCCGGCTGGGCAGGCTCCACATGAGACCATTTCAGAGGTGGATGCGGAATCTCAGAATTCTGCCCACCAGGGGTTCTCAGAAGGTTCTGGTGTCTCCACGTTGCATGGTTTCACTCAGACCGTGGTCACAAGCAGCTTTTCTGTCCAAAGGAGTCAGTATAGGTGCTGTGTTGTCGAGGAAGGTCATCACTACGGACGCCAGCCTCAGCGGTTGGGGTGCGGTCCACGAAGGCCGCTCAGCCAGGGGGGTGTGGGACCTCAGTCTACAGACGGCCCACATCAATTACCTGGAGTTACTGGCGGTGTTCCTGGCTCTCAAGCACTTCGAGACCCGCATCCGCGGTTGTCACGTCATGATCAGGACGGACAACACCACAACCATGAGCTATATCAACAAGCAGGGAGGCTTGGCCTCCCTGGGGTTGGACAGCCTGGCGTGCGAGTTGACGCTCTGGTGCGACTCGCGTCTCGCGTCGATACGAGCGTCTCATATACCAGGCCTCTTGAACAAAGGGGCGGACCTGCTGTCCAGAGGCAGGCTGTGGTACGAGAATTGGTCCCTCAGTCCGCGGGTAGCGAATTTGATCTGGGCCAGGTTTGGCCGGGCCCAGATCGACTTGTTTGCCTCCAAAGAGAACGCGAAGTGTTCTCGTTTCTTCTCGATGGCGAGGGGGGACTTTTCTCTGGGTCTGGATGCCCTAGCACACAGTTGGCCGGACGTGCTGCTGTATGCATTCCCGCCGTTGAATCTGATCCTTCCAACACTGGAGAGGGTCAGGCTCCAGGGACTGACGGTACTGCTAGTGGCCCCAGCATGGAGCGTTTGGAGGTCGGAGATAACTCCTCTCCTCTACACCGAACCATGGCCCCTCCCCCTGGACAGGGACCTGCTGCGGCAGGGAGGGGCAGACATTTTTCACGAGCGGCCCCAGGACCTAGACCTGTGGGTTTGGCCCGTGAAAGGGAGACTTTGACTTCATGCGGCTTGCCTCCTGATGTGGTGGCTACCATCCAGGGGGCAAGGGCCGTTTCTACAATGGCCGCGTACGACACCAGGTGGGACATGTTTGTGTCTTGGTGTCAGGAGCAGTCGCCGCCGGTGGTGGCTTTCGAGGCTCCGGTGCGCAGCATCCTTGTTTTTCTGCAAAGCAGGTTAAACCAGGGTTTGGCTTTTTCAACAGTCAAAGTTTATCAGGCTGCCATTTCCGCTTGCCATCAAGGTTTCGGTGACAAGACGGTTGGCCAGCATCCTCTGGTGCGTCGTTTTATGAACGGGGCCAGGCGGTCTAGGCCGGTTTCTAGACCGCTTTTTCCGACCTGTGACTTGGCAGTGGTGCTCGATGCACTGTGCCTTCCCCCGTTCGAACCTTTTGAGTCGGCGGTTTTGAAAATCGTTAGTCTCAAAACGGTCCTGTTGGTGGCTTTGGCCACCGCCAAACGGGTCAGTGACTTACATGCACTCTCGGTGAGCCCGGAATGCATGAGGTTCTCTGGTGACGGCAAGAGGGTTTGGTTGAAACCTAACATGCATTTTGTCCCCAAGAACGGGGTGGTGACACAGGCCCCGGTGGAACTGGCGGCCTTCCATCCGCCTCCTTTTGCTTCGGCGGAGGATGGGCGGTTGCACTGTCTATGCCCGGTAAGAGCTTTAAGGCTCTACTGTCAGAGGACAGCGGCCGGCCGGTCGTCGACACAGCTGTTTGTCTCCTTTGAGGGTCAAAGGAGGGCTGTGGCCAAGGCGACACTTTCCAGATGGATTTTGGATGCCATTAGGCTGGCTTATGGCAGTGGTGGCACTCCAGTTCCAGAGGGCCTGAAAGCACACTCTACTAGAGGCGTGGCTACGTCCTGGGCCCTCTCTAGAGGAGTTCCGGTCCAGGAGATATGTGCGGCTGCAAATTGGTCGTCCCCGTCGACTTTTGCGGCTTTCTACAGCCTGGACGTGGCGGCGTCTTCGATGGCGCACGCGGTTCTGGGTGTGGCAGCTGTCTCTAGTTAAAAGGTGGGGGTGGTTGGACAGGCATGGTCCTGTTCTCTCTCCCCGGGTTCCTTTTCCTCCTACAGTCTCCTGGGGGCCACCGTATGGTAGGGTCCTGGGGGAGGGGGACTCTGTTTCCTCGTGTTTGCTTATGGGACAGACTAGTGTCTGTTCATTAGTGAAATGAGGCAGATTTAGTCTGTCACGGTTTTCTTGTTGCTTTTGGGACAGACTAGTGTCTGTTCATTAGTGCAATAAGGCAGACTGAGTCTGTCAGGGTCTACCTTTTTCTGTCTTTTCCCGCACCCCGGCCCGGTGGGCTGGGGCGCCCGTGAGGCCAAAGGTCACGCCCGGGGGGCGGGGCCTTGGGGCTAAGGGGCGGGCGGAACTGTGAGGGTTTGTATGACTATAGCCCAGGGGGGTTTATATATCCCATAAGTGAATATATCATGGAGTATTCGACTTGAAACTCGAGGTTACGTAGGTAACCCCGGTTTCTTTAGAATACGGAGTGATATATTCACCTAACACCCCTTTTTGTGCGCATTAGCGTGCAGAGAGCTGTTGTTAAAGAGGGCGTTTACTTAGTCCCGTGCCGGTTTTATACTGTAATGCCGGTTCCGGACACGTGACATACCCGTCACAGCCAATGAATTGGCTCGGGAGTTTATGGTATGTAGCTCTGTTGCATCGCCAGGGGGCGCTGATATCCCATAAGTGAATATATCATGGAGTATTCTAAAGAAACCGGGGTTACCTACGTAACCTCGAGATTTTATCCAAACGTCATGCAAATCGGTACACAGTATCTCTATAGAGCGTGTCAACGACTCGTCACCACGGGGGGCGTGGCATAGTAGCTGCAGACATACTTGAGGGGGGGAAATGTTAAGTCAACCTGGTTTTTACCCCTCAAAGATGTCCGCCGCTACCAAAAGACACTTGTTGACGCCCCCTTCAGGATTTTTGGCAGGCTCTATAGTCATGTGATCAACACGGATCTGTCCGATTTCCCATATTCCATCCTCATTGCCTATGGTTGGCTTCCAAAGTTTGCAGGATTGGTCCATTTTGAACAAAAAGCCTCAAACTATGCATGCAGCTTGCGATTTCACAAGCACATTCCCACTAGGCCGAGGAACAAATGCCACCCTTTTCACATTGGCCTGTTATAGCGCCACCAGCAGGTCTAATTTAGCAAAACACATTTTTGGAACAAAATGCCTCAAATCATGAATGCAGTGTCTGATTGCTGTGAAAGACCTAAGAATAAATGGCACCCTTTTCACATTGGCCTATTATAGCGCCACCAGGAGGCCAGAATAACGTACCTGACCTGGCGGAGACCTGTGCTCCGAGGAGCACTTTTTCTAGTTTATTTTCTTTTTTTTAAACACATATCTGTGACTTTTGTGTTTTTTACATTGAGCAGTGTTTTTAATGGTGGCATGACTGCTGGTTTAGACAGCTTCAGAGACTGCGTTCTTTGGTGCATTTTTACTCAACTCTGAAACATCTTTATTAGATTGTAGCTTCTAATGGTCTGAACCATTTCTTATCTTTCTGGTTTATCAATTTGTCATTGTTTTTTTTTTACAGAAAACATGTTCATATATTCAGATATTTGATTCCAGAACAAACATTCCCTTAACATTATGGAGTCAAATCCCTCTGAACAGAACTTCAACATTCACTTGCCAAGATGTTCTAGTGTCCATGAATACTTGTCTAGATGCACCCTGTTTGTAGTAATCCCAAATGCCCTTTCTCTTTATTCTTTCAGTGTGCAGTTTTCAGTATGAACAATTCACAACTTAGAATTTACCATTTTGTATCAGAAGAAACCAAGTATTTATTAACTCAATAATCAGTATTTTAGTACTGTATGCTGAATATTTTAATAAACTGCAGTGGAGCACATAGAAGCTTTTAGTCTGTATTTAAAACTTGTCAGAGTTGGTGTAAGTCTCAGATCCTCTGGAAGTTTGTTCCAGTTGGGTGTGAGATCATACCTAAATACTCAGCACCGACTGGGCCTACCAAAGGCAAACTGATACTTCTTGAGGGTTCATGATGTAAAAGTCACTCATAAGGAGACAAAATCATGGTAAATCCCATGTGTATTGATTTTCATGAATTTTACTCTTTCTTCTTTCTCTCTCAATGACTAATAGTCTGAATAATGCAACTTACCATTTAGTCATCGTATCAATTAATTTAGACCTAGGACACCAGGTGAGAGCAGTTATTTGATTGAGGACTGAGAACCACTGTTCAGCATGTTATCCTTTACCTTATGAGACTAAACTGCATGTCTTTGCTGTCATCTGCTGGATAAGTTCAACTCCTTCTGCTATACTAGCTAGGTTTGATCAAACACATACAGCTGAAGCCATTGTACTCACACCCTCCAAAGACAGAGGATTTTGAGCTTGCTTTTTCCACATTTAGGGTCTGTGTTTCCCCTGCATATCTCTCTTTTGTTCAGAACAGAAACCCCCAAAATCTCTCTCTCTCTCTCTCTCTCTCTCTCTCTGTGTGCGTGCGTATGCTGACAACGAGTACAACGGTATTGCATATCCAAGGGGAAACCGTTCCAAACAGGAATAGCCCTAGTCTATCTATAAAGGCACAGAATCTGTGTGCTTACAATTTTACTTTTCTTTTTAAAGAATGTTTTTTTTTATTAATTAATTCTTCACCTCAAAGGACAATCAGTCACCAGAACCAGAGTGTGTTTTCAGTGAGTCTAACATGATTAACATGGAGTCAGAAGTTGAATGGGCTTAGGAGGGGACAGTGTTTGATCAAATGAATATCAAGTATCTAAATATTGAATCGAGCAACTGTCTGGAGTGCACACGAAAGCCTGAATAGACATTAAAATGACCCCAGAAGTGTTTTGAAGTGAATTACCCCATTAACATTGGAAATCAATCAAAGTACATGGACATATGGGATTCACATTAGTGCACTAAGACATTGCATTAGAGATATTCAGACAGTAGACAAACCACTTTTATGGTAAATTATTTATTTTTATTTTACAGACGAATACACCGCTCGCCAGGTATCAGACATAGCTGAGGTGCTGGATAGACCACTGGTCTATACAGAGATGGTCAAGAAACACTACGGTAAGCTCATTGGATTTACATTATTTAAACAACAAAATCAAATTTGGGATTTTTTTATGTAAAAAATCAGGCCATAGCCATCATATAACATAAAACACAGTCTATTGTAATGTATTCATTGCAAAGTGTTTTGCAATGAATACACAAATAAAGATTTACTAGCCATTATACTAAGCAAATGAGTACAATATAGCAAATAATGTATAAAGGGTTAAAACAAACATTTCTAAACTGTTATGAGATGTCAAAACAATCATGAATCAGTAGTTTATATTTATACAATCATTATACAGTAATAAAATGCTACAGCACATGACTCATTCAGAACACATATCGTCACCTTATTAAACTAA
Organism: Gymnoscopelus microlampas; assembly: GCF_963454915.1. Taxonomy (NCBI): domain Eukaryota; kingdom Metazoa; phylum Chordata; class Actinopteri; order Myctophiformes; family Myctophidae; genus Gymnoscopelus; species Gymnoscopelus microlampas. The sequence continues at coordinate 19,143,087 of NC_139954.1, read as the reverse complement.
TGGCCTAAGTCATTTTTTGAGGAAATGATATTTTTGCCTAAGTCAGGTCCTCATGACACTGTCCACCTCTGGTAAAATGGCCCAACTCCTAATTGAAAAGGATCATACTGTTCACGCCCCTTTTAGTATAATGGCCTAACTCCCTAGTGTGACTTAGGACAAAATAGGCCTTTTGTTTGGCCTAAGTCACATGTTTTTGTGACTTAAGCCAAATTATTTACTGATTTAGGCCATTTTGTAATTTGTTTTGCTTTTTATTTTGGCCTAAGTCAGATTTAATCCTATTTAAACCTATTTCAATCTCTTATGTTACATAACTGACAGACAGTGTTATTTCTATTTAAATAGTCATAATTTGTTATAAACATTTTGGGTGAAATGATTAAGAAATATCATATAGTTTTGTTCTGGATCAGTTTTTTATTTTTCCTGAAAACCTTGAAAAAATTACTTAGGCCATTAGTTTAATAAGGTGATGATATACTGATACATCAACCATAACACTGATACATGTGAAGTTAATATTATTTGTCCAAATGATGTTTTACAGAACTAAGTTACTCCACCTCACAATCAAACCTCTACAGCATAATTCCCAGTATTAAACTGGCATTATGTAACTTTAATGAATATAATGTAATTTTGTCCAATCTGTATGGTAGAGTACAGTATGTTAATACAATATAACTTATACAATTGGGGTGGTTGTATTTTGTCTCCCTGCTCTTCTATTGAGACATTTAAAACGAACGCTACTGTAAGTGTTTTTTTTTTTTTTTTTATGCCAATAAGAAAAGTGGAAATGTGAGTAATTTGTCCTCCATTGATTAGAAATTTTGGATGTGCTACCTTTTTTTCAATTTTTACTTTTTATATGGTTTGATTAAGTGTTGCACCCTTACATCTGGATGAAAGCAGTTGGTCCTCCCTGGTCGTTGGCGTGAGAGAAGTGAACGGTAGCACAGTGAACGTCATCATGTGGCTTTGTGGTTTGTGTCTGCTCTGCAGAGGAAGGACTCACAGGCGTCGCTGAGACATTTTCATACTCAGGGTCGGACACCGACTGATGGACATAGGAGATAGACAAGATGAGGAACTATTCTGGCTTCCTTTTTAGATTTTTCACCTCTCACCCATCTCTATTCTCTAACCCCCCCCCCTTCAAAATATGTGGACCCACACATTGTACAGTATAACCACCAGATGTGGGAGGGAGGGAGTCTTTGTATCCGCACGCACGCACGCACGCAGCACAGACACGCACACGCACACACAAACACACACACACACACACACACACACACACACACACACACACACACACACACACACACACACACACACACACACACACACACACACACACACACACACACACACGCCTGCAATTTAAGTCTCACCTGTCCAGGTTGTACAGCGTCACTAGGCTCAGTGTCAGACATCAGACATTTCTTCATGCTGGATTGAGTCATTACCATTAGTAAATAGTAATAGTTAGTAAATAAACATACTGTAAATGACAATGGCTGATGACTGGAAGTAAATGACTTGTGAGAGAAATAATGGCCTGGGATTTTTCTTATGTTACCTGATTCCCATGTAGATGAGCAGTAGAAGAGAGAGGAGCAGTACGAGGAAGAGACGGAATGCATTGATGACTACACCCACATTAGCTGCCGTTGTTTTCCCTTTAAATGGGGAAGAGAGGAGACATGACGTATGAAAGGTAAATACAGATGTCAATTATTATTTTGACATTGTCCAATAAAATGCTGTCTCTGATTAGCTGAATCTCCACTGTTATAATTATTTTAGAGAATAGTTTTATTTTAGTAAAAACTCTTACTTGTTACAGTGAGTATGATAGTAGAGTTTCTAGCCCCTAGTACAAAAAAACAAAAATACTCTAGGAGATAAAAAGCTGTCGAATGTTGATGTATGGTGCTATAGTTTTCCCCCCATTTTTTTCTTTATTTATTGTATTTGCCGGTTTCTTTAGGTAAACAAATTAAAAATCCTTACTTAAAGTGATGAGTTTGGTAGTAGAGTTTCTAGACCCTAGTTCGTTTGTGGCTGCACAATAGTACTCTCCATTGTCCTCAAGGCTTATGTTTAGGATGATGTAGTTCTGTCCCAAAGACACTGATGACGTTGAACTCTTCTTGTACCAGACGTATGAGTTCACTGGTGGGTTGGCATCACTGCTGCAGGTCAGATTCACTGAACTGCCCTCCTCTATTTCACCTGAGGGGCTCACTGACACCAAGGGGGTCTTTGGACGGTCTAATATGACATGATTTTTCAGTAGTAAAGTTGATATTTAAAACAGTAACCAAAACACATGATGCCTATACATACATACAAACATATAGTATACAGTATGTATACATACAGTACATGCATATTGTATAGGTAATAGCATCTATAGCATCTTAATGCCAAAAGTAAAACAAGCATTCCTTGTAGACATATACAGCACAAGTAAATGCTTGCGTGCATACTTTTTGAAACTGAGGAAATATTTTAATTCCCTATTTAAAATATAAAATATGAATTTATAAGGAATTCGGGTACATTTTAAATAATTCTGAATAATATAAACAATTATTTATGATATTATTGAAAAAAAGTTATCTCACATCTGACATTGAGAGTCTTTCCTGGACTTCTGAGAGTCTCTTGGTCTTTGACAGCACAGGAGTAGTCTCCTGCATGCTGACTGAGCACTGGGTCTAGAGTCACATAGTTGTGTTGGTTCTGCTTTAGAAATAAATGGTTCTGGTACCAGATGTAGATGGGGTTGAAGTCACTCAGAGGACAGCTGGTTGTACAGGACAGTGTCACTCTCTGTCCCTCTGTTACCGTGGTAGCAGGAGTCACTGTCACTGTTAGAGCTGATGGGTGAATGTTATGAATTCATCATATCATGGGGACCATGATACAGTACAAGTCTAGTTTGTTCAATTAACCCATTCAATCCGGGAACGCATCTGTGTCATTTTAGATTTGAGCTTTAACCATTATTCTATACTTTGGCTCTTCAAAAGTAGCAGATCTACAAGCTCATAGCGCGGAGCTTGTAGATCTGCACTTTTTTTTTTCAATCATGAAAATGTGTGCAAATCTTTGAATATACATTTTTTTAAACATTTTTTTAACTCAAATCTTTGCTTCTGGGGGGTCCCAGGAACAAAATATTTTGAGACGGGGGTCCGTGGCCAAATACATATCATTTTGGGGGTCCTTGACATTAAAACATTTGAGAACCCACTGATATTATAGCAACATACTGTACGTTTTTTCAAAAATCTGTTAGGATTTAGAAAACATTTGTAGAATTTGTAGAATTATACAAATGTTCACGATTTAAAAAAAATAGCAGATCTACAAGCTCATAGCGCGGCACTCGGTGCCGCGCTATGAGCTTGTATATCTGCTGTTTTTGAATATCCAAAGGAAGAAAAAAAAGACAGACATGCGTTCCGGGTCTTAATGGGTTAATTAACTGTTGAATCAATTAACTGTCACGTTAAAGTAGAAATATAGAGATAAATTCATGTTAAAATTCTATTTATGTAAGTAATTTTACTTACCAGATATATTTAATATCACTCCAGGTTTACCATTATATTTGCCATCTGGGGCATCTGTTATAATTCTGAGTTTGTATTCTGCAGAATCGTTCTTTCTCACGTTTTTGATTATCAGTTTATGGTGGTTGTGGTTCATCATATTCCCATTGTACTCTAAACGACCATTATATTTTGGGTTAGAAGACAGGTCTCCTTTCCTCCATTCAGTGAACCAGCTTATGTCAGTCACTACCAAACCACTGGGATATGAGTAATTACTGGACATTTCCACTGAAGTGCCCTCCAGGGCACAGATTTTCCTCTTGATGTAATTCACACTCCAGCAGTTTTTATCAACAGCACCTGAATCACAATCATGATGGTTAGGGTTACATCTAAATGCATTTAAATTACATGTATTTAAGTCATATTTAATATCATACTCTGTGAAAAGAGTAGGCTAATTCCTTGTACTGATTAATGGCACTGAAAGGAACATTTAACCCATAATGCATTTGAAATACATTTTCTCCCAGTCTACAGTAAAGTAAAGAAATGTAACTTTCACCAATTGAATATTTCATTATATATATATATATATATAATATATATATATATATATATATATATATATATATATATATATATATATATATATATATATATATATATATATATATATATATATATATATATATATATATATATATGTGTATAGGTATATGTATATGTAATGTAATTAATTATAATATAGATATTATAATATGTTACCCAGTTTAGTACATTAACACCTGTGTTTTCTCCTCTGTATGTTTTAGTTTTCATTTGGGTTATTTTTAACACTGCATGTATCCCCTGATAGCATCAATATGGAGACGAACTCATACATTTGTTTAAAATTGGTTTTAGATTTTTCACCTGTGTGAGATTACATAGCATCAAATGAGAATGTATTTTGGATCAAGCTATATTTATATAATAATATGATCAAAAAATAAATACAGTGTGAACGTGTTTAAGCACATTTGACCAATAGTATTAAAATCACATACATATTAATATCAATGTAACCTAATGCCGTATGTTTGCTTCATACTCACACACTGCAGCTGAGCGGGGATAATCATGGTCTTTTAAAGAACAAGAGTAACTTTGTACAGACTCAGAGGAAACTTTAACATATTGACTTGACACATGAGCCTTCTTGAACTGGTTCGTATACCAACTATAGGTAGGGTTGGTAATATCAGTCAGAATACAGCTGTGGTCACATTTCAGCTCAACTACATCTTCATTTGAACTTGCACGAGACACCTGTACGTCTGGAATGAAAGAATGTGATAGAAGTATTAATATTACATTGATCATTATTATAATTCTTATATTAATCAATTACTGACATAGCAGTACTGTACCTGTGACACTGAGACTAAGTGATTCTGATTGGCCCTTATCATCTCGGCACAAGTATGTATTTGCATCACTCTCTCTCAGGTCATGGATTCTTAGAGAGGAGTTGTTTTGTTTAGATCCATTATACATGAAACGATTTGTATCTGAGACTTCCTGCAGATTGTCATATTCTTGGCCATTCCGTTGGGCAGTAAACCATTTCTTGCTTGAAGTAGGATCTATGATAGAACAGGGCAGTTCCACCTCTGATCCCTTCAAGGCACAGATGTTTGTTTCCCCAAGAGCTACTGAAACAGAATGTTAGCATCTGAGAGGATCTGTGTGCTTCTGCTTGAATCTCATTTAAAATGTAATGCTAAAATAATAATAATGATAGACTTAAATGTAAAGCTCTGTCGTTTACATGACTTTTATATCTGCCACATTTCTGCAAAATACATTTTGGAAAGTGTTACAGCATTGCTTAAAACATAAATTACTATTTAATGATTCTTCAAAGCCACATCATATTAAAGTCACATTCCTTGTATGTGTACATGAACACATTCTGATTCTGATGATTTGGTCAAGAAATGATTGAGAATCACTTCATACCTGAGAGATGCAGCAGTAAAGCCACAAACACAGACCCAGCTCCTGCCATCAACATGGTGGTCTGGACGTCCTTCTGCTTCTCACTAGAAAGATGACTGAGTAACAACATTCATAAGAGCATCACTAAAAGCAACATTTTGTGTATTCCCACTCATACAAATGCAATCTACCCCATTTGTTGAAATCAAAAGCATTGCAGGCTACTTACTTGATTTTAAATTGTAGATGTGCAGAAGCAGTTCTGTGTGGGTGTTATTTGACACGTATGTGTGTGAACTGACATCCTTCCTCTTTGTATATGACCAGTAAGTAAGTATGTCAGATACACTGTTGTATCTGACTTACATTAATGGGTTCTTGGGCCAAAAAAACAACTGTTATATTTTGATTCCTTGACCTGAAAAAAATAAAATAAAAAAAGAACCTGCTCCGTGAACTTCTTTACATATGTTTCTAAAACACAGTGTGTATGTATCAATTTGCATATTATGTAACAGCTAATATATGAAGAGTACATTGGATCTTACATTTTCAAAATTACATAAATAGTTACAGTATGTCAGAAAAGTTTAGCTCATTTTTATATTATAAATTGCAGTGGTGTTGTGGTGTCTGGAGAAGTGGGTATAGGCCTACTCTAACTTTGCCTTAACAGCGCCCTGTGTAAAAAATAACTCTGATGATATGAATTTAGAATGCTGCCAAACATTATCATATTTGAAGGCCAGCTTAAAGCTCTAAAAAATGACAAATTGTCAACTAGTTTCTGTAAGTAATGTATGGTCCAGAGGTGTTTACAAAGTCACTTGACTTGTATTGCGGCTAATGTTTGCTTCATAAATCAACATTTTCACTGAAGGAATGTATTGTTCTGAATGAACAATCAAACAGAGTTCAGCAACTGCTTATGTAAACATCATTATTTTATTGGCTGTTTTAATGTAACATTTGTGTTTATTTACGTTTACTTGAAGCAATACCTTCCTTGACCCTTTTCCATGTTCAATACCATCGTATCACCAAGTATGTTAACACCCTTTGTTGTCTCTGTTCTGTAAGGCTTGCTGATATCCTTTTAACTTGTTAATTCAATTCTAATGAGAGGGGTTCCGGAGAGATGAAAAGAGGAAGCACAGTCATTTATACTTTAATGCACAGTGCCTCTTATTTGTAACTCAAAACCGTTTGGATTTATATTTAGCAATAGTTAACACCCGCAAACTATAACACTGTGACAGCTATTTTCAAGTGAAGTCAACAAGATGAGTCGTGCGTGCGTGCGTGCGTGCGTGCGTGCGTGTCGCTTTGGCGCAAGTCATTTTTCTTAAAAATTTCCCCGAGGCAGAGAAGAGTCATAGTAGAATACACACATGAGAATTGAACAATCTCAAATACTCAAATTCATTATTTATTGAAAAATTGATTGCTGTGCACATAAGAAGTGAGCCTGCCCATTGACAAAGAACTGCATATCTTGTACCAGCAAAGCGGGCCAACTTGCTGGTCATGCTGGTGACCAGCCTATATGTTGTTGGTGTTTGCTGGTGAATGCTGGTGCTTGTCTAAGCTGGCATTTGTGCTAGTCATGCTGGTGTTTCATGCTGATGACCTTCTAGTTTAAACTGGTATTTATATGATACCAGGACATAACATTTTTATATAACAGAAAAATCAAACACGTCACAGAGGATGAGTGGAATGCCTTCCTCTCTGCATTGATTCAGCCACCTAATCAAATTCTTCTTCACAACAGAATGATAAACAGGCTAGGGTTTGATCTAGTAAAGGCTATCACCACACAAAAAGATGCAATGATTAGTGCGTAGGCCCGGCAGACAGAAGTTCTGGGGAGATTGAGCAGATATCATATAGCTTATAAACAGGAACTGAAATGGCCTTGTTGTTCTGATGAAATATTTTGGCACACTCATTTCCCCTGCCACAGGGTTATGGCTTTCTGCCTCATATTACACATGTGAATGAAGGTATAGGTATAACACTGATCCATTTGATTCCAGTTGATAAGCTGGGAAAAAAAGTGTCTTGAGTGTTTAGTCTGTTAATAACATGTTAAATAATCATGTGTGCAACTTCCCAAACCAGTATGAGAGGATTAAAATATAAAATGAGGTATTTGAACCATAGTTATGATGAGTCTGACCCAGCCACTTCTGTGCACTGGACTAATTTTCTTTTCTTTTTTCTTTTATTTCTTTTTTAACACATATCTGTGACTTTTGTGTTTTTTTTACATTGAGCAGTGTTTTTAATGGTGACATGACTGCTAGTTTAGACAGCTTCAGAGACTTCATTCTTTGGTGCATTTTTACTCAACTCTGAAACATCTTTATTAGATTGTAACTTCTAATGGTCTGAACCATTTATTATATTTCTGGTTTAACAATTTGTCATTGTTTTTTACAGAAAACATAATACATTCATAATTATATTCAGATATTTTCTGATTCCAGAAAAAACATTCCCTTAACATTATGGAGTCAAATCCCTCTGAAAAGAACTTCAACATTCACTTGCCAAGATGTTCTAGTGTCCATAAATACTTGTTTAGATGCACCCTGTTTGTAGTGTAATGCCTTTTCTCTTCATTCTTTCAGTGTGCAGTTTTCATTATTCTGGGCTTCCTACAACACAATACTCAACCAGAATGAACAATTCACAACTTAGAATTTAACATTTTGTATCAGAAGAAACCAAGTATTTATTAACTCAATGATCAGTTTTCAGTACTGTAGGCTGAATAGTTTAATACAGGGCAGTGGAGCACAGAAGCTTTAAGTCTGGATTTAAAACTTGTCAGAGTTGGTGCAAGTCTTAGATCCTCTGGAAGTTTGTTCCAGTTGGGTCTGAGATCATAACTAAATACTCAGCACCGACTGGGCCTACCATAGGCGAACTGATACTTCTTGATGTAAAAGTTACTCATAAGGAGACAAAATCATGGTAAATCCCATGTTTATTGATTTTCATGAATTTTACTCTTTCTTCATCGCTATCTTTCTCTCTCAATGACTAGTCTGAATATTGCTATTAACAATTAATTTAGACCTAGGACACTACAGTAGGTGAGAGCAGTTATTTGATTGAGGACTGAGAACCACTGTTCAGCAGTTTACCCTTTACCTTATGAGACTATACTGTATGTCTATGCTGCCATCTGCTGGATAAGTTAAACCCCTTCTGCTATGGTTTGATCAAACACATACAGCAGAAACCATTTTACTCACTCTCAACCTCCAAAGACAGAGGATATTGATCTCGCTTTTTCACATTTTGGGTCTTTGTTTCCCCTGCATATATCTCTTCTGTTCAGAACAGAAACCCCTCACATCTGTGTGTGTGTGTGTGTGTGTGTGTGTGTGTGTGTGTGTGTGTGTGTGTGTGTGTGTGTGTGTGTGTGTGTGTGTGTGTGTGTGTGTGTGTGTGTGTGTGTGTGTGTGTGTGTGTGCACGCGCGCTGACGAGGAATACAATATTATTGCATATCCAAGGGGAAACCGTTCCAAACAGGTTTAGCCCTAGTCTATTTATAAAGGCACAGAATCTGCGTGCTTACAATTTTACTTTTTTTTAAATAAATCCTTTTTTGAATTAATACATTTAATACATTTAATACTGTACTTCACTAATACTTCACCTCAAAGGACAATCAGTCACCAGAACCAGGGATGTGTGTTTTCAGTGAGTCTGACATGATTAACATGGAGTCAGAAGTTGAATGGGCTTAGGAGGGGACAGTGTTTGATCAAAAGAATATCAAATATCTAAATATTGAATCAAGCCTGTCTGGGGTGCACACTGGGTAGACATTAAAATGACCCAAGAAGTGTTTTGAAATTAAATACCCCATTAACATTGGAAATCAATCAAAGTACATACTGCACATGGACATATGGGATTCACATTAGTGCAGTAAGACATTGCATTATAGATATTCAGACAGTAGACAAACCACTTTATGGTAAATTATTTATTTTTTATTTTACAGCCGAATAAACCGCTCGCCAGGTATCATAGCTGAGGTGCTGGAGTAAATACTAAATTGAAAGAAAAGGGCATTTGCGCACTGAAATCTGTGGTTTGAGGACCACTGGTCTATACAGAGATGGTAAAGAAACACTAAGCACATTGGATTTACATTATTTACACAACAAAATAACATTTGGGAAATTCTATGTTATATGATGGCTATAGCCTGATTTTTACATAGAATTTCCCTAATTACAAAAAACACAGTCTATTGGAATGTATTCATTGCAAAACACTTTGCAATGAAAAAAAAAAAGTACTTGCCATTACTGTATATGTACTAAGCAGCTGAGTACAATATAGAAAATTATATGTATAAAAGGTTAAAACAAACATTTCTAAACTGTGATGAGATGTCAAAACAATCATGAATCAATAGTTTATATTTATACAATCATTATACAGTAATAAAATGCTACAGCCCATGACTCATTCAGAACACATATACTGATACATCAACCATATCACTGATACATGAAGTTAATATTATTTGTCCAAATGATGTTTTACAGAACTAAGTTACTCCACGTCACAATCAAGCCTCTAGTCTACAGCATAATTCCCAGTATTAAAGTGGCATTATGTACTGTAACTTTTTTTAATGAATAAAATGTAATTTTGTACAGTCTGCATGGTAGAGTACAGTATGTTAATACAATATAACTTATACAATTGGGGTGGTTGTATTTTGTCTCCTTGCTCTTCTATTGAGACATTTAAAACAAACGCTAAGTGTTGGTTTTTGTTTTTTTATGCCAATAAAAAAAGTGTAAATGTGAGTAATTTGTCCTCCATTGATTAGACATTTTGGATGTGCTACCTTTTTTTCAATTTCTACTTTTTATATGGTTTGATTAAGTGTTGCACCCTTACATCTGGATGAAAGCAGTTGGTCCTCCCTGGTCGTTGGCGTGAGAGAAGTGGACGGTAGCACAGTGAACGTCATCATGTGGCTTTGTGGTTTGTGTCTGCTGATGAAGGACTCACAGGCGTGGCTGAGACATTTTCATACTCAGGGTCGGACACTGACTGATGGACATAGGAGATACACAAGATGAGGAACTATTCTGGCTTCCTGTTTAGATCTTTCACCTCATACCCCCCATCTCTATTCTCTAACCCCCCCCCCCTTCAAAATATGTGGACCCACACATTGTATAACCACCAGATGTGGGAGGGAGGGAGTCTTTGTATCCGCACGCACACACGCACGAACACACACACACACACACACACACACACACGCGCCTGCAATTTACAATAATCCTCACCTGTGAAGGTTGTACAGGGTCTCTAGGCTCAGTGTCAGACATCAGACATTTCTTCATGCTGGATTGAGTCATTGTACCATTAGTAAATAAACATAAATGACAATGGCTGATGACAGGAAGTAAATGACTTGTGAGAGAAATAATGGGCTGGGATTTTTCTTATGTTACCTGATTCCAATGTAGATGAGCAGTAGAAGAGAGAGGAGCAGTACGAGGAAGAGACGGAATGCATTGATGACTACACCCACATTAGCCCCCATTGTTTTCCCTTTAAATGGGGAAGAGAGGAGACATGACGTATGAAAGGTAAATACAGATGTCAATTATTATTTTGACATTGTCCAATAAAATGCTGTCTCTGAATAGCTGAATCTCCACTGTTATAATTATTTTTAGAGAATAGTTTTATTTTAATAAAAACTCTTACTTGTTACAGTGAGTTGGATAGTAGAGTTTCTAGCCCCTAGTTCATTTGTGGCTGTACAATAGTACTCTCCACCGTCCTCAAGGCTTATGTTTAGGATGACGTAGTTCTGTTCCAAAGACTTAGGTGATGTTGAACTCTTCTTGTACCAGACGTATGAGTTCACTGGTGGGTTGGCATCACTGCTGCAGGTCAGATTCACTGAACTGCCCTCCTCTATTTCACCAGAGGGGCTCACTGACACCAAGGGGGTCTTTGGACGGTCTAATATGACATGATTTTGCAGTAGTAAAGTTGATATTTAAAACAGTAACCAAAACACATGATGCCTACATACATACAAACATACAGTATATGTATACATCAAGGGGCAAGTCTTAGATATTTACGATGAGGCCGACAAAATGGCCAGAGTGGCGCTGTTTTACCCTGCAACGACCTGCGGTGTCAGAAAGAATTTATTTTAACGCAAGTGAATGGGTTTTTTGACAAACTTTAGACTAGATTTTCTTACTGTAATAAAAATCGTCATAAATTCTATATGCTTCCAGTCGCTAGTTTAAAGTCTCCTTTCAATCATCAAGATATGCGTTTTGCTAAATTATGGTCCTATTTATTTTAAAATTGACGATAAAGTAGGCTATTCTCTAGGAGGGGCGGGATGATTTGATTGACAAGCTACACAACCAATAGCATTCATTCCCCGCCCCCCCGCTCTTGATTGACAAGCTACCCAACCAATAATGGTCTGGTCTCATTCTGACGCGATATTGAAAGATGGCGGACCTACAGTCGTGGAACAATCGGCTTCATTTTCGGTCTGTAGAAAGCAGCGGAGTGGCTTTGTCCATCTCGTAGTCTATGGTATACATACATGCATATAGGTATGAATTGTATAGGTAGTAGCATCTATAGCATCTTAATGCCAAAAGGAAAACAAGCATTCCTTGTAGACATATATACTGTACAGCACAAGTAAATGCTTGCGTGCATACTTTTTGAAACTGAGGAAATATTTTAATTCCCTATTTAAAATATAAAATGTGAATTTATAAGGAATTCTGGTACATTTTAAATAATTCTGAATAATATAAACAATTATTTATGATATTATTGAAAAAAGATTATACTCACATCTGACATTGAGAGTCTTCCATGGACTTCTGAGAGTCTCTTGGTCTTTGACAGCACAGGAGTAGTCTCCTGCATGCTGACTGAGCACTGGGTCTAGAGTCACATAGTTGTGTTGGTTCTGCTTTAGAAACAGATGGTTCTGGTACCAGATGTAGATGGGGTTGAAGTCACTCAGAGGACAGCTGGTTGTACAGGACAGTGTCACTCTCTGTCCCTCTGTTACCGTGGTAGCAGGAGTCACTGTCACTGTCAGAGCTGATGGGTGAATGTTATGAAATCATCATTTATCATGGGGACCACGATACAAGTCTATAGTTTGTTTAATTAATTAACTGTTTAATGATTAATCAATCAAATAACTGTCACAATAAAGTAGAAATATAAAGAGAAAATCATGTTAAAATTCCATTCCAAGTACTTTTACTTACCAGTTATATCTAATATCACTCCAGGTTTACCAGAATATTTGCCTTTTGGGTCATCTGTTATAATTCTGAATTTGTATTCTGCATAATCGTTCTTTGTCACGTTTTTGATTATCAGTTTATGGCGGTTCTGGTTCACCATATTCCCATTGTACTCTAAACGACCGTTATATTTTAGGTTAGAAGAGAGATTTGAGATTTGAGATTCAGTGAACCAGACTATGTCAGTCACTACCAAACCACTGGGATATGAGTAATAACTGGACATTTCCACTGAAGTGCCCTCCAGGGCACAGATTTTCCTCTTGATGTAATTCACACTCCAGCAGTTATCAACAGCACCTGAATCAAAATCATGATGGTCAGGGTTACATCTAAATGCATTAAATTTCATCTATTTATAAACATTTAATATGTGAAGAGAGTAGCTAATTCCTTGTACTGGTTAATGGCACTGAAAGTGTATATATATAATTTAATGTATTATAATATGCTGCCCAGTTAGTACATTGACACCTGTGTTTTCTCCACTGTATGTTTTAGTTTTCATTTGGGTTATTTTTAACACTGCATTTATCCCCTGATAGCATCAATATGGACCAAAACCAATACATTTGTTTAAAATTGGTTGTAGATTTTGCATCTGTGTGAGATTACATAGCAACAAATGAGAATGTATTTAGGATCAAGCTATATCTATATAATAATATTATCAAAAAATAAATGCAGTGTGAAAGTGTTTAGCACATTTGACCAATAGTATTAAAATCACATACATATTAATATCAATCTAACCTAATGCCGTATGTTGCTTCATACTCACACACTGCAGCTGAGTGGGAATAATCATGGTCTTTTAAAGAACAAGAGTAACTGACTACAGAGGGAACTGTAACATCAAGATATTGACTTGACGTATCCAGCTTGAACCGGTTCTCATACCAACTGTAGGTAGGGTTGGTAATATCAGTCAGAATACAGCTGTGGTTACATTTCAGCGTAACTTGACTTTCATTTGACCATGCACGAGTCACCTGTAGGTCTGGAATGAAAGGATTTAATAGAAGTATTAATATTACATTGATCATTATTATCATTCTTATATTAATTACTGACATTAATTACTTATAACTAATTACTGACATAGCAGTACTGTACCTGTGACACTGAGACTAAGTGATTCTGATTGGCCCTTATCATCTCGGCACAAGTATGTATTTGAATCACTCTCTCTCAGGTCATGGATTCTTAGAGAGGAGCTGCTTTGTTTAGATCCATTATACATGAAACGATTTGTATCTCCTGAGACTTCCTGCAGATTGTCATATTCTTGGCCATTCCAGTGTGCAGTAAACCATTTCTTGCTTGAAGGATCTGTGATAGAACAGGGCAGTTCCACCTCTGATCCCTTCAAGGCACAGATGTTTGTTTCACCAAGAGCTACTGAAACATAATGTTAGAAATATGAAGACAACACTGGACTTTATCTGGGCACAAAGGAACCAAAATACAAACTGGGAAACAGAACAGTAGAAATATTCTTTCAACACAGGCCCTGAAGCATCTGAGAGGATGCATTGTGTGTGTTTCTGCTTGAATCTCATTTAAAATGTAATTCTAAAATATTAATAATGATAGACTAGTCTTAATAAAATAAATAAATGTAAAGCTTTGTCGTTTACATGACTTTTACGTCTGCCACATTTCTGACAAATACATTTTGGAAAGTGTTACAGCATTGCTTTAAACATAAATTACTATTTTCTTTTTAAACGTTTTGTTTATTCGTTTTTGTTCTTTTACATACTCATAGGTAGTACAGACATTTACTGAAGCGAATAGGCAAATAAACAGAGTATCTCCAAACAGTGAAGAAAATAATTAACAGGATAGACAGTAAGAAAAAGGATCAATTGAGTAAGATATAAATAACATCAAAACAAAACAAAAACAAACAGACAACACTCACAAAAGAAAACAACAACAGACAACAAAACAAATACACAACGTAAAATATCCAAAAACATGTATGTATATAGAAAACAGTCCATGGTCTATAAACGCTACATCGAGTTAGGCACAGGTCATTGAAAGCAATTGTACATGTCAGTGAGGTGAAAAGCAGGTTCACACCAAGGGTTCATCATACATCAGATTGGTTACTTCCATATATGCAGGTTACAGACTCATTCAGGTTCCGTTGGGGGATCGAGTGCAAGATTATCAACGTGCGATAGAAAAGGCTGCCATGCCTTATAGAATTTTGAGATAGAGCCACGCAATGTGTATTTCATTTTTTCTAATTTTAAAAAGTATAGTATATCACAAATCCAGCGGGAATGGGAGGGTGAATATGTTTTCTTCCAATGGGTCAAAATAAAATGATTCTTCAAAGCAGTCACTGTCAATAATTTCTGTCTGAGAGTGACATATCAAGTCACATTCCTTGTATGTGTACATAAACACATTCTGATTCTGATGATTTGGTCAAGAAATGATTGAGAATCACTTCATACCTGAGAGATGCAGCAGTAAAGCCACAAACACAGACCCAGCTCCTGCAATCATGGTGGTCTGGACGTCCTTCTGCTTCTCACTAGAAAGATGACTGAGTAACAACATTCATGAGAGCATCATTAAAAACACAACATTTCCTGCAATCCTACCCAAGCAAAATGAATTTACCCCAGTTGTTGAAATCAGAGCACTGCAGGCTACTTACTTAATTTTAAAATATAGACATGTAGAAGTTTTTTTTTTTTACTAGAAACAGGTTGGATTCTGTGTGTGAATGTTATTTGACAAGACAGTATGTCAGTTGTGACAGTATGTCGACAGTATGTCACAGTTGTGACAGTACAGTATGTCGACAGTATGTCACAACTGACTGTATGTCACATACTGTACGTACTGTACACGTCACAACTGACTTCCTTCCTCTTTTTGTATATGACTGGTAATGGTATTCTAAGTGAAGGGCACTGTTGTATCTGACTTCATCATCATCATCATTCGAGTGCCCTCGAGATCTGCGACACAAGCTGCTTCCACTGGTCTCTGTTGCTCATTGCCACCCCAAGTGCATTCACAGTCAGTCCTGTATCCCTACTCAGAACATCTGGAAATGTGAGTGGTCTAGTTCCTCTTGATGGGCAGGGTAGTCTCCACAGAAGAATATCTGAAATGACCTGGTCTTTTGCTCTGTGACAATGTCCAGCAAAGCGGAGTCTTCTTTGTGCCACAACAACTGAGATGGAAGGGATGCCACCATAAATCTGAGCTTTAGTGGGATGGTTCCTCCATGAAAGGTTCTGGACACGCATGAAGAGTCTTGTGTATGTTCCGTCCAGACGATCCCGTAGCTCCTTATTCATTGTCCATGTTTCGGCACCATACAAAAGGATACTTTCCACACAGGCTTTGAAAAGGTTGATCTTGGTAGCTCTTGAGATGTCTGAATGCCATATTTGATGTAGCTTATTGCAAGCACTCCAGGCCTGACCTTTCCTTGTCAGGAAGTCCTTTCTGCTACTGACTACATACGATCCTAGGTACTTGAATTCCTCAGTTTCTTTGATGTCACTGCCGTTTATGGAGCAGATGGTTGGATGATCAGAGTCTTCATTCTGTGAGTCTGTATCTGACTTACACGCATGGGTTATTGGGCCAGCAAAGCTGATATATTTGTGAATCCTTGACCTGAAAAAGAAAATAAAAAAAGAACCTGCTCCACCTCCTAGAGCTTCTTTTCATATGTTTCTAAAACACAGTGTATATGTATCCATTTGCATATTATGTAACATCTAAGTTCAGCAACTGCTTATGTAAACATCATTACTTCATTGGCTGTTTTTAATGTAACATTTGTATTGATTTAAATTTCAAGTGAAGTCAACAAGATAAGTCAAGTGAGAGAGGCTGAGTGCAGCACTGTGTGTGAGAGCTGGGGCTGCTACTGTACTTGCGGGCAACTGTGTGTGTGTGTGTGTGTGTGTGTGTGTGTGTGTGTGTGTGTGTGTGTGTGTGTGTGTGTGTGTGTGTGTGTGTGTGTGTGTGTGTGTGTGTGTGTGTGTGTGTGTGTGTGTGTGTGTGTGTGTGTGTGTGTGTGTCGCTGTGGCGCAAGTACGTTTTCTTAAAAATATCCCCTAGGCAGAGAAGAGTCATAGTAGAATACACGAATGAGAATTGAACAATCTCAAATACTCAAAATCAATATGTATTGAAAATTTGATTGCTATGCACATAAGAAGTGAGCATGCGGGCACCTGCTTTCCTAGCAGACCAGGCACATACGCTGGTAATCCAGCTTGACACCGTGTCGCGGGTTCGACTCCCGATCCCGACGACCCCCCCCCCACCCCCCCCCCATTTCTCTCCCCATTTCCTGTCAGCCTACCATCCTATCAATAAAGGCAGAAAAAGGCCCCAAAAAATATCTTAAAAAGAAGAAGTGAGCATGCCCACTGACAAAGAACTGCGTATATGACAACTTGCCGGTCATGCTGGTGACCAGCCTATGTTGTTGGTGAATGCTGCTGCTTGTTTAAGCTGCCATTTGTGCTAGTCATGCTGGTGTTTCATGCTGATGACCTTCTAGTTTAAACTGGTATTTATATGATACCATTCATTGAAAAATCAAACATGTCACAGAGGATGAGTGGAATGCCTTCCTCTCTGAATTGATTCAGCCATCTAATCAAATTCTTCTTCACAACAGAATGATAAACAAGCTATAGGGTCTAGTAAAAACTATCACCACACAAAAAGATGCAATGATTAGTGCATAGGCCCGGCAGACGGATGTTCTGGGGAGATTGAGCAGATATCACATATATACTGTATATGTTGCACCCCTACATCTGGATGAAAGCAGTTGGTCCTCCCTGGTCGTTGGCGTGAGAGAAGTGGACGGTAGCACAGTGAACGTCATCATGTGGCTTTGTGGTTTGTGTCTGCTCTGCAGAGGAAGGACAGTCGTGGTTGAGACATTTTCATACTCAGGGTCGGACACTGACTGATGGACATGGCAGATAGACAAGATGAGGAACTATTCTGGCTTCCTGTTTAGATCTTTCACCTCATACCCCCCCATCTCTATTCTGAAGAAAGTTCCCTTTCTTCACTTACTGCATAGTTGTTGCAATTCATTTTCCCATCAAAAACAATGTGTTGTATACTATGTGTTTTGTCTCATGAGGTCTGTTCCCAAACTCATTCAACTGCTGTCCTGTCTCATTAGATGTGGTTGAAAAATTGTAGTAGCTTAATAAACAGGTAACACATGTACCATTGATATGCTGCCAGGGTCAATCCTGTGTTGATTCACTGCTCCACTCGTTTGTTAGTTTCAAGTGTTGGGGTTTCCGTTAAGGTGAACAAGTATTCGATGTTGATGAGAAAGTCTCAAAACATGCGTAGGTGGTATGATGTAAGGTATGCCAGTGGAACAGTGAAAGAATTAAGGCAGCTATTAGCAAACATTACTTCTAGCTGTCTGTCTGTCTTGTCTTGCATCCTCACCTGATGCAATCATTGCCGGGTACCAACACAACAAATCTCCTGCAACATATTAATGAGCAAGTCATGCTGACACTTCATGATTCACCAAAATCATTCAAACAAATTATTAAAAAATATATTGTGAATATTTAGGATAAATTATGTACACATTATATAACCAAAATCCAAAATGTGCCACAGACACGTGTGTCCGTGTACGGACATGTTGATGACCCCTTTTAATAATGACACTGAGAGGAACAGTTCACCCATAATGCATTTGAAACATATTTTGTCCCAGTCTACAGTAACTGAGACTGTTTAAAACAGCTTAGTTATTTGACTTCTTAGTACTTTGACACATTGTGCTAATATTAATGTGGCTTAATGCAATAAACGTTAGTTCATGGTCACACACTGCAGGTGAATGGGGATAACAGTGCCCCTCTGCCTCCACTATTGGCTATACAGCCTGAGTACTGTGTACAGCTGGGTGGGGTGGTTTGGGAGAGTATAGGCCTACTGTATAGGGACCTCTCCTACCAACCTCTCTCTCTCTCTCTCTCTCTCTCTCTCTCTCTCTCTCTCTCTCTCTCTCTCTCTCTCTCTCTCTCTCTCTCTCTCTCTCTCTCTCTCCACCTTGGAAGCAGGATCTGCTTAGGGTTGCCAGCTGGCCTGTTGTGGGGCCTAACCCTTTTGTTTAAGTTGCCTTTATACACCTTTTTAAACACTCACACGGCACATTCCACACATCCATACACTGACTGCAGACATTATTGATTATTGACTTGCCCACATCTCACACCAGATTATTTTATGCCCATTGTTTATTTTATTTAGATCAATAGATTTCACTTTAAATTTTTGACTTGTGTGTGGACTCCCTTGTTTTGCCATGTGTTCTCTAGTACATGACACCTGTGTAAAACATATATATTTTTCAGAAATCATAATTGGCAGGGCAACTTCATTTTTTTTACTGAAAGATGAGTACTGTATAGTTCATAAGTGTTTGCAAAGTCACTTGACTTGTATTGCGGCTAATATTTGTTTCATAAATCCCACACTGAGCGATCATCATCATCATCATCATACTCCTGGTTCAATGTAGTGCAACAAAATCTGTTGCACTACATTGAACCAGGAGTATGATGTACAGTATTAATGTGTAACCACCCTTGGTTGTCACTGTTCTGTAGGGCTTGCTGGTAACTTGTTCATTCACCTCAAATGTAATCTCTCAAGAACAGATTCTGCTCTCCGATGGGTTCCCAGATTGCCTCAAATGTGACAGGTTAGGGGAGAGATGAAAGGAGGAGGCACAGCCATTTGCACAGTCACAGCTGGTATTGATAGTGCAGAACATGAGGCTAGGCTCGATTTAAGACTTGTGTGATGGTGGCCACATGTGATGACCACCAGCAGCCGCACACATCTTTGGTTTATTCATTTAGTTTATATTTATTTTCAGCACTACATGTAGTACAGTGTAAAGGACTACACACAGAACTGTTTAAGTGACATACTGTTTATTTCAAGTTTGATGGGAAAGTTAGAGTGTACTGTACATTCATTAAGTTCTCAGTTCAGATGAGTGCTGGAGTTTAGTTGGCTGGCCAAGGAAAGAAGGACCAGCTGTTTCAAGTCTACTTTTAAGGAGTTGATGGGTAATTGGACTGCACCATGTCGCCTTTGCATATGGGGAGGGGCAGGGGTTTATGAGTTTGAATGTATTATTACGATAATTGCCTTAGTTAATATGAGTTAGTGCTTGTTGCAGTTACAGTATTTGTAGTCTGTTAAAATGTTATTCTTTGTCATTCCCCTTTGTGTTAAGAGTGGTCTGATATATGCTCCCCTCCTCATGTCTCATTTTGGTTTGGTTTGTCATGCTGTGCAGTTGAGGTCTGTTCAATTTGTTTAAGTTGAACATGACCCCCTTTGTTTTTGGGCCCAGATCTATTTATTTTTCTCAAAAAGGTTATCCTTTACCTAAGAGTATCTACTGCATGTCTATGCTGCCATCTGCTGGACAAGTAAGTTAAACCTCTGCTGCTTAGAAGCTTAGAGAAAATCATGGATAGAACTAGAAAAAGTGCTCCTCGGAGCACAGGTCTCCGCCAGGTCAGGTAGGTTATTGTGGCCTCCTGGTGGCGCTATAATAGGCCAATGTGAAAAGGGTGGCATTTCTTCTTAGGCCTTTCAATGGGACACTGCATTCATGATTTGAGGCATTTTGTTCCAAAATTGTGTTTTGCTAAATTAGACCTGCTGGTGGCGCTATAAAGGCCAATGTGAATGTGAAAAGGGGGGCATTTCTTCCTCGGCCTAGTGGGAATCTGCATGCAAACTTTCACGGAAATTGCACACTGCATTCATGTTTTGAGGCATTTTGTTTAAAACTGACCAATCCTGCAAACTTTGGAAGCCACTGTAAGCCAAATAGGATGGAATATGAAATATCGGACAGATCCATCAGAATCACATGACTATGGAGATGCAGTGTACCAATTTGCGTGTTTTTTGGACAGAATCTGAAGGAATAATCTCCAAAAATGTATTTTACATAAGTCGGCCTCCTGGTGGCGCTGTAAAAAGCAGATGTGAAAATTGCAGTCTAATGTTTTTCCTTGGCCTCTAGGGAGTGTGCGTGCAAAGTTTCACGCAGATCGGTGCAGCTATAGTTAAAAATGCAAATCGGCCAGTTATAGCGCCACCATGAGGCTGATTTGAAAATGTTCA
This sequence comes from Gymnoscopelus microlampas, assembly GCF_963454915.1. Classification (NCBI taxonomy): domain Eukaryota; kingdom Metazoa; phylum Chordata; class Actinopteri; order Myctophiformes; family Myctophidae; genus Gymnoscopelus; species Gymnoscopelus microlampas. The sequence continues at coordinate 19,121,967 of NC_139954.1, read as the reverse complement.
AGTGGCATTTCTTCCTCGGCCTAGTGGGAATGTGCGTGTGCAATTTTATGGAAATGGCAAGCTGCGTTCATGATTGGAGGCAGTTTGTTCAAAACGGACCAATCCTGCAAACTTTGGAAGCCAACCATAGAAAATCAGGATGGAATATGGGAAATCGGACAGATCCGTGTTGATCACATGACTATAGAGATACTGTGTACCGATTTGCATGATATTTGGATAAAATCTGTAGGAGTAATGTAAAAAAATGTGTTTTGCACAAATCGGCCTCCTGGTGGCGCTATAACAGGCCCATGTGAAAAAATTGGGGCAGAGGTTCTGAATTGGCATCCAGGGAGTGTGTGTGCAGAGTTTCGGAGCGAACGGACCAACGGTGCCGGAGATTAGCTGGTAACACACAGACAGGACACACGCACGCACGCACACACGGACGGACGGACGGACGGAGGGTAAAACATACTCTCTCGCCATGCCTTCGGCCTGGCGGAGACAATGAAGAGACATCTTCATGAATGATATAATCACATGGCCCAATAGCTGTAGCCAATATAATCATTAGAAAAACAATAATCACATACCCAAACCTTTATTTTCCCTGAGTGAGGGGAGTGATAAAAATGACTCAGAGGGTCCTTGTTCTGTTAGGTCTGCTTCTGTATCTTCCCTATAGTTTATACCATTGCTAATCAATCAGTACAAGCTACAGCCCTACCTTCCCTAGGGTCTATTCATAAGCAGACCAGACCAGTCAGTTCAGCTAAAGAGCCCCCGCGCACTCAACTGGCACTGCGAGTGACCTTGTTACGCAACAAAGTCACCATGTCCAACATGGATGAAACTGGGCATTCAGACACGGTTTCTGTGGATGATGTGCAAAGAGTCACGGCTGAGAAGAAATCTAGAGTGGAAAACAGCGACCTTCAGTGGTTCACAGAATGGCTGCATCAAGACAAGGCTGGCAGCCAGTGTTTTTACTTTCTACTTTGACCAAGTTCCTTATGTAGCCGCTATTTTGACATTGTGTCTTGTTATCTGGCTTTGTTTCCTTTGTTTTCTTTCTCTATTCTCTATTATTATGACCATTTTAAACTGTAAAATTTTGGGAACTTGAACGAAAAGGAATTTCACCCACTCTTTTATACCTGTAAACTAGTTATGAGACAATGAAGTTGAAGTTGAGTTGAACTTGCAGCAGCAACTGCTGTGTTCTCCAATCGACTGGATAAGGGCAGGTATCGGAAGATACGGAAGCTATCACCCCCTCAGCCTAGACAAGTTAATGCTGGGAACGTGTTAAATATAGATTATCATCTGGCATTCGATGTTGCCCTCATCAGTTATCGGTGATAAATGAATCGAAAGGGTCATAAGCTTGGGATAATATGACAGCTGACCAATCGTGCCACCATGTGATTATCTGTGCCTGGACCTCATCTTAGCCAAACCTAACTCTAAACCTAACCCACACTGTTGGAAACATTCAGTGGGACTACACAGTTTTGTTCAACAGTGCGATTCTCCTTTGACGGTACTGTAACTTAAAGTGTTTATTTACATTGCTTTTTGAATAAACAAGGATATGGATATGTGACAAACACATTCCCACCTGCTGGCAATAATCATTGTCCTCATTATCCAGCCTTTGGCCCAGCATGAATCTGATATGAGCTTGCCTTCGGTTGGATAAACCTGGGCAATGATGAATATCCGGAAGATAATCTATATATATTAAGTCAAACAACATAGTATGTTTAAGACCAGTTATCTTGATAAGAAAACAAAAAACCCAAGACGAACTTGATGATAGATTTTAAGCAGTATCCCAGTGAACCCTACCAGTAAGTGTCCAGCGTAGTGTGCCATTAAATAGACTTTTCGTTTTCATAAAATATTAGAAACATTTTCAAACATTTTACCTATTTTCTGCAGTTAGTACATAAAAAAAGGTAACAAAACTTCAAAAAATATTTTTCAACATTCCCCAGATCCAGTCTCTTTCTCTTCACACATAGGCCCTCTCCCTCTCTCTCTCTCTCTCTCTCTCTCTCTCTCTCTCTCTCTCTCTCTCTCTCTCTCTCTCTCTCTCTCTCTCAGCTCTGTGTCTTGGGGTATTTCTGCTTTGCCATTGTGATGAAGTCCTCAGCACTGTCCAGAGAAACCAAACGGTCCTGAGAAAGAGGAGGAGGAGGACGAGAGCGAGAGAGAGAGAGAGAGAGAGAGAGAGAGAGAGAGAGAGAGAGAGAGAGAGAGAGAGAGAGGCAGAGTGTGAGGTTAGAGGTTAGAGGAAGAGTGTTTGTGTGTGTGTGTGTGTGTGTGTGTGTGTGTGTGTGTGTGTGTGTGTGTGTGTGTGTGTGTGTGTGTGTGTGTGTGTGCACGCGCACGCATTTGTGCGTGCGTGCATGTGCTCGAGCGTGTGTGTGTGTGTGTGTCTGGAGCTAACTACTGGCTTTATCGAGCTGTGTGCACACTGCCAGTAGAAGGACATCCACTAATTATGATTCACATAAGTTGAATACTTTTTTTGATTAATTAATTAATTCAGTCATATGCCATAGATAACATTATGTCACAGATGTCTGACATCACAGACCGCCCACACAAAGTCCGAGATCCACATTGGAGCCATGATGTTCCCATGTGGATCCTGAGATCCGCATGATTAGATTGTCTTTAGACCACTGAAACCCCAACATTTATATTGTGGGGAAAGCTTTCGCTGAAAATAGCTGATCGAGGTGTGAGCTGAACAGCTCACTGAAAAGACACTAGTATGGAGCCCTAAGGGACTCAACCATATGGGGTTTAAGTGGGTTAATGCATGTGTGGTGCATGTGTACCATAACGTAGAGGTATCTTTCCGAGGTTCCTGTTCCAGAAGGGAACAGAGAGGTTTGATCCAGTAGCCGCTGTATCAACTGACTGGCTCTGTTCAGGTGCTCCCAGTCCATACCCAGCAAGTTCTGCTTGTTCACTGACAGCAGGGCCTCCACCTCACACTGGTAGCCTACAGAGAGAGAGAGAGAGAGAGAGAGAGAAATGAGTGGCTTGATCTCACTACAGTTCAATTCACTTGAAATTATTATTACTTGATTGATTGATTGAATACTTTATTAACAATTTGCAAAAGGTACAGAGGTACAGTTATACAATAATGCTAAAAGGATAACAC